>NW_017536629.1:1209200-1220293 GCF_001853355.1 Bactrocera latifrons
TCTGGCAACGCACCAAAAATATTTTAAAAAGGTATTAAAAGCAAGTATTAAAAAAAATATTTAAAAAAATGTTATTCAAAAAGCATATTAAAAAAAGTTTATTACAACAAAATTTAGATTAGAACAACCATTTTTATGTTCTTAGATCTTGATCTCCATATATCAATGAGTGCGTGATTGACCAGTTGTTTCTTTACGGCGCAAAAAGTTTGTCTGGCGATTTTTAACTTGTTTTGGAAAGTCTACTTTAACACGAACACAAGTACTTCAGTGGTACAAAGCATTAAGAAGGTCGTGAAGACATAGAAGACTTGCCTTAGACGAGTCACCCATCCATCTATGATAATAAATTGACGATAACATTGAAATAGTTGAAGAAAAAGTGCTTGAAAATCGTAGTGATAACATGAAAAAAATTACAGACGATTTCAACTCGTCTTATGGATCGGTTCAGCCGCTTTGGTTAATGTTTTGGGTATAAAGCGATGCTGAAGTCGTATCAACACACCAAAATTTTTTGCAAAACCGGCGTCGAGTAGAGGGCGCAAAGAGATGCGTGGCATTATGTCGATTTACGCATATGATAACGCAACATAAATGTTTCGGAGAAACTATACTCACTAATTCACTTAAGGCAAACCCCGCCGAGGCTTATAACAAGTACTAAATTGAATCAAATGTTTACATGAGATACAAATTTTTATTAAAATACGTAAGAATGTAGTTTTTCTTCCAATACATATTTGTTCAGATGGCATTAAGTGGTTACGTGGGTTATGAAATTTCCAATTTTTTTTCTATAATATTTTCTCAAAATTTTAAGGCAATCGCATAAAAGTGGACCATTTGGAGAGCGGCGCGTCAGGCTATTTCAATCTTTAATCGTGTTTTTCTCGAAACATCGTTTTCAAATTCAGTAGTCACGATTTCTCAGAGACTATTGAAGCGATCTTTTTGAAATTTTTCACAGGATTTTTTTTCGATTACAATTAATTTTTGCAAGGTAATTTTTTATGGAAAAAATTGTACCCAAAATTATACTGTTTTCTTTGCAAATTTGCCAAAACATTTTTTTTTCTAAATCGTTCTAAGACGTTTTTGGGTGGTGCCTCCGGAAACCAGCCGAAAATATTTTATGAAAAAATCACAAAATATTATTCAAATGTTGTTCTTTGATATACTCAAAAGCAATAAAGAAAAAATAATATTAAAAAAAATGGTGAAAAAAGCTTTTTCGACCGTTAAAACCCACTTGACCGCTCAAATCAGATATGTATCTTTCAAAGACAAACATCACATTTAAGGAAAATATATTGCTTGGAGAAGTTTAATGCCAATCATGAGAAATCAATTTTATAAAACAAAAAAATATCCATTGCTAACAGATCTTTGACAAGACATTTGCGTTCCTTGAGTGGATATTCTTATCATTCCTTGCGAGAATAATAACCATACTTTTATTCTTATTTGTGCAGAAAAATTTCGAGATTTTTTAGCTTCATAAAAATCCGTCTTAAACTCTCAACTTCTTCTCAGAACTCAACACTGATACGTGTTATATGGCAATTTCCTTTGACAAAGGTGAGAAAGAAAATTTTCTTCCCTATGCAAAACCATTATTTGTATATAATATAAAATATATGTAGACTTGTGAAGCAAATAAATGATTTGTAATGTTTTTTCGCACTAACTCCGTAACAGTCTCCTCGTACACTCAGAAGAAAATAATATAAATTCAAATATGCTAGAACTTTTTGAATTTGCTTTTCCACTTACTTTTCAACAGACGTCATAAGTACATTTCGTAACCTAATCTATTGATTTATCGATTGTTTTCCGTTGAGGAATGTGCGAATTCGTCACTAATTAGTGTTGTCCGCACATTGGTAGATATATACAAATACATTCTAAAACATTGCAGAACTGTTTAAGATTTACAGAGTTCACAAATTAAGACATTCAACACGTTTTAAGAAAATATCAAAATTCAGCGCATTTTTGGAATTTTAGCAATGGAAGCACATAGGGATTGATAAATACACTCACCGTCAAGTAAATGTCCTTCTGGCAGTGGACCAGACACCGTTGGCGGTGGTATGGGTGAGATTGGTGCGGCAAATGGTGGTTGCTGCTGCAATTGTAATTGCTCACTCTGCTCAGCAGCCTCGTTTTCTTGGATGGGCGATTGAACTGGAGCCAGCTGTGACGTTTTCTTTTCTTGATTCAAAGCATTGGCGAGAATTTCACTTGATTTTTTATCGGTGATATTATGTTGTACACGTTTGTTTTTCAAGTGGTGCGGAGTGTCACTGCGGAAATCAAAGAAAATATATAAGAAATAGAATAGTAATAACTACCAGCACAGTAAAGTTATTTCATAAGAGCTCTTTAACTAACCATAACGTTTCCAACAAAATTGTTATCAAAATCACATACAAAAAAACATATTAATACATCAGTAAAAACTATCCCCCCCTTACCGTCTGTGCAATTTCATTGGCCGCTTGTAGAAGTCATCGTCTTCGCCCTCAACTTGAAAGCCCACACGCCTTTCCGCTTCATCCTGTAAAGTAACAGAAAAACAAAGTTTATACAGAAACTGTTATTAGCATTCGAACTCGAAATGTTATCTTATAAGTACGAAATGTTGTGTTAAAAGCACGAAATATTATGTTGAAAGCACGAAATGTTATCTTTTAAGTACGAAATATTATGTTAAAAGCACAAATATTATATTAAAAGCGCGAAATGTTATGTTAAAAACACGAAACGGTTAACTGTTAAGCAACTCTCGACAGGTTTCTGTCTACACTTACAAAGTCTTCCTCTTCTTCGTCGCCGGTAACGCTTGCTGCAGATGTTGCTGCAGCCGAGGCCACCACTACAGGGGCGTTACCATGTTCGGGCGCAACACTTGCTATCGGTTCATGTACTGTTACAGCGTTAACAGCGGGCTGTTGTTGTGTGCCCGCTGTCTGAGCGATAACAGGCTGTGGGGCGAATGAAATCGCTGTTGTTGGCGTTTTCGGCGATACCGGCTGCTGCTGATGATTCTCATAGATGGGTTTTGTCTCGGCTATATTCTCTACGATGGTGGAATTAGCGCCGATTCGTGCGGTACCGCTAACAGCGAACTTTGTTGATGCCTGCAAATAATGGCGTAAAGTAAATAATGAAAAGTTTAGTTTTGTTGAAAGTTGATTTTTTGAGTTGAAAATGATAAGCTAGCGTGAGACAAAAGCTTACATTCCTTTTGCGCAAATATCAGTTTACTTACTTCTTCGGAGACTGTATCCAAATTGCCGTCTTCCGGTCGACTGCGATCTTTGGCGAATAGTTTATGCGCCTTTGCCTTCAGCTCCTTGGGATGTGGTGTATTTTGTCGGACAAACGGTGTGTCCTTCTCCTGTGCGGATTCTTCGGAGAATTTAACGGAATGTGTTCTAGAAGCTTCACGCTCTTCCCAGCCATCCGAATCGGTTTCAAGTTCGCGTGCTAAGGATAAGAAAAGCGAAATTTTTTGTAGAATATTATTTAATATGGACATTTTTGTACGTATTTGCATTTATGACTCTTCAAAATTATTTCTATATCGGTTAAGTATTATTGTACATTTTTTTAAATTCTGATCATGCATATGCTTCGCTAATGCACAAAGGAGGCACACCTAGTTTGAAATTAAAAAATAAGAATCAATACAGCATTCTAAAGTGTAGCCGAGTTCAGTTCAATCAGCTTAAAAAAAGTCGGACGGATCAGTTTTAACCTTCAAAAATATGCTTTTTTCGGAGATACAGCAGAATATGTGACATGGCATGGTATTCTGTTACAACTGTTTCTCGAACTTTAAGCGCGGTTTTCACGAAATTACTTTTTTTTTTTTTTTTTTTGAGGCGCTTGAGAGATCGATCTGATTTTAGGCCGTCACGCTAGGTGTACCCCTTAAAAAATACTAGAGACATGTTCATGGAAAATCTATTTCAAGCGGTTAAGTATATAGTTAGCACTAATTATCGGTCTTGCAATATATTATCAATTTAATTAAATGAATGCTTAGTGAAGTAGGCATATGTAACTAAAATATTATTCATAATATTAGTATGTATGTGTTAGTTATATAAAAATACGTTTTTTTACTATTTATGGTATTAATATTCATAAGCATTGCTAGATTTAGGTTATATATAATTATCAATATCTATAAAGTCGCATTATTAATATATAAAAAATCAAACAATGGAAAATGGAAATCGGTCAGCGCTTTGGAAACATTCCATGAAACGATAAAATTTGAAAGGAATATCTATTTATTTACCTAAATATGATCTGTGTAAATTAATTTACAGGCAGACTAGGAAACTAGGGGAAGCTGCTTAGGCCTTCATTCCAAAAAATAAAAAATAAAAACAAATAACTATATTTCGATTAAACCTAATAATAAGCAGTTGATTACTTTACTGGGTTATAAATAGACATTTATTACCAGATTGTGATAAGCAAAAAATTTGGAAAATAAAAGCTGAAAATTTCGGTACTTCGCTGAACTTAAGCTTATTTAAACTCGATCAAAGATTCAATCCAACACATTTAAGCTAACTACCATCCACATTTTACTACCTTTCTAAGTAAATTTAAACGGATACTATAACCGGATTTTATATTACGTAAGGCTATTGAACTTGAAAATGACGCTAACAACTCCTGAGTTTAAATTTCAGCGAAACACTTTTGAAAGTACTTCCTCAAATTTCTGACAAAAATCATGAAATGGAAAACAATGACGTTCATTAGGTTAAATGACTGATTAAAGATCACACGTGGACAGCTATATGTAGTCCTTTGTGAAGCCATAAAAAAGAAGAACTCTTAGAAGACTTAGTAAGAGAACGCTTAGTTGCCAATAGAAATTTGCAAAGAAGTTTAATTTCCATTCTCGCCAGTTCGATGGAATGTCTGAAGGTATCTGCTCCCAAGTGTTTAAGTCTTGAACTCCCAAACGCGGGACAGTCAAGAAGGAGGTATGGAGTTTTTTCTACATCTTTTGTGATCGATCTTAGGCTAAACGGCTTTTGCAACAGCGCATGTACCCATGGTGGCTCAGCGTTGGCCAAGCTTTCGCGAAGCCCAGCTATCCGGTTCACAAAAGGATACTGAAGCACCGACCCTCTCCCATTCTACTGATAGCGGTTCTAGGCTGCCTTTCTTTGCCAGCTCATCGGCTTTGCAATTTCCTGCGGCAGATGACAACTTTCGGTGAGAGGCCATCTCAATATTTTTTTTTTTTTTTTATGACATATGTATGCCTGGTTCTATTTCGCCAGCAGTGCTCCGCATAAGATAAGCTAGGTGGTCAATCAACAGAAGAATGTCTGATTTCGACTGATTTGCTTACTAAAAGTTCGTCTCAACAAGGCGGATGGCTCCTCTGCGGCAGCATAATGCAATCGATGATGATTTTTACTCTCTCTTACGATAATCGGCTTCCATGAAAGCTTCCTATACAGGATAAGCCCTAGATCATTTTACGACTGTGATGTTGGTGGCTGCTTCTATAGCTAATTTTGGTTTGCTAAAACCGAAAATGACATAAATATGTGCAACACGTAGGATATTTTGTGTTGTAAGCAAGTGATGTAGAGGTCAAACCACCCCTAATCAGTAAAGTAACAAAAATTGCTGTACGATAGAAAGTTTTTTAACTCAAATTCACAATCAGTAGAACCCAAATACCCCACAGTCCCCTTAACGCGCTGGTCGCAAATTTTTCCATCAAATTTGTTGAGTAGTCTTAACAAAAATTAACTTCAAAATTTCAACATCGTAAATGATCAAATATTAACTTCAAACGAAGCAGCATTTACATAAATTAATAAATTTGGAAAAACACCAGTACATACACACATACAGGTACATTTCATAGAAAACGTAACACTTGTGCATTCCAAAGTACCACTTGAGCTAACTAAAGAAAATTGCTGTGACCTATTGTTCTACTTCTAATTTTTTTGTTATTCAATTAAATTATGCGCTATTCACGGCGCGCTTGGCGCTAGAATGAAGATTTATGTAAATATTATTATTATGCTTAGCGTGAATAAACTGTTACCAACGCCCATATCACATTAATATAAACGCACATACCAATGACAAAATGAAAAAAAAAAATCATTTATGTACACCTAAACACATACAAACTCGTATGTAAATCGAAGGTTGACTGCGTGTGCGGATAAGACAGCACACAAGTAGATATATATGTAAGTGTCTAAGTACGCATGAGAATGTACATAAGCTAAGTAGATATATAATGGCAACAATAGTAATAGCACAAGACAAACTTAACGTAGATAATTTGAGCTTAACAAAATATTATTACTTAGTATAGTATATCTAGCAGCGTACATGTCTACTGCGTTTGCACAATAGCAAGAAGTCTAGTCTAGACTAAGTACGAATAGGTGCGCATAGTAGAACCGCGCAAAGAAAAATTCATAATTTACAAACTAAGAAGAGTGTAAAGGATAATAATGGTAATTGAAAAATTAAATAGGGAGAAAATGTATTCTGAAAATATTAGCGCAAATAGTTTACAAAGTATACACAAAATACGTAATTTTTCCCCCTACTTTACTGTACGCCTATGTTTGAACTAGACTTCAGCTTTAGATAACAATTAGAAGAGCACGTAAAATGTCGCTGAATATAATTTATTATTAATTAACAAGTGAGCGAAATGTTTTGGATAAATATTTATTAGGCAAAGCAAAGTCTATAATATGTACTTTTGGCATGACAGCTCGTTGCATCTAACCGCTTTCATACTGTATTTATTAAGTTATGTATTAGCAGTTGTGAAGCGCTGAATACAGATATTTGTATAGAGATCAAAAAACAGTTTTTGCTGCTGTTAATTTGCTTTAGATACATCCACGCGAGAGAACAAGTTTAAACTACGCGTTGCAGCAAAACACATTTATATAACCAAAAGCTTTCTAACAATGTAATTAAATAATGTAAATAAAAAAAATGTTGGCTTCACCTTCACCGAAGTTAGAGTACACTTCATACAAGCATTTCTTACAGTATACAAGGGTATAAAAAGATCATTATATTTTTTTATATTAAATATTAAATTTTGATATGTCAGTTTGTATGACAGCTATATGCTATAGTGATCCGATCAGAACAATTTCTTAGGATATTGCATTATTACCTTAGCCAAAAAGCTACGCCAAATTTCCTGAAGATATCTTGTCAAATAAAAAAGTTTTCTATACAAGAAGTTGACCTTGTCCGTTCAATTTGTATGGCAGCTATATGCTAGAGTGGTCCAATCTGAAAAATTTCTTAGGAGATTGCATTATTGCCTTAAGCAATAACTCATGCAAAATTTCGTGAAGATATGTATCTCTTCAAATGAATACGATTTCCTCACAATTACGTGCTACTTATCGCTCAGTTTGTATGGCAGCTATATGCTATAGTGCTCCTATTTCGTTAGTTCCGACAAATGAGCAGTGTCTTGAAGAGAAAATAACATATGCAAAATTTTTGAACGAGACTTCAACAACTAAAGGTCGAATTCATCTTATACAGAGGGTTGGAGATGGCTAAAGCAACTTCATCACGCTGATCAATTCTATATTGATTGTATAGGACCTCCGATATTTCCTGCTGAATGTTATACCTAATATACGCTATTCATGGTATCCAATAAATATAGCTCGATTTTAAGTCAATCACTTCTCATTCAATTCAGCAACAGGGTGCTACAATCTATCTATTTTCCATAAAAATACGAAACCCAAAACTTCTTCTTATTACTTAATTTAGTCATTTACATACATATTCAAATTGAAAATTACATATAATATTCGTGGTTAGAGACTACACCTTCTAATAACGGCATAAACATAATCTCAATGGCATTATTTCAGTAAAATATAAAAGCGCATTTGCCTTGGAATGCGCCTTTAGCAGGTTCATTTAATCTATATTTGTAACCAGTAGCATTCATGTGAGTAATTTTTTGAAGCTTATCGCTCTTACATCATTTTTGGTAATCCCACGAGTGTTACCAAACCACAATTCAATGGTAAAGATAAGAAATATTCAACTAGACCTTCAGTTATATTGAAGATAACCTATTTTGGGTCACCAATATATTGAATGATTCAATTTCATATCTAATACACTTTACTATGAAATTCCATTCAGCAAATAGATTTGATATTCCTTATCATTACTACGTATACACACGTGCCTTTACTCAAGCCTGAATGTATAATTTTAAATATATAAATATATTTAAACATGTTTTTGAAGATTGTTTTTTTTTTTGTTCAAACTAATTAAAAGATAGATATATCGTAAACTATTATATAACTAATATTTGCGGAAAAGAGGTGGAGGTGGTCAAGCACAATCTTTTCAAATCTGATTTGGGGAAAAGCAAATATTATGGAATATTTTTAAAGAATAAATTAAGAATTTTGAAATTATGAACAAAGTCTTACTATTTTTTGCTCATAATAATATACAGTAGAAAAATGTATATATCTATAAATGTATATAATCTAAAACTGTTTAGCCGGCAAAACGGTGCTTATGTGAAGATCAGTTACTTTGCATTAATTTATAAATTTCGAAGAAAGAAAGCTTGAGCTATTTTACAACATGTATTACAAATTACACGCTTCAAAGAGTTACCGGAAATACGAATCAAGGTTGGCGGCAGAGCGACACTGTAGCTGAAAATTGCTTTTCCCTTGACAAAAGCTACAAAAGAACGAGTTTTCAGCTTAAGATATCACAATCATGTTTGTTTTTATTTTTTCACTTTGATTTACATAAAAACATAGTTAACGTCATTAATCTGTGTTACATGATGTTTCCGCTCTTGAATTCATTCTGCGTCGTCGCTTTTGTTATTACTCAGTTATAACACTTTTTGACACCGCCTTGCAAACGCCGCCTCAAACTGATTCATGATCAAAGCTTCTCAAAGAAACCATACAATTTGCGCTGGGCAACGCCCTTTCGCACAACACAGCTTACGTCACTCACGTATAAAGAGTTCGTTAGTCCAAGCAACGCTCATATTGATCAGCTGTTCTTTCTAAAAGTAATGTCTATGGCGCATTTATGGTCACTAAATACACATAGTAAAAGACTCAAACAGCAAATCATTACGCAGCCGGTTAATTGGCACGACATTATCATAAATAACTGTGGTAGCTCTGTTAATAACATAAATGTATACTTTCATACATATTTTTTATAAAGAGAGTCTTTATAAGGCACAGCACCGAGCGAGAATTCAAAGCTTATGGCGCGAGTATGCAAAGTAACTTATAAGAATAAGAATACCCGTAGGAACCCATTTCCGGTACATTGTAGGGTATATATGAATGTATGATGAATAAACATATTTGTATATCTAAATTTGTTGTAAATTCAATATGTAGGTCAAATGGGTGAATTAATTGTATAAAAAAATAATTAACCCATGTACTCGAATCAACGAAGTCTACTATACTCAATAAATATGAGTAAATTTTGATCAAATAAGTTGGAAATAATGTGTGTGTAGTGAATGTTGAGAGACTGCCTACAACTATCACTTTTCAATGATATTGTCCAGCTGCTAATTTGATGGTCGAACGAATAGATAGGTATGTACCATATGTATATGCCGGCAGACATATGAAAATGGACCAACCTTAATAATAACTGTATTTTAATGTAATATGTATGTATATATGCATATGGAAAAATGCCGAATACTGTTAATTTTTGGCCTCCAAATAGAAAAAAGTTATGATTTAATTGATGAAAAAATATATTAACTATTCGTGCGTCTACTAATTGCCACAAATGCTTTTAAAATTTAAGTTGCCAAATTTAAATTCCAAAAAAAAAAAAGCGAAAATTATTACTAATTAAGCAGGGTCGATAGCTTTTGAAGGAAAAAAATGTTAACTTCGGTTAAACGGTAGTTATAATACCCGTCACAAATTAAAAAAATAGTTCCATATAAGAACTTGAGTTTGATCGAATTGGACTGATATCGGCGATTCCAACAAATGGCCAGCATCTTCGGAAGAAAAGAACAAGTGAAAAGAGATCGCGCTCTTAAAAACGGAGCGACTAGGTCGAGTTTAAATTCAGAAAAACGGACGGACATATATGTATGTATACTGACATGGCTTGGCTTAACCGACTCAGCTATTGATGCTGACCATTTGCACCGGGTTTTCTAAAGGGATGATATGATTTCTTAGTGTCATTTCGGCCATTTTTAATACGTGACCATCTGTAATTATTTTTGTCATTGTATTGAATAATGTTTGCAATGTTACAGTCGCCTAATAATCGTTCCGAGCTTATTTCGAGGCAGAGGAAAATTGGCAGTTTTGCGTGGCTTTTGGTCTGGTGGAATCGAAATGTCGCTGACGGCACTGTTGCTATCAATGGAGAGCGGTATAGAGCGATGATAACCAACTTTTTATGGCCGCAATTCGAAGAAGTTGATCTTGACAACATCTTACTCCAACAAGACGGGGCTAGGTGGCACACAACACGTGTAACAAGCGAATTATTTCGAGAAAAATTTACAGATTCGATTATTTGAAGCAATTGTGACATTGAATGGTCTACAAGAACTTGAGTGGTTTTTAAGAATAAAATACGTTTTATTTCGATTGCCGAAAAAAATATGAAAATATGAAAAAATTAAACGGCGACGTTGTGGTTAAAAATAAAAAACCTCAAAAAAAGTTATAGTTAAAATAAAAAAATTAAAAAAATGTTGTGATTAAAAATAAAACAAAAACTTGGTTATTTGATTTTTCACATGAGTTTTGAGTTAAGTTAAAAAAATTAATACAAAAGTTGTACAAATTTTCAACTTTCCTTATAGGACTCATAGGACTTTACATAGTAGTTTTATAGAAAGTTCTGATAAATTGTTTTTAACCTCTAAAAACTCAACAAGTCTTCGCACCTTTCTCTTCCTGACCTCTGTAAATGTTTTTTTTTTTCATTTTTTTTATATTCTCTACCTTTTGTAGTGGATTTCATAATACTAATTC
>NW_017536629.1:1221487-1302198 GCF_001853355.1 Bactrocera latifrons
TTCAGTAACAGTACGATTCAACTTTATATAAGAAATATTGTACAAAAAAGAACTTTGCAAATTTTTGTTGTGGCGTTGCCACGTGTATATAATGCATTTCATTTGAGACCACCAGATTACAAAAAAAAAATACCCAAAACCAAAAGCTACACGACCGTAAATTTATAAAATCTTATATAACACCGCTAAATATAAGCGCTGCTTGTTTGTGAAATTTTACAAGTGATGTTATTCATTTATATAATAAACATGCCAATGTTTGTACATAATTCCGTGCGTTTGTGCTTACGAAAATTTCGCTTATTTCATATCTGAGGCGCAAATAATCAGATTGCCTAGCTTGGTTGTGTTATCTTCATTGATATGATGGATACGATCGATGTGTTGTTATCGCGTGTGTGTGTGTGTTTGTACACCTGTACAAAAACAAAAACAAAACTGGTATGCGCTTTGTGCCTATTCTTGGCAACGCAATAAAACAGGTTAAAAATGCGGTAAACAAAAACCTTAAAACATAGATAACGGTAAGCGCGCGCAGAACGGCTGCAAATACCGATGCGAAAACCTGTACGATTCTATCATTGCTGACAATTGAATGAACGAAACAAACGATAACACAGCAGCATAGCTAATTTGCTGAGAGCTCACGTCATCACACACAATGACCACCCCTTTCATATAGAAAGATATGTCTGTTCGAAGAAAAATTTTCGCGCACATAATCAGAAATTTTCCATAGCGCTTAAGCAATAATAATTTCGTAAAAGTACTTCAATACAATAACCATTTGTAAACAAACCATAAAATACGATTGGAAACTCACCTGGCGTTATCGGCTGATATTCTTGTTGTGGCAGTAGGAAGCATGTCAAAACCTAAGCAGCAGCAATCAAGGGGGTAGAAGAGACAGAAAAAAAAGTAAAAACAAACAAAACACACAATTATTAGTTACTCATTTACAAATGCGAAAAACGGGTTATTTAGAACTCCAAGCCGCAATACACGAGCCAAATCAAAAATGAAAACAAAGCAGAAAATATGTAAAGTGTAAATATTGAGAAATATACTGCGTAGGTATATGTTTGTGTGTGTAGTGTGGCCGACGCTATGGGTAATGAGGTTGCAACGAAAGCGCCGCTGGCAGCAACAAGGCGTAACTACTTCACGTAATTACGTTTGGCACGCGCTTGCAGCAACAAAATAAAACATAATCAGCGCACACTTCCTGCGGCGCGCTTCCCTCATTGCACAACGAACCCAAACGCTTAACACGTGTAGATACAAACAAATAAAAATACATACATACATATACATACATATATGTATATATAAATATATCTGTATAAAAAGCGCCACTTATCCATCACTCTGTCTGCTGTGCTTGTGTACTTTGGCTTAGAGCGCGCATACGCGTCGTTACACTCACCTGTTCACCTGTGGCCTCGTCTGTGTCCGGCTGGAACGTTAGCAGCGGCTGTGCCTGATTTTCCGATAACCAAACAGCTTTCAGCTGCAAATTCACCAAAGTGTATGGCAAGTACTGCAGCTGATTGCCCGACACGTCCAGCACATGCAACACCGTACAGTTGCCCAACTCTGGCGGCAGCCGCTTTAATTTGTTATCGCGCAAACTCAAAACGCCCAAATTTGCACAATTCCCTATCTCGGCCGGTAGGTATTCCAATGCGTTGCGATCCACGTTCAGGTTGCTCAATTTAGTCATTTGCCCAATCGATACGGGTAGCTCTGATAAGAAGTTTTCGGTCAATATCAGTTCTTGCATGCTTTCACAACTGGAAGAGATAAGGTAAGGCCGATGGGTTTATAAATAGTGCAATAATAGTGTAATATTATAAATTTAAATATATATAAGTATAGACGTGTGTGTGCTTGCATTGCGGGAAATAGATAACAGCAATTGCGGTTAGTCAACCACGAAACCCCGCAGCAGACGGCAAATCATCAAGGTGACGTCAGCCACTGACGTACCTAAGTATCGATAAACGGGTACTTATACATATGTATATTCACATTGCATCTAAGCAAAACAAGCCTAATATTTATGGCTGCGTTGTATAATAATCACACGAATACTGAATAATGCCTTTTGGTTGAATTTTTATTTACATGAATCAACTTGCGGTGATTAATTTTACATAAAATAAAAAAAAAAGATAAGTTCGAATGCGCCGCAACTATAGAACTCAGGAGTATTTTTTACAGCACAGATCAGTTTGTATGGCAGCTACTTATAGTATGCTACAGTAGTCCGACCTGAATTTTTTTCAAGATTGTGGCGCTGCATTGTATAATAATCCATGCCAAATTTCTTGGCGATACGTGGCCAAACAAAAAAGTTTTCCATACAGGGACTTGAGTTTGATAAGTCAGTTTGTATGGCAGCTATATGCTATAGTAGTCCAATCTGAAAATTTTTGTCACGAGATTGTAGCGCTGCACTAGAGAATAATCTCTGCCAAATTTCGTGCAAATACCTTGAAAAACAAAAAAGTTTTCCGTACAGGGACTTGAGTTTGATAGGTCAATCTTTATAGCAGCTATATTATACAGTAGTGTAATAAAGACGATTTCGACAAATGTGCAGCTACTTGTAAAGAAAAAGACGAGGCCAAAATTTCAGATCGATATCTCGAAACTGAAACTAGTTCTGGTATCTACAGATAGACGGACGGACGTGTCTAGGTCAACTCAGCTCTTAACACTGATCATTTAAATGTATATACCATATTTTAAAGGTTCTCGGATGCTTCTTTCTGTGTCTAATATACTGCTCAATGTATAATTAGTGACTTATAGTGAATTAATTTCAAGCTCACTTTCGGAGATCAAAATAAAAGCTAGGTTTTATTCTAAGCAGAAACCTTATCAAAAGTGGATGGAGAACTGTCTAGAAGTTCACGCCAGTGAGGAAAGTTCTCTGAGCGCCAGAAACGATAATATTACGTATGGCTCAAACAGTACACGACTTCCGGTCTTAGACCAAGTATCCTCTGGGTAGCCAAAAAAAACATCCCTCCCCAGAGTTGTGGTTCGGTTTCGGAACCCGCCACATAAAAAACACTCCCAATAAAAGTAGAAAACAGCTTCGAAAGAGCAACCCAACTTTTTTCTGTTGAAGATTCGACCAATAAAAAAGAAGAAGAAACTTTAAACTAGGTTCATTTAACTTATTGGCGAGACATAGATCAATCAAACTTCAGGATGACACACCGTTAATTAATAATAAAAAGCGAACGAACCGACGACTGTCCGCAAAAATGACAAATATACATACATATGTATTTTTTGAGTGTACTTACCATCCTATAGTTGGATTCAGTTTCTGTAAACGATTCTGATCTAGTTTTAGAATTGTCAGCCTACTTAATTTGGCGACACCATCGGGCAGTGTCTCAAGTAAATTTTGCGCCAGATCTAAGTCAGTTAAATTCACGAGACCACCGATTTCATTTGGTAATTTCTCCAGCCTGCAACACAGAAAATACAGACGGTTCATCAATATAAAAAAAACTATAAAGGTAATAATGCAAAAATAAATATATAGTATATACCCCGATAAATTATATTGAGCAATCTAGCAAAAAATCAGTAAACGAAACATACCTGTTTTCGGAAACGTCAAGATATGTCAAATTGGTTAGTAGCCCAATTTCAGGTGGCAGCCTCTCTAACTGATTGTGATCGAGCCAGAGCTCATGCAGACCGGGCAAGTAGCCCAAATATGGTGGCAGCTCTTCAATTTCATTGTCGCCCAAATCTAATCTCTTAAGCTTCGTCAGTTGTCGTATCGATTCAGGCAGATGTTTCAATAGATTCTCACGCAGCTCCAATGATTCCAATTGTGTTAAGCTGGAATTGAAATGGATTTACAAATGAGACGTACTATAGTAGACTATCACGGAACCAAATTTTTACATAAAAATATTATTATATTATGAGTTTAGAACTCTGTGATTATAAGTGAATAATGTTTTCCAATTTATTAGTCAGAAGTTCAATTTTATCTAACGCTTAATAATTTTTGACAATTTTTTCTTGTTTATAAATTTATATATCTTCAAATCGACGAGGAACTTGATTACTATGTCAATGTCAATTAGTGTCAATACTCGTCAATTGTTATCGATAACAATCAACTTTGCGATTAATTTAATATATTATTTGGAGAGACACAACAGCAACTGTAATGAGTTTGAACATTTAAAGGCAGCTTACCTTCCGAAATCAACTGGTAATGTGGTAAGTGACATATCATTTAAGCCTAAAACTGTTAAATTTTTGAGTTGAGAAAATCCTGCTGGTAGTTTTGGAATCGGATTTGAGCTGAAATCAGCGACCTGCAGGTTTTGTAGGTGTTTAATGTCATCAGGAATGTCTGGAATATCTGTAAAGGACAGAAAAGAAAATATATGTATTATAAGCATTAGTAATAATAATTTAGTGCTCATTTTAAAAAATTATTGTGTTATAAAGTATTGAAAATTGTATTATTAAATGTTAAATTTTTAAATGCATGTTTTCTCCTATGATTGTCATACACCTTAAACTAGGAATTTAGTTGCGACTTTAATATTTCCGCACATACCTATGCTATGTAGCGCACAAAGGACACACGTACGCGGATATAAACCATTTAGCTCACCACACTGAATAATTTTGCTAAATTCGGTATCAATGCCGAAAATTTCTATTTTTATACCAACGGTTTTACTCGTAGAAGTGCTTGTGTGTAAAAAACCTATGGTAATAATGTGACCAAACACCATGCCATGTGGACATACAAATATATTGATACATATGTACATATGTAAGCACATAACTAGATTATTTAAGGGGGGAAAATCAACAAAGTAGGTCGATAATATTGTGATAAATATTTAGCGATTTTTACACAAATTTTGCAGCATCCAATGATTCAGATTCGGCGGCTTAAAATGTAAATAACGTCTATGTTTCTGATACTGTTACAGCCAATCATGCAACATTTTTTGTTTCGTCGATTGCGCACAAGTAACTTTGATATGAAAGAATGGAAATATTAGAGTTCAACCATAATGTAGGCTCTAAGGGTCAACAAAAACGGTCAAATCGAGATGAGCCACAGGATGTGTTTGGTGATATTGGCGGGGAATCATATAATATGAGTATCAAGCGCTTATTCAGATCTGTTCAGTCCTTTAGACCAAAGGAAGAGAAGAAAACACTCCCACTCTGAGATAAGTCGGCTCAGTATCCGCCGGGGGAAGCAGAGGAAGACGTCTACTCCGTTGGAAAGACCAGATGGAGAAGGAGCTAGTTACACTTGACACCAAACCGTGAAAAGGAAAACCCGCGGATGCGCTGTTGTGAACCGCGTAAGCCTCAAAGTGATTATTACCTGTTCCATTCTATAACGAATGATTTTGTTCGCCTCAGGAGAGGTTTATGAATGGTTATTATCAAGCAAGCTTGACAGAATCTCGGAGACTGTTACAGAATGCAGCCGCTCACCGATCGAACAAATGTGCTCTGACAATTTGTAAGATTTTTCTACTACGAAGAAAATGAGTTGACAACAGATTGTCTGACAACTTTCTTTTAAAGACAAGCACTTACATAAAAACCCAGGATGAACTTATTACTAATAATTGTTTAATAAAGAATTAACACAACAAAATGTACCGACATGCGATACGTTGTTGTGCCAACATAAATATTGGGCACAACTTAAACAACGCGAACCAACACAAATTTTATCGCAATAAGTACTTGTTGATCGAGACAATCCAACTCACGAATTAGATGACACGAAACAATTTTAAAGGAAGCGATGAAATATAGCGATATCAATACGCGCTCGAGAGCCAAGCGAGTATCTTCAGTTGACAAAATCTTTGATAAAACACGGATGAAGCAGCAAACGGACGGAACGACGAAATGTACTCAGTTCAGGTGATAAAAGACACCGTTAAAGCGGAATGAAAACTACATGTTATTGATGTCGAAAGAGAAAAAAAACAACAAAAACCACAACAAGCAACAACAGCAATATTACACAAAGTACAAATATTTGCGCCGAATCGATTTATTCACAGCGTCAACCACGACAAGGTTGGCGACGCTGCCACCCACCACTCGCCACAGCCGGGCAATGCGCCGCGCTATTATATACATACGTATATATGTATCTATGTGCATTAAAGTATATAAATGCAAACAAGTTGATATAAGTGAAAAGTAATAAAAACAACACCATCAACATGCCTACATAGGTCCAACGGTACGAGTATAATGAGGCAGAATACAAACAATAGTTCAAAGGGTGAGAAAACAAGCGCGCACAAGAGTGTATTTAGCCGACACAGAGCACAACGTTCAACGTTTTACGATGATTGCTGCAGTGAGAGAGTGAACAAAATGTGGTAGCACAGTAAATCCTTTAACATTCTTTTTTGTTGACCTAGTTTCGGTACTTTCTGACATGTCAGTCGCGCACCCACTTTTCCGTTCTCGCCGCCCGCTGACGCGTTCGTGCGCCGCTTGGCTTGCCTTTATCGTGACATTGCGGGCTGACAACAACGATTTTGGTGTTGGTCATGGTGATTGGAACGATAACGTAGAGGTCGGTAATAATGTGCGCCATAATGATGGTGAGCTTGATGATGATTAAGTGGCCCTGGTTTCTGATAAATACACCGTGTAACAAACGTACGCGATAGCAAGAAAGGAAGTTAAATGGATTTGAAGAAATTCGGCCACTGCGTGAGCAAATTAATTGCTTTGTATTTCTCAAAGCTTAAATTTTTTGTTTTTCTTTTTTTGTTCTGTCGTAAAATGGAGTTTGAGCTATAAATATATATTATTTTACTTGACGAGTTGAAGTATTTTTTTTAAATACATATGTTAACAGAATGCGATTAAGGGAACGTAAGCAAAATTAGAATGCAAATTTTAACATCACATTCTAAACGCTCTTAGCTCCCGATGTCATACATAATCAATAAATAACCAATATATAACCATTTTATAACCAGTATATAACCATTTTATAACCAGTATATAACCATTTTATAACCAGTATATAACCAGTATATACCCATATGAGTGGCTTCTATTATGTCGTTTTTCCTTCCTTCCTTCCTAAAAAGTGATGTTACATTATTTTGCATTTTAGGTGCCGATATAGTATAGCAATAACAGTAAATAATATGTTTACAGTACAAGAAAATCCAAAAAAAAATATTTTTACTATCAATCTATCACTGTAGAAAAATACCTACCATATACCGAAATGAAACGAAATCGCTTGGTATTTCAACATTTGATTGCTTTCTAACTACTTAGAAAATTAAGCATTTCATGCTGTGTTCCATATTTAAATGCTGTCTTCCTTCACGCTGTTCACATCATTTAAATGATGTTGCACTCGCCCAGCGTATTGCTCACTGAACTGAACTCGTTGTCTAGCTGATTTCGATATGGCTTGGCGCGCGAACAAATTGCTGATTTCCATATGCATGTACAGATAATAATTATACATGTGAGTGAAATATGTTTCTATTTGAAGAGTATTGCTTCTACAATGAAAGGCGGGCCAGTCCTGTTATAACTAGTTGTTCTTTTTAAAGAAGCAAAAATCCAAGACCATTTATGTCTCGTTGTTGCTCCCAACGTAAAAAAAAACAGACAAGTCCATTTGAGATTAGTTGTAAACTAGTCCGTTAACGATTACATTTTAACTAGTTCTACCCCAAACTCGTCAATGTTAGGGTAAAAGTTATTTAGAATCAGCAGCTTTCGCTTGCACGTACGAACCTCAGTCGAAGATATAAAAGTACCGTTAGAAAAAAGTCGAAAATATAAGAAATGAAATAATTAAATTGCTGCTATGAGCGTGAGAATTGTGTCGGACCAGAAATAGTGTCTTTTCCTGCAGGGTATACTTACATTGATGTTTTTACACTTCCATTTACAACTATGTATATACGAACTTATGTACATACATATGTATTATATATGCTTGGCAACGGCTCTGAAAGTGCAGCAGAAAAACTTCAATAAAGCCTAATAGTGAAAAAATATGAACAAATGAATGGAATCATTAAGTTCCTCTTGCAGCAAGCAGAACATCTGCATATTTATCGCACATTCAAGCTCATTAGACAGTTCTATTTTGCAAGCTCTTCAATCGATTGGCGAATTTTACAGAGACATCCCTTGTTCCATACAGTATTGCAGCGAAGACAATTTACAGTAGAGTAACATAGATATATGTATGTACAAACGAACATGAATGTATTGTTTTTGATATATGTTTTGTGATTATTGAAATGTTTAACCTACATATGTCATATGTACGCACAAAAGAACCCACTTCTGAACGATTTTGACAGTACTGAACAGAGATGCATTTGAACACTTTTCTTCTTTATTTTTGCAGACTGCTAAGATTTCGATATAAATATCGATATAAATATTTACATAACATTATATTCATACTTTTCACGCTTTTACACAATTCTATTGGCAGAAATGTTACGTTTCTTGTCACTCGATATTAGATATGGAATCGAATGTAGACCCTCAACACTTTTTACTTCGTATATAACGTTAAGACTCATAGCAAAGATTTGCTGATTTTTGACAAAAACAAAAAAAAAAAGACATTTTATATGGCAACCATGTGCTATAGTGGTCCGATCCGAACAATATACTAAGAGCTTGTACCGTCATATCGGACAGTAATCCATGTCAAATTTCGTACAGATATCTCAAAAATATAAAATATTTTCCATACTAAAACTTGATTTGATCGCTCAGTTTACAAAACTCGTAATTCAATAGGTACGTTACGAAAGTGATAGCAAATGACGCCATATTTTCCCCCGCTCTTTTGACATTTCTCTTCGGTAAAATTTGCAATTTCATCACGAAAAGAGATACGATCTAACGAGTCGAAATTTTTAAAATTGACTACCAAAATTCGGAGTCAGTGGCCTCAACTTTAAGAGCGCTTCGTCCAATTTATTATCGTCATAATCGTTATGTCAGATCAACAATTGAGGGTGCAGTGAAAAAATTTTTATCCACAGGTACAGCACAAAATGTTCTCTTGCCATTGAGACAAAGAAGTGGTCGTAGTGTCGAGGATATTGCTACCGCTAGCGCATCAATTGTGGAAGACCCACGTCAATCTCTCACACGTCGTTCTCAAGCGTTGTTCATCTCTGTGACTTCGTTGTGGCGAATTTTGCAAAAAAAAATCGTAGCCTACATCCTTCCAAGGGCAAATTGACGCAAGAGTTGAAGTTGTCCACCAGAGGTCGTTGTATGGTCATGAATTGGGCTGAGCAACAGCTTGAAAATGACCCGAATTTTTATCGACAAATCAGAATTGATTCGTTAATAAGCAAAAGAAAGATTGTATATATGTCAGGCAGATATCCACACGTGCTCCACGAGTCACCATTGCATCCCGAAAAAATTACGGTTTGGTGCGATTTATGGGACTACGGCGTCATTGAGCCGTACTTCTTCCGTGATGAGCAAGACTGGCACATTACTATGAAAGGCCCGAATCGGAGGATATGGACTTGGACAATATCTGGTTCAAACAAGACGGCACCACAAGCCACACAGCGAATGTTACAATCGATTTATTGAAAATCAAGTTTGGTGAAGGTGTTATCTCACAAAATGACACAGTGAATTAGACGCCTCGGTCGTGCTATTTGACGCCGTAAGACTATTTCCTGTGCGGCTACGTCAAGTCTACGGTATATGCCAAGAGATCATCGACGATTGATGAACTTCGTATGAATATCGAACGTGAAATTGCAGCAGTATCGGCTCAGAAGACATCATCTGAATCTACGGAGTTGAATTTGATGTTTTAGTCTATGAAATCATATTTCTGCTTTACTCTGTGTGCTTTACTCGGCGGCCTCGAATGGTTTATAAGAGATAGTGAACAAATGCAACACCTTTATAAATTAAGAGAATATGTTAATAGAGCATGTTTTTTATTGTCTACATTCGAAAGTATGTGTATGTGTGCGCATAAAATGCAACAATTCATTAAACATAATTCGTCAGCAGACAATTCTCGCCCTAAACACACATAACTCCAACTAACATATGTATATGTAGATGTATATGTGTGCATAAAGTAACGACGGAAACAGTTGGTGGTCATTAAGTTGGCATTCCGAAGCATCGGACCGAGGCAACGAACAGACTCTAAAACTGCCCAGAGCATGGCATGGAATGTGGTAAATGAGAAAGGCGCAACTAAACAAGTACACAACCGACTGAACAATAACAATAGAAGACCCAAGAGCATAAGCAAAAGCGACACAAAAAAACAAAATATGAAATGAGAAAACATGAGGGGGAAACATTGAAAAAGAAAAAGTAATAATTCGTTGACCTCTCTACTTTCATGCCTTACAAACATACAGACATACTTGTAAATAGAAGTATAGATATGTTGGCATAGAGTAGCGGCTTAGAAGCTCATCAGTGGTCTACATAAATCCGAGCAACTTGAAAGATTTGATGGCACCCTGCAACAGTATTTCCTGAAAACACCATGCAACATGCTGTGCTTATGCATACATACATATGTATGTATGTATGTATGTATATATGTATGTATGTATGCGCACAAACAGAATGCATAAGAAGCCGCAGCCAATATGCAAAATTTCATTACTTTACCGGAAGTCATTAGGAACTCGCTGCCTTATATGTTTATATATTAATGTACATGTGTATGTGTTTATAAGCATAATTCTACATGGCGAGCCATCTGTAGTCTAAACACTACCGTTCTTTGAGCGTGATGCCATCAACGAAATAAAAATATTAATTTCCTACACATTTATTTGCGGTCTTGGTGAGTGCGCTTGACCTGTGACTTTCATCAGGCAAATTTAGTTGGCTGCCCAGAGCAATAATTGAGTGAGTAGCCAATAATTGATTACAAATCTTTATGTTTACAGCTTTAATTTCATAAGGCGGATTATGATGCCACTGATTTTTTTACGATTATACATCAGATTTGAGTTATAATTTCACCAAAAGACGAAAAAAGATTTATTTTTTTCTCGTCCTCATCATTTTACTTTTCAGTAAAACAACTTTGTATGATGTACAGTAAAACGAAATCGATTATTTTTCCACTAGATGGCTACAATAATACATATGTATTGCCGTTAGGTAAGTACGCTCAGGTAGCGTTATAAAGATAAGATTTCGCTCTAAAAACACTTCTTGGATAGTTCTTTGATTACTCAACTCAGTATTGTTAGA
The DNA here is from genome assembly GCF_001853355.1 of Bactrocera latifrons. Lineage (NCBI taxonomy): Eukaryota > Metazoa > Arthropoda > Insecta > Diptera > Tephritidae > Bactrocera > Bactrocera latifrons. The sequence continues at coordinate 1,232,801 of NW_017536629.1, forward strand.
GCACGCGTTGAAGAAATTAATCACCTGGAAGCGGTCAGCTAGGAGAGATTGTGTCAGAAGCTCCGGGAGTATGGTTGAGTACATTCAACTTATTTACCGAATCTACTTGACCAAAATCGAATAATTTCAACTATGCTAAAAACAACCCTTCAATTTGCAAAATAATGGGCTTCTTTTATTAAACCTTATATAATTATTTAGTCACCTTTAACACCGTGGTAAAGAAGTAAACAACGAAGGGTTGTCAAGAAATCTTAATTCGGATCTATCCCACCAAAAATTGGGGATTGAAAGACTTAATAGACCAGATGTGACCAGCTAGCAAAGAAATTGTGTCAGAATTTCTGACAGTATGGTTGGGAGATGCTGATGCCTCCTTCTTATTTAGCGCATCTACCCGATCTAAATCGGATAATTCTAACTATGCTAAGTAAATCCTTCAATTTAAAGCAAAAATAATGATTTATTTTAATTAGACCTTATATAATTCTTTGGTCACCTCTAGCACCATCGGATTATTTATGCAAGTATTTAAAACAATTAGTAATTGAACTCTGTTCAAATTATGTTTAAATAAATAAAATAGTCTCATAAAAATATGCAAAGCACAACAGATAATATCACTGCGCACTGAAAATTGTTTACCTACAAAATTTGAGCAAAATCTGCATAAGCGCACATTAATTAACATCTTCAAAGGGAAGCGTGAGGAAGTAAACAACCAATTCTGCACCTTTTGATAATCAGCACTTGCTAAAATTATCAAATAGCTTTGCAGTTATAAACATAATAATCTAAAAAAAACTAAGCGCCCACGTGCGCTTCTCGTACACGTGCGCTTCCGTGACCGGCTGGCAAATCAGAAAACTAAGCAGCCATTCACAATGGTGTGATAGTTCACAATTCTTAATTTGTAAAATTTTTTTAGTAGATCGTCGGGAATCATTGAAGTAATGCCTCTATCTGGTTGACGTGCGACCGCTTCAACTGATGAAAGGGTTAGAGGGATGGCATTTCTCGCTAGTCCATTCGAATGATTTTGGTGGATTATTTGCGTATGAAACGCGTTCTGGCTCGACTCGTACCGATAAAGCTAATTTTATTTTATTTTTTTTTTTTTTTGTTTCAAAAATAGTACTGTAAACAGACCATTTTAGATATATACTTGACCATACAAATTCCAATCCCACATTCACGGAGAGCAATACAACTATCGATGTGTCATGGATTTATGAATTTGACATGCAAACAAGTCAGCAATCATAGGAATGGAAGGAAAACGAGTCGAAACAAAAACAACCACGTCAAAGCCACTCAAAAATCAAGGTGACACTAATAGTTTTTTATCGATATTCGTGGTTTCGTGCATTATGAATTTGTTCTAGAGGGACAGACAGTGAATAGAGAATTCTATTTGGCAGTATTGAGGCGTCTGCGTGAGAACATCCGTCGAGAAAAACATTCTCCGCAAAAAGTGGAAGAACAATTCTTGGATTATACCCGATGATAGTACACCATCGCCTCAAGCCACGATTGTGATCGAATTAAAGCCAAAAACGCAATGAATAGCGTCGATCAACCGCAGTATTGACTGCGTGTAAGTGTTTCATTCTGTTAACCGGAATTTACCGCTCCGTGGAACCCGTTTTCATACTACTTAAAAATTAAGGTGACATTTGAATTTAAATTGCGCGCGTCGAAGCATTTGGAGAATTATTTTTTTTTAGGTTGGTAGTACTGTCAGTCACATTTAGGTCAAATTTCACATGTCAAAATATTCATTATTGTTTGAGATACGTCTCGTTTTGTCAGCTGCTAAAAGTGAAGTCTTCGTTTTTTTCGATGTCGAAATTTGTTGAGCAAAGAATTGGCATTAAATGATCATTTCGCCAAAAACTCAACCCATATCGTTCTGCAACCACCGTATTTACCTGATCTGGCGCCGTGCGACTGCTGGCTGTTCACCAAGTCCAAAAGACCGCTCCGAGGACACCGTTTTTATACGATATACGCGAAATAGTCCCTCAATTTTTGAGATATCGATCTAAAATTTTGCGAAGCTTCTTTTCGCCCCGAGATGCCACTCATTTATTGGAACCGTCAATAGCGAAAGCTTTTGTATTTGACGAGATGTCCTCACTAAATTTGGCATGGATTATTGTGCAAATCATCGGTCTATTTTCCGAAGCAATTTTTCAGAATGGATCAATGTAGCATATAGCTGCCATAGAAACTGACCAGTCAGAATTATATTATTTATAGAACCTTTTGTATTTGTGAAAGGTATTAGGCGTTCGGAAGTTAAGGTTTTATATTTATTTTTTTTTTCAAATGTAGAAATGATCTCACAATTTTTTAAAATGGTTAAGGTGTTCTCAAGAAATCCCGTTTTTTGGATTTTTAAGATAAACAACTTTAAAATCCTGACTTTTTTAACGAGAAAAAAACAACAAAAATGATTTGCATAAAGATTCCACGCTGAGAAACCAATTCATGTCGGTAAGTGGTAAGCATACATAGCAATGCGATGATCGCTGTTACCTTTCCAAAACCAAATAATGGCCAGAGGCAAATTTTGTGCAAATTAAAATACAACTGCAAATTGGTTGCCCTAATTAACAGTAGCACGAGTCCTGCTTTCATGCTTACTAATAATTATTCAAATATACTTATGCTGCTGTATTTATATATTTTTTTTCGCAAACAATTCGCCGACTTTGCTTTCAAAACCAAAATGGAAAATTTCTTTTGTCTCTGCAAGCTTTTCGTGCCAACTTTGTTCACACTTCGCATCACTTTTTACTTGGCGTTTTTTCATATGTGCATATTTTCATTTTTATACATTTTTGATTCAATGCCATTTTTGCCGAGATTTTCATCTTTTCATACATATTTATACACCATATATACATATATTTATTGTGTCGTTGAGGTCTGTTTTTGGCAGATATCTGTTGTATATATTATAATTTACGCTTTTGCCTGCATATATTCATATATAAATGTGTGCATACGTACATACATACATAGATGCAGATGAACACCCAGTTGCGAAAATTCAGCGAAGTCGACACACCATCACGCCAACAAAAAGAAACGTTTTTAGAGGTCATTAGCATTTCTCAGTATGCAAAAAGATTGTTTTCCGCCGAAATCCCACTCTTTTGATGCTCTTTACAAATACACAGTATATACATATGTATATTGTGTGCACATGTATGTATAATGTGCGGCGATGCAAAGACTGTTGCACATGCACACCCCCATACCAACAGATGTACTATATTTTCATGCATTTGCAGATGTTTGTATGCATGCATGTGTGTATGCACTTGTGTGCACTCAAGTATGTGGCGGCAAAAGTACTTATGTGTGACTACAACCCAAACACCGACAACCAGAAAGAAAAAACCACCATGATGCACGTAACACATTGGAGTTGCTCGCCGTTGGCGGGTGCACACATCGCCTCGCTGGGGCGCGCTTGGTATATGCGAAGCGGTCGAGATGAGCCATGCGCTTTGTTCCCCAACATTAGTGCCACTTTTCAATTTCAATGAAAGTGCTTAATGAAACTCGGTTTGAACGCCAGCGCTAATACGCAATACGCGACGTATACTCGAAAGCTTTAGCTTTTTTTTATTGTTATTGCTTCGCTTGTGGGAGCGCATTATCCCGAGCGAATACGTGTCGAGTGGACACAGTATAAATTAGAATGCAAGCATACACACGCAAACATATTTTTATTTAAATTAACATTTAAATGCGTGCGTGTGTGCGTTTTTTCATTTTGCTTACCACGAGCTTTCTGGCAGACACCAGCGACTGCCATTAAAATAGTTGGAAATATAAAAAGGAGAATGTTAACCGAAATTTAATTACTTATTGCACTTTTTTCTTTAACTTGTTTGAGGTTCGCAGAAAGGATTAAAACTGCGATAGAGATCACTAGAGGGAACACTAATATTGAGTTTTTCATACAAAACTAGATTAAAAATGTTGAAAACAATATGAAAGAAATCTTATAGAAGTAGTATAGGCATCCTTCCTGGCAGCTATAGTGAATCGATCTATAGTGAATCGATCTGTTAAGCTGTAGTGGTCCGACATCGATCATTCCGATAAATGAACAGCTTCTTTGTGTGAAAAGGACGGAAGCAAATTGATATCTCAAAAACTGAGATAATTTTAAGCAGAATAATCTTTCTCATTGTCCGGCAAATTTTTTCCGAGGACCTGGATATCGGCTACGTGATTAAAGGAATTCATTATTTTTTTCACCACAGATTATGAAGGCACATTAAATTTCAATTGAGTTGTAATACCAAATTACAACTTACAACTCACACTTACTTCAAAATTGGCTGTCGTAATATTGGTTATATGTAAATTTATTTAAATAATTGAAGCTGATGATTTTGTTTCTCAACATAGTTTTTTGGAAATATGTTTTATCGAAACTGAGTTGTATTCATTAATATGTATTTAGAACTTACAACTCAACTAGTTTTCAGTGATAAAAAGAGACTTCATTTCCTCATAATAATTGAAGCTGCCGAACTATTTCCTCCATTTAATTTATTGTAAATATGTTTTGTCGAAAAATACTTTTTCAATGGGAAATTTTTTTTTTCCAAATTTTTAGAATTTTAAATATCAATCGTTGCAATTTAGATATCCAAAAAAATGTTTGCTTATAAAAAAATATATTTTCAAAGTTGATCGATATACATACATGTCCAGAATTTAGTTCACTGTTCCTCTATACACACCATTATAATAAGCATATGTGGATGTGGATATAAAAATCATTTCTTGCAAACCATTCAACAATTGTTTCGATGTTTTGATCCAATAAAAGCGCAAAAGTTTAAGTTAGAAAGTGAATTAAATAAAGCCACAACTAAACTCTTGCAGCGCGAAATGAGTGCATTGAAAATTGTATTTACCTTTCACTAGGATCAAGATAGATGGCTAGAAGCACACTTGTATGTGGCACAAGCACTGCGAGATGAGTTCTTGCATGTCCCCTGAATTGCAAGCACTTTGTGCAGCAAGCACCGTGTCACCGCTAGTGAAAGTTCGCCTAGCCATGCACGAGAAGGGAAATCAATCGTATATGCGCTCAAGGGTCTTTGGCGACGTATCGACATTGATGTACTTTTCCTTTTGAGCGGCACACTTTTTATTGTTTTCCATTTTATTTTATTGTATTTTGATTTTTTTTTTCTTGCATGTTTCAATGATAGTGCTTCATCAATGAGAACACTTGTCAGGGACACAAAAACAACAAACAATAAAGATGTACTTTTCAAATCTCTCATATGCATTTGTATAGTACACACACTTGCTTACAAATTGACGTATGCATTTTGAGGTTCGCCGTTGCAGCACATATCAACCAGCGCTATTCACCTGCAATTGTGGGCTTGGCAACGGAAATGCACTTTCCAACAGAAATTGTGTCACCCTACAATCGGTTTTTAATTTGAACGTTTTATATGAGCGATTTCACACAGACATGCGCATATGCACATATATATTTCCAAAAGCAATAAGAATTATATAATATGTATATTCATACGGCTATACGTTATTTTACATACATATATGTATATACGCGAACGAGTTAGCGATTGACAGGAAACGATATTAAGCGGGCATTATTATGAGTGCTTCACAACTACTGACTAAAGATTAGATGATTTATTCGAGAAAACGAAAACCATATAAAAATAACCAAAAAGGTTTGTTCATGCTTCGCAAAGGCACATAAATGTAGTGTTAACGTAGTTAGTTTGAAAGCCACTTGAAGTTTTTTATGTTATGTTTTTTTTTTTTAAACAAAGATTAATATTGAATTTTTTTAAGCCTGAATATAGAACAAAGCAGAAATTTTGATTGAATATCAGTCTTATTTTGCACCTGCCACTATTTTTAGATTATGATTTCAGAAAATTTGGGCCTAACGCATTTTATAAGCATAGCTTAACAATGAAAAAAAGTCACGTGTTAGCTAATTCTTAGGAATATTATGCAGAAAAAAATTTAAATGTAATAATTTTTATTAAAAATATTTCTTGGAAATTTAATTGAGGTTATGGTTTCGAAGATTACAGGCATTTTAGATGATCGCATAGAAGCTCAGACCACAATGTATTTACTATGATTCAACATGTGACGAGGGGTTTTCATTGATTTATTCGTCAGGGTGGTCATTTTGAACAGAAGTAGTCTTCGTCATTCAAAAAATTACGTTGGTGTAATTTTTATTATTTACGTCATTGTTGAGTTAAATTATCTTATCACCCAATTGTTTGATGATTTGTATGATACTTCTTGGTATAAAGCGCTGCTAACGTTGAAAATATATGTGATCTGGTCTACGAAAAGGGAGCTAACGTGCGTTTTCTGGAAACAGCTATTAAAAAAAGCACCTCATCTTCAATCCGAATCAACTAAAAAGTGAAAACTGATTTTTTTACACCTAAGCCCCCTTTCCGTAGACCAGGTCACATATAAGATTTTAATATCGACAGTATGTATTGCCTTGAAGTGGGCTGTTGAAAACAAAAGCAGTGAGGAAACATATTATATGCACTTGCAAGTCAGGAAGAGGCATTTTATTCAATGATTACATATTATATTTACAGAATTTAAACTATTTTAAGTTAGGTAAGGTTAAATGGCTGATTAAAGATCGCACGTGCACTGCTATAGTTGGTTCTTTGTCAGGCCATAGAAAAGTAGAACTCGAACTTATAAATTAACAAAACGCTTCCACAGGCATTTAATTTCTAAGTGTATACGTCTTGACCTCCCAAACGCGGGAGAGTCAAGAAGAAAGTGTTGAGTTGTTTCCACCTGGTAAGATTCTCAGCCTCACTGCATTAATTCCAATGGCCTGTTAAAAGCGCTACAACAAGAGAGAGGCCAGCCTTGCTGAGAGCAAAAGATCACTAGATCTCTTGCGATCGATCTTGAGCCATGTAGGTGGCTCAGCCCTGGCCAAGCTTCCGCGAGGATTACTACATTAATAATGCGCGATTTATTTAAAAAAAATGTTGGATGCCCTTCAGGAGAACCTTAAGCAAAAGGATGGCGGTTGGAAGATTTGTCTGCTTAAAATTTTGTAAATCCACAAACAAAAAAAAAAAAATATTTTTACACAGGTACAGATAGTTTAATATCGACGAGCTAGTCAAACTTTTGTTGGCGGATTCCAAAAACAAAAAGTGAAAAGAATATTAGGCTTAAAAAATTAAAATTATTAACACAACCTTATTTCTTCATCGATCTTGAAAATTCGCGCATTCAAGCGCAGGCTATGCTAAAAGATAACTACCAAACATAGTTTCAAGAATAACGCGTTTAAAGTTTTGGGAGCCGAATACACTAAGGTCGAAACTATTTGTCGCATCACCTGCAAATTTTTGAATATAGTTCAAAATGTATATAGATACTTAATTTTTTGCAAATTCACAAGTGGATATAACTCCTTAATAACGATAGAAAATTTCACATGAGTTTAAGCCTTCACTTAGACATTCCTACACACTGAACGGTACTTATTATCGCTTCCTTAGCGATACATAAAGCAAATTGGAACATCTCACCTAATTCAACACAGTTCTTATGCAGCTTATGGCAATGTATGCATATACATATTCGGCTAAATCATTTGATGAACACAATGACATCAAAAACAGGTGAGTCCGCGATGTCATCAACGAAGCTCAACAATTTGGAAATATTACAAAAAATATTAATTGACTGAAATAATCAAAATATTCAGCATTAATGCGAGGTAAGCAGGCCGCGATGATGGTGACATTTTCAAATCGGCTTTTAGACAACCATTACATACATACATAACTGCACGCCAACCAAAAGTGGCAGTCAGTCAACCGCCAATTGGCGTGAACTGAATTTAAATGCCGCAATTTACACACACACATACATACACGCACATATGCAACGCTTTGGCGTTGGAATTTCTGTATAGATCATGTATGAATTTTATTGTCGGGTGTATAATTACATATGACCCGCTTCACAACCGGTTCGACGCGACGCGATCCAATGCGCCAAAGCCGAGTGCAGCAGATACAGCGCGAGTATAATGGCGAAGAAAATCGTCATACTCAAAATGCTAAAATAACAATAATTTGAGCGTGAATGCATATACACACACGCACACAAACATAACTGTATGTATGTAAACAGTGGCAAAGCTGTTGRCGTAATGCTAATTGTTGATTTATACATACAAATATATAAGCGTTTATTATGAAAAGCAACTGCAACGTGTATCGCATATTAAAGTTGCATTGATATTTCCAGCTTTTCGCAATGGAATACGAAATGGCAGAGACACAGAGCACTGCGTAAACGAGAACAGGCTTAGTAATGATTTATGGCTGGAATAATTGCACCTAGATTTGCCTCTAATCGAAGCGGATATGCGTGGAATTGCACTGTCTTATAATTTAGATCTTCTATCCAGCGCAAACTAATTCCATGATAAGGGTTTGCCAACATTCTGCTGCTCCTAGAAAATATTTAGGCCAATTTCAGCGATTTCACAGGCGTTTAACACTCCCTAAATAGCACATCAACGCAAAGAATCGATAAACGAACTATAATATTCCTAAATATGGTCGGACAGACAAACGAAATTCAGAAGGTAAATAAAGATAATGTTGAAGAGCACGCGAATTGTGCCAAGACAATCAGGTAAGGTCTAGCGTTGAAAAAAAGCAACACGCACAAAAAGTTTTCAGCAAACGACTTCAATACCATACACATACATAAATATATGTGTAAGTATGTTTACTATCGAGGGGATAGCGGTGGTGCGTGTTTGCTTTCAGCGAATTGTGTCCGAAACGCTTGGTGGCAGCGAGCCATAAAGCTCTAGCCTATTTTCATTTTTTAAGCATTTTAAATACACAAATCTAGCATAAGCTAGATATGGAAACACGAGTTAATGGCGAAACTAGTTCTACGCACATTACGGCACTTCGCTCATGCACACACATACACATATACGTGTGAGGTTTTGAGCATGTGAGCACAACGCTTATGCGAGTGTTTCAAAAGTGCATAGAAACATAACTTGCAGACACGTAACAAATTACCCTTCAGTAAATTTAGACAGTCTCAAAACTGACAGCAGAGTACATTACAAATTTTCTGAGCTTTTTTTTGAACTGTGCGAGCTTTCAAGCAGAGCTGTAGGAATAAAAGTGCACTTGCTGCCTTTGACCACCGCTAAAACAATACAAGCCTTTCGCTTTACAAAAACAGCAATTTACTCTGAGCTAATAGGCCCATACAGAAGCCGTCGAAAATGGTAAAAATTACGCGAAGAGCAAAATATCAAAAAAATAAAGAAAAAATAAAGAAAAAATAATTTACGGACAATCTAAGGTCGGGAGAGTAAGGGGTCGATCTCCGGCAAAGCTGCGCGTCCCGTAAAAAAAAATTATGTGGCGGAGTTGTAGATAATGAAAATACCTACAACTTATGTACCGAAACCTATTGTGCATAACCTCAAATATTTTTTGAAAAATTCAAATATTCAAGTTTATAGGTTTTTTATTGTTATCGCGCACAAAAAAATTATTTAAGGAATTTTCAAGTAAACTTTCCTACTTATGTGGACAGCAGACTGCTGTGGAAGCACAACGTCAAAGAAATAGTCGGAAAAGCTAGCAATGTTTTATATGCGTGTAGGCAGATGCTCGGCACAACCTGCGCGCTCTCTCCCTCCCTCATGCACAGGTGCTACCCAACTGTTGTTAGACCAATTCTGCTCTATGGTGCAGTAGTATGGTGGACAGGYGTAGAGAAATCCAACTACCGGAAGCCAAATAAAATTGGAAAGCGTTTAGGGGCTCGCTGCACTGTGCATAAATGGARCTTTAAGAACTCCAACGGCGGCTCTTGAASTGATATTAAACCTMTTCGCTGAAAACAGTGCAGCAAAATCGGCGCGATAACTACTGGCTTCAGGAGAATTTACATATAGAATCTTCGGGCATAACTCGATGGGTAATGGCGGTGGGGCAAACACAGACTATATGATCCCACTTTTCCACTGGGAGAGAAAGTTCAAAGTAAACATAGAAAAAYATGGTTGGCGTAAAGATATGTTAGATAGGCGCTGCACTATAAACRTTTATACGGATGGCTCGAAAATGGACGATGCAGTTGAGCTAGAGATAACTGTCCCGAGTTAGGCATAAGGTAGCATTTTAAGTTGCGGGACCACTGCAGTATATTAAGCTGGAGTTTTRCTATTGCCAAAGCCGCGGAGCTGGCCTCTGCTGGAAATTCCAGAGTCAACATCTATGTATACAACAAAGCAGCAATTAAGGCAGTAACCTCGTGTCGCATATTGGCCAGAAGTGTCCTGGAAAACAGAGCAGCAGTGGAAAGCGTTGCCAGAAGGAAGCAACTTCACTTTTACTTTACCAAGTCACAAAGGCATCGAAGGCAGTGAAATAGTGGACGAKATTGCTAAGAATGGTGAACGGCTAACATCCGAAAATGTGATCAACATTCGGGAACCCCTGCACTGCCATAGAAGCATGGTAAAGAAAATCAAAACTCTATTTAACGAGGCACCTGGATGCAAAACTGCAAAAGTCATGTGCAAAACGGTAGATGGGAAGTACACTAAATTACTATTGGCACTTCATAGAAAAGACTGTCCAAACATAATCGGAATACTAACTGATCACTGTCTGATGGGGCATACACGTGCAGAATGGGACCTACAGATCGAGTAGGAAATGTCTAGAGCAAGGCATCAGGGAAACAATGTAGCAAATCTTGTACACTTGTCCCGCACTGGCAATACTACGCTGTAAACATCATGATAGTGAGAGCASAGAACCTCTTAAAATTCACGTCTATGCAAGATTACGTTCTCTGTCAAACYGTAAATTCTAAATAAGAACCAGACAAGCCATAATTAATATCTGGAAGAGGCAAATATTGTTAAACTTTTACGTGTACTAACTAAWTTTTTAAAGATAATCTCCCACTCAAAACCATGCCTCAGTACTGGGTTTAGCTACTGAAATTGTTCTACGAAAATTAGCTTTTTATTTGGTTCAAATTTTTTTCATATTTACTATGAAAATATCAAGAAAGGCTAAGAGCAAAAAGAAGAGCTTATTAGCTAAGCCAACAATATACATAAATGCACCAGCGGGTTGGTGTATTGAAGACAGCACAATTTACGGCAACATTAAGGGAAGTGAAACTAGGCCAAAAGAACATCGCTCCTATCATTTAAACACAAACCTACACACGGCAAATTAAATTACAATCTCTTGGGTGATATCATAATGCTTTAATTTTGAAGCTCATAAGCACATACTATACACATAYCTACATACATGCATAYATGTGTATACAGTAGAACTCTCATTTCAGTAATCCCTTTTTCCTTAATAATGAGGAGATCAGCAATTAAGTTTCTCACAACGTGGGAAATTACAGAACTTTTTTCTTCAATTCCAACCGATTATCTATGTAATAACCGCACTATGTGTATATGTATAGGTGTTTTTTTATGATAGAAAGCAAAATGTATTAAGCTTTTGAATTCTTCTTTACTCGGTAAGATAAATATAATTTCGCTGGTCACTTAAATTAATCATARCATTAAAAACTATTCTTTCTATGAGCGCAATTCTGCGGAAAAATTATCTTTATAAGAACACACAATGCTTCTCGGGTTATAAAAAATACAAATAAARAAGAAATTTCACGATTGATGAGAGATGCCAATCTTTTAACAGAAATTGTGAATCATTAACAATACAGACATTTTAAAAAACAATAGTAAAAAACTTGTTTCGCTTTCAAGGCAAAATACATATTTTCGCATACTGTATATCTACAATGAAATATYTGCCAATGGTTTAAAACTGTGATAATTCAAGGAAACGCCATTATTTGTCTGTTCAATGGTATAAAGGTATAATCAAGGGAAGTGAGTTGAACAAACTTGATTGGAAAAAACAGCATGTAAATAATAATCTTATTTGAAATAACAAAACTGATCAAAAGAACCAGAAAAAATTTTAACTTCAATTTCATCGAAGAAATTAAAAGGTTAACATACTAGAACTTAATTTTTKATATATATACTTTAGTGGTCCGATYTGAAAATATTGTYYTGAGATTGTACCGTGCATGTATCCAAACATTCGGATATCCTCACACGCTCTGACTTCATACCGGATCACTTGGCTCATGGAGTCGTCAAAACGAACACTGGCCACCAACGAGGGAGTTGTGGTTGGGAAGAAGCCGTTGAAGAAGAGGGACAATGAGCATCGACAGAATTCTGCCACTACAATAGCAACAAAAACAACAGGTGCAATGAGTTTCTTCAGKGATGAGTGAAAACTTGGAGGAAGGTTGGCGGAGGGGTTTACTGTCAGCAACTCTATATCAACTCCAGCTTCAGACTTCCTGACTATTGCAGTGTCTTCCAAGCCACCATTGCACCCATAAAGGCAGCAGTAGGTCTACTGATCCGCAATGCAGCCTCCATTTACTAAGATAGCAGCGCTGCGATACTAGTCTTGAATTCTTTAGCGTTCCAGGTTGGGGGTTGGTCGAGGAGTTCATAACCTCGCTATCAATAGCATCGAGAGACTTTGTGATATGAATGGAAAAGGAAATTACAAAGCTGATGAGCTGGCAAAGAAAGGCACCCTGAAACCGCTAATCGGTCCATTGGAAAMGGGTTCGTGCTCCCGTAGCCTCTTATGTTCTAGTACTAGATAGCAGAGCTTCGCGTATATGCAGTCAAATAAGCGGAAGTAGCTCATCACACTGCACTTACAGGGTCCCAGAACTTACCTTCTGATTGTTACCAATTCTTGGCAAATTTAAAATATTCTGTTCCGGGTATAGAAAGAAAAGTGCAAGCGACTAAAATCGAAAAGTGCGAAACGTTGATTTGTTGAACCTATGTTTTCAGTTCGCTTTCGCTTGAACTTAGGCATGCTTTGCAAAAGCTATTTTCCTTTCCTTTGTACCGCCTGCAATTAAACTTAAAGATGCCACGGCAAATCGTGCTAAAATTATTTTGACGAATTTTTGTTGCTCCCCTCATAACGGAATGGTACTATAGAGCAGATGCGGTCGCCTTTGACGTCACACATAGTTGGAAGCGCGATGAAAACAATTAAAATTACCCGCACACACACACACAAATCAAATCACAACGAACGGAAAATATTACGAAAAGAAGAAAAATAAAATAAAATGCTCACTGCCATTCACCGGCAATGGGCCGCAGCCCACACAAACGAGCGCGATGCACAGAGAAAGCCGAAAGCCGTTAGTGAACGTGTGGTTTTGTTTAGTTTTTCATTGCTGCTTTGYGCGCTAAGTAACATTGCGAATGCGAATTGGCAAATATGTTTGCAACTGTTCACAGAACGCTGAAAAAGTGCCGATTGCACGACTCTCACATTCACACCCACTTTGCTGCGCCAACGAAACATTCCTWTCGCGCATTCGACACCGCCAACACCAGACCTACACACGACGACGACTCGCAACAGGTACGAGTTCASCGATTATTGATTAGCTTACACACCCCCGCAACATCGTGCACACACAGTGACACACAGGCATGCAGTGCTTTGCAAAGTGGCAGGTACTCATTTTCAATCAAAATATTACCTCCGCCGACACACCGCCAAAGCACAAATTATACATGGTATGTATGCATTATGTTGATACATTTTTTGGTATTACGGCGTGTGTTTGCAGTTGTTTCAATAATGATAATAATAAATAAATAAAATATGTTTTAAAAACAGACGAAATCCACATGTGAGGCCACGATCGCTATTGAAGTGAAAATCAATGCCGGCAAGCAGCGCTGCAGCCAAACATAATGTGTCCGCTTGCACTCACACACACATACACATSCATTGGCATAGTAATGCTCGTGCTCGCATGAGTATGGCAACGCTGGCAAGTGGAATTGTATGCGTAAATCGTAAATTCCTTCAATCAGCAGAATGTTTAATTAGCGTGGAAATGTTTATTTGCTTCATATGCCTTCCARCAGCTGTTATAGTGTTAGTTTCCACACACGACTACGTATGGCTAGTAAGCAATTGTATGWGAACATTTGTGCTTACGTACGGAGATAAATTTATACGGCGATCGTCGTCAAACTTTTGACTTTGCTACAAATATATATTATTAATATGTATATATACGAGTATACATACATATGTACAAGAGATATAAGCCTGTGTACACACCTATTARTATACAAATAATGAAATTCCCGCGATCGTTGGCTAAACAATTAAATACGATCCGGCATGGCAACACATAATGCCCGCGTCCACCAGCGAAGCACACGTGATGTGGCCACCAACACTTCTCAATAATATTTAGAGCATCATTTTACATACAAAAGCAACGCACAATTATAGGCAAAAGGTTAGGCTACAGCTGCCCCTTTTTCTTGCAGTCAGACTTGTGTTGCACCTAAGCTTTAACGGYTGACCCAATGCTTTGTTGGAGTTGGCCAAAAAACGTGATCGAATTGAGTGTTTATTACTGCTCTAACCAAAAGCAAGTTGTTACATGCACAATATAACGGGTGATCCAAGTAGAGGTACTTTTTTCGTTTAGCTTTTTTTGGCAGATCAACTTTGAAACCCAGCAATCATTATTGCATAATATTCAACCGATAGACCACGCCCAGCACMCAGTGAAGAAAATATAGCAACCGTAACTGAGAGTGTATACGAAGTCAGTGGAGCGTCGATTCGGCGCCTTACACAACAACTCGGACTGACGAATGGAACGACTTGGCACATTTTACGTCGCGATCTTAAATGAAAAGCTTTTAAGAATACAGCTTGTGAAAGAACTGAAGCCGCTCGACCATCACAAGCGACATCGCTTCCCTATATGGGCTCTTGAAAAGCTCCAAGAAGATCCCAAGTTATCGAGCCAAATTTTGTTCACCGAAGAGGAAAATTTCTCAAAATGTAAACAAGCAAAATTAACACAACCTGAACATTGATGAGCTGCCATTTCATCCAGAGAAAATAACGGTTTGGTGTGGTTTGTGGGCGGTGAGAATGCAACCGTCAATTSCRTCCATTATCGCGCCRTAATAACTGACTGTTTGATGTCTGAAATTGAAGCTTGTGATCTCCTTAATTATTTCTATGACACCTCTACGTGTGTGACTGTCATTTGAAAACATTTGGTTTCAACAAGAAGGCGCCACTTCAAACACATCGCATCAATCCATGGATTTATTGAAAGAACACTTCGGTGAGAAGATAATTTCACATTTTGGGCTGGTTCATTGGCCACCAAGATCGTGTGATCTTACACCGTTAAGACTTTTTTCCTGTATGGATATGTAAAGTCTAAAATCTATGTGGACAAAACCACTTCAATTCAGGCCTTGGAGCAAAACATCAAACATGTCATTACCAGTCGAAATGCTCAAAGGAGTCATCGAAAATTAGACTCAACGAATACACCACCTGAGTTGTAGCCACAGCCAACATTTGAAAGAGATAATCAAAAAGTAAATTCCACAAAATGTTCTTTCGAATAATAATAAATATTCCCGAATAGGGTTGAAGTTTTTTCTTTAAAAAAGTAGCGGACCTGAAAGTGGATCACCCTTTAAAACTCAATATGTATGCACAGCCGAGCACCAAACGCGCTTGTTTTTTATTGCAACAGCAAATAGTCGGTCGTATGCTTTTCCAGTGAAGTGAAAATCTATAGGCTCAACATGTGGCATACGCTTAAGGGATACTTGACACATTTAATGTATTCGATATTGGTAGGAAACTGATTGTGGCTATGGAGATACAAATGTATGATATTGTTATGTGGGCACCATGTTTGCTTACGTCATTAGGGACGCTTTGATGATACAAGTTTGGTACATAAAGTAAAAAAACTGAATAACTGTCGAACTCAAGTTAGAAACATATACAACAAGTGTGAATATAAATTGGTCAGGTTACACAAGCCTACGAGTGATACAAAGCCGTCAAAGACGGGCGAGAGATCGTTGAAGACATGTTCCGTTCTGAACGACCTTCGGCCTCTTCAAGTGATAAAAGTATTTTTTTAAAAAGTGAAGGATATGCTGCTTGAAAATCGGCAGGCAAGTGTTAGAGAGATGGCAAGAGAACTCGACATCACTCACGAGTCCGTTACAACGATTTTAGTGGATATTTCTGGCATGAAACCGAAATTCTAGTAAAMAAATATTTAAAGCTTCGTAATTGTGTCATCATTTCCGGCGACGTCTTGGACAAACGGTGTTTTCGCGTGGACAAAAGAACTGCTTACAGGATTATCAGATGAAAAAAATTGGATTTTATGGTAGTTTAAAATTCGATTTTTGGCAGTTTTTTCATAAAACAAATCGCTAAAATTTCTCTTCATTCACAAATTCTTCGCTCAAGCTAGTGTATCCATCAAGATCGGTGGGGTGGAGTAGACCTCGAGAAATCTTTGAAAGCACAGTTTCTCGAAAAACTTGTCTGAAGTTTGGAGCGCCAATAAAAGCTGGCATCGAGTGCGATTTTTGAAGTTCTGAAACCCATGTAATCCTTTCACGAACTTTRGTTTCCCAAAATCCCCTTCACCTGCAGTATTATGTACTGAGTATACATATTTGTTATACGATATCATTTCATATATAAAAAGCAGGATATGGTATGATAATATTTTACTCAACAATTACGATTAATTTTGATCCTGAAAATGAAAACTTCGATTTATCCACTTGCAATGCTGTTGCTTGTATTTCTTGCACTTAATTAATACGCGAATTGGTACCATATTTAGCGCAATTGTTCAATGATGAGCAGCATATTGATGGCGCGCGTTAATCCAATGCGGATGCAGTCCGGGTTTCCGCGCACCAGCGGGTACATGCATTGGCTTTTAGCGGAAAAAATAATATGCAATTACGATGTTCAAGAGCAAAAATGTGTAACTCACTCCGCCTGCCAASTACATAAGTACATTGACGTCATTCACAGTGGCGGCTGATGCCACTACTCACGAGCATAATTCTTTAAATAATAGTACAATGGCAAGCAATATGGATTGAATGCAGAGTGATGAGAATTCTGATTAGATTTCTGTACTTTTGTTGTTGGCAAATCTATTGCAATTCAATAGCAGATCAGCACAAGAACAAGCTGCAATAATAAATTTAATTGAGTGCAACAATGCGAATAGAAGTGAATAAAGAGCAAAGGTAGCAAGGTGTTCCTTGTGGGACGTTAACACTAGAGGTGTGAGTATTTAATTAGAAAAAGTAAAAAATAAAAAGAATTTGCAAATCAGTTAATAGACCAGGGCTGAAGCCTTTGTGAAAAGTGAAAAATAATAGCGAATGAAATCCATTGAAAATAATATAACAATTTGTTTAATTCATCTCTGTTATATTACGAGTTCGGTGTGCAGAGCAAGAGGATGAAATAAAATAGCTTTGAATCTGCTAGTGCGGTCTATTGCTGCATTTTCTGAGAAAACTTACCTACAAAGTGCGTTCCAAAGTAAACAGAACTTAAAAAAAAAAAACAGAACAAATAGCTTCTTCCCTCAAAATCAATTTATTTTATTAAAAATAGTCTCCTTCTGCCAAAGTGTCCAAAAGCATGGCGAACGAGTGTTTTAGGTCGTTGGCCGGTATGTCCGCCATTATGCCGGAGCAAGCCTTTTGAATGGCCTCTACGTCTACATAACTCCTTTCATGGGCAAATGCATTTTTCCGAAAAGGAAGAATTCGCACGGTGCCATATCAGGTGAATACGAGGAGTGGTTACTGGTTAAAATAATTGATTTTTGGTCAAATAACACAGTACAACAGCTAATCTGGGGGGTGAGAAATTCCAAGTCAGGGTGACGGTACTAGATCAGTATAGTAAAAGTGTTAGTATAGTGTCAGCTTTTTTTTATGACCTTAACCCCTTTTTTCCTTATCTTGATGTTTTTTCGCTTAATTGTAACATTTGGCAAAAACCAAAAAAAAAAACACAAAAAAAAACAATTTCCGAGAATGCTCTTAACATCCTTGCGACAGAAACATCGTAGTTGTTAGAACGATGCTTTCCCAACAAGCCTTTTTTTTGCGATAAATCGATATTTTGGAGATGTTCAATTCCATTTCCAWGAATTTCAATGATAATTTCGGCTGATATTTGATGAATTCGCGCACAGTTTCAATGGAATTTCCGGTGAATCACGGATTTTGATTGGCCCAMATGTTGATCGTCATTTATGTCCTCACCACSACGTTTCGSTAAAMGTTTTAMMAATTAAAAAAAAAAATTTWATRTTGGCTCTTTGTTCGAAGCTCATTTTCGCACCGATAACACARACATACTGACACTTAAAASGCAGTAACTTCACTTTCCGTCGTCATCGATTAAATTCTCACTGAATAAGATAGCTGATTCTAACGCACCAGTCGACATATAGATGGCACCACCAGGTGGCGCTAGATTCAAAAAGTCCTCTTTTCTTTGGAACACACCTTTGTTAATACAATATGCTTTTTACACTATCAGAAAGTAGAGATTTCAATGATGCACAAGTAAGAAAGGGCTAAGGCCGAATGTAAACGAACATTTTACTCTCACAACTTGCAAAGATTAAAGCTGAGGATAATTCTTTTCGAACTTCAATAACATATAAAACAGGTAAACCGATAGTTTCAATAAAAAGTTCGCAATAAGAATTGCCATCCAAATATTCGGTAACTGTGTCATGAATGGTTTTGGTCCGACTTGGACAATTTTTGATCATAAGGTGGCGCACCTCAAAAGCACTATGGGAAGTTTGTCGGGATACATTGATTAGTTCCTGATTTGTGTTGGACTTGTGGACTGTGTTATGTAGGAAGTAGGCGTGGTTTYTGTCTGATTTTCCATTTTCGAGTGAAATTTTATTAGTTATTTTCCGATACTAAGTCAAAATAAGGTGAAAAAATAAATATTCTAAATCACAAAAATAAATTGTAGTGTGTTCGGGAGACCAAAAGGTAAAATAAAAAATTTCGGAAAAGATAAAAAAAATTAAACTTTTTTCATAAATTTTGCGGTTATGTGAAAAAAGAGGGACTATTAAAGTTGTAGATATTTTCATTACCTACAATTTTACTATGAAACTTTTTTAAAGACTTGGACGAGAAATTTTTTTTAAAAAAATGTGCCGATTTTTTTTTTTTTTTTTTTTGGTTTTTTTGTAAATGTCTGCCAAAACTGCAATTTTAAATTTTTTCAATAAAAATTCGAATAAAATATTTCATTTTTTATGAAAACAGCCCAAAAACGCTGTTTTTTACCCGAGGAAACCGATGTAACCCCTTAAGTGGCAAGATACAGTTAACTCTCGTATTATTTAGCATTTTTTTTTTTTAATTTGCAAGAGCTAGTCTAGTACTCACCATTTCGCGAAACATCGAGTTCTACCAAATTCTCGAAATTCTGTATATCTGGAGGCAATCGGGCTATCTCATTATCACTTAAGCCCAATTTTCGCAGACGATGTAGTCTGAAGAAGTTCTGAAATAAAATACAAGATTTTAATTATTACAAAAGAAAATTAAAATTTTATTTAATTTATAAAATTTATATTAATTATTTAAAAAAATATTAGTAGGAAGCACACAAAATATTGTCTTATATATGTACATATGTACATACATATGTACGCTGTCAATGAAATCAATGGCAGCTGATAAATCATTCGCTGTTAAAATTATTTTAATAATCGTGAATTCCCATTAACTAGCACAAAATAAATTGCATGCGAGATGATGGCATGATTTTCCTCCACAGCTTTTCTACTTTCTCCTAACAAAAGTACATGCATCTCCCAATGCCTCAAATATGCTACAAAGCCCAAGTCATCCTCTTCTTTTTTCCATTGACTTTATCATTGATATTTTCCAATCATAAATTTACAATTCGTTGTCATTCGCAGTGAACTGCATGCAAAATAAAAGGAAAAAGTCAGAAATACACGGAAAAGCAATGCTTCAGCAAAAGTAAAAAAATTAACATTTGAAAGCCACCATGAAGTTGCGTTCAATTTTTGTTGTTTGCCTGCCTTTCATTCCATGTTGTTGTGTGCAACACAATTTTCATATGCCCAATGCCTGTCTAATCTGACCTAGACTCTAAGCTGGAGCAGCGCGCTTTGACTTTTGCTGCTTCTTTCTTCAGTCGCTTGAGTTTGTGGCTGCGATCAATTTGTTATGAAAATCACGTTTTTCATTTACCGCAATAAATTCAGTTTTTGGCGGCACATAAATTGAAGCAAATATAAAGTCACAATTCCCCGCCATTACTCACAAGTAAGTACTTTCCAAAGTGAATGGTGATTACCTTTTTTAGTGCATCAAAAGTCCATTCTAAACATTTTAATAAAATAGTAAAAAGAGAAGAAAGAACAATCGGCTACAAGCAATTAAACTATTTGACATTTGCGGGCGTCTCAAAAAAAATTTTCTACTGAAAAATTGTCATGCGCTGTTCGTTGCTTTGCGATGGAGTTCGGTCATGACTTGTGATCTATGACCTAAAATAAACTAGTTGCATACGTATAATATATATATATAGTTCATATGATCCATTATGGAGTAGACAGAGTTGCAATTTTTCATAATAAGTTTTTAGAGCCTTAGATCTAGAAGTTCTAAAATATACTTTAACAAATGACTAGCATTAGTATAGCTATATAATCAACCCGGAATGCTATAGGCCTTCTTTTTGCTTTAGAGAGAATGGAAATATTGGTGTTAACCTGAGAAAGTTACAGGGCTTTCTGATTGATCTTGAGACAACTAGTGGGTTTAGTAGACTAGCCATGTTTTCAGTGAGACAACTTTTAATTTACCGGAAGAATCTTTTCCGAAAACCGAAAAACAAAACGTGTAAGGTATTTGGTATTTTATTAATTTAAATTATAGATCGTAGACTCACTTAGTTTCATTACTCCATTTTGCTTCGTATTCGAAATATATTTGAGAAGACTCAAGCATACTCACATGAGTTCATGCAAGTTAGAAAAGTTATTTACACCTTGGCCAATGTTTTAGGTATAAAGTCTAAAAAGCGGTTTTTCATAGGGATGCTACAAAAATAGACACATAGGGACAGCAAACGACGCCATATTTTTTCCTGCTCTTTTGACATTTCAATTCAGTAAGGTTGCCATTTCATCATTGAAAGATATTCGATCCAACAACGAGTCGAAATTATTAAAATTTACTAGCGAAATACTGAGCCAGTGATTTTAAGAGCAGTACGTGCAATTTATGGTGGTCAAAATCGTCCTGTCAGATCAACAATTGAGCGTCTAGTGGACAGACTTTAGTCCACAGATTCAATATAAAATGTTCCGGTGCCAGTGATTGAAAGAAGGGATCGTAGTGCTAAGACATCAATTGAGGAAGATATAAATGAGCCCCTCACAAGTTGTTCTCAAGCGTTGGGCAACTCTGTGACGTCATTGTAGCGAAAGATCTTGGCCCACATTCTTACAAAAACAAATTGACGGAAGAAATGAAGCCGCTTGATCACCAGAATCGTCGTATATATGTTCGTGAATTGGGCTGAGCAACAACTTAAAAATTATACGGATTTTCATTGAAAATCATGTTCAGCGACGAAGCTCATTTCTGGCTCAATTGCTTCGCCAATAAGCAAAATATGCGTTATTAGTCAGGTAGCAATCCCCACGTACGCCTTGAGTCACCATTGCATCGTGAAAAGAATATGGCTTGGTGCGGTTTATGGGCCGGTGGCGTCATTGGTGAACGTATTGTCTCCCGAAATGGCCTAATCGTTTGGCCACCTCGGTCGTGCGACCTGCCGTCGTTAGTCTATTCCATGTGGGGCTTCATCAAATCTATGGTCTATGTAAACCAGCGACGAGTAATAGACTTCGTACGAATATCGATCGTGAAATGAAAATCTGATGAGTCCGCGGATATGGTCGGAAGAGTATTTTAACTTCGTTAATTTGAGGTGGCGGCAAATTTAATTCTAGCGTCGATGGAAAGAATACCCTGTATAAATGTTTAGGGTATATTTTTGATTAATTGAAATAAAAAACAATATATATGCTTATGGATATGATTTCATTTCCATTACTTCACAATGTTAATCCATTTCTTCATGGTCTGGTGGCGGTTTAGCCTGCCTTGTCAATGGTTTACCAGATATTAGTTTTGATATGCCACATTGCATACTAATCCTTCCAACCTGCACATATGCTGAAATCAGAACTTTACCGAGACCATGCATTAAAATTGTTTCAACGAGGAATCGCTTTAGGTACTCAAAATCCTTGACCCTTATTTTTTACAGTGAAGCATTCCGTTTCCACAATAGTCGGATCTACGTAATCGGAACCGATCCGGATTTTTATTCGGTCAAGAATTTTTAACTCAGCAGATTTCTGCCGCTACAACAACAAAAAGAACCACTGTGATATATTTTGTGCTGAGAAAATATGACAGCGTTCTATATTAAGATTTACTGTGACCGTAAAACTAAAATTCCCACCTGCCTGTGTGGCTAAGAAAACATAAAATGATCAGAACTTCAAAATTACTGAAATTCTTTGAGCTACTGTTTCAAAATAGTTTTAATATCTATACAATAATCTTGGTTATGATTCTGAAACACAACATAACTGCAAAGCGCAAATCTTACTCCGCGAAAAGCTATGACATAACATGCCAATACTTATGTGCCTAGATTCCTATGAGTTCACCGGCCGGCTTATGACGCCACACGTTTCAATCCAACCATTGCTATTAAATGCAACTGTAGCTAGCTCAACAATAATATGGAAATCTAGAAAGGAGAGTGGGCTAAAACGGCATGCATACCGACACAGACTCGCTAGCTGGGTGTTGGATATCGAAGTGTCGAGTGTGAAGTAGCACACAGTTCACCTATCACACACATACACATACGCAAAAACGAACATATACAGTTGAAAGTTTCGTGCACACACGAGTGAGTCGCTGCACCAACCCATTCAAAGCGAAAGAGGCGTCGTCGCGAAACAGCCATTGTAGCCAACCAACCCAACATTTAACCATTTTTGCTATTGTATCTATTTTTAACCGGCGAACAGAAACTCACAGCAGCAAGTCGCTGAACATCTCCCAGCCACGTCAGGCAGACAGGTAGGTAGTCAATGGACTGCTAAAATGGTGCACACGTATGTATGTATGTAGAATGGTAACAACGACGGCAGGCAGGGGCAATGGCAAGCTAATAGAGCGGCGTTGTATTGATGCTGTCTCTTATACACATCTAGATGTGTATAAGAGACAGGCCACGTCAGGCAGACAGGTAGGTAGTCAATGGACTGCTAAAATGGTGCACACGTATGTATGTATGTAGAATGGTAACAACGACGGCAGGCAGGGGCAATGGCAAGCTAATAGAGCGGCGTTGTATTGATGATGCGAAAGGCCATAAACGATTTCAGCCAAGAATTTACTGATTGCATACTGCAGCCTGAACGGAAGGGGATACCACTGGGGCGTCTGTATGTATGACGGTAACGCCGCTCTCGCGCTATAGCCATAACTGCACTCGCAACTCTGTCAATAACAAAAATATTTCTGCGGCCACAATTGCGGTTGTCGTTGTTTATGTGACCGCAGTTGGTTTGCAGTGCGACAACATTCAAAAGCAAAGCCGGGCCAAGTTGAATGCGCGCATGGGGTTCTGTCTACCCGGCTCGCAAGCATGCCCACTAGAGCGTTCATTTTAACTGCTGGCCGCATAGACTTCTAAAGAGCGACTAAAGTGACGCCAAATTGAGGGAAATTGTGCACTAACTTCGAGTACCATGACCAGCTGTGTTAGGAGTTCGAGAATACCTGATGGATCAAAGGAAAAAAAAAGGGTGTATAAGTAAAAAAGGGAACATGTTCTAAAACCTTATCACTCATTTACATTACTATCAAAACTTTTAATATTTAAAAATCAAATTTTTCGCTCTCATATATAGTTTTGCTGCGTTCACACCCTACATTTGCAACGATAAAATTATTCAAAATTATCAGCATCGCCCTTCACAAAGCACCTTTCGAAGCGCATCGTGCAAACAAAGCTCAAAAGTGAATCACAGCGAAGGTATCACCACAACCCCAAGCCGTCCTTGCTGGCATGCTAGTGCAACAGGCGACGTGCAACAACAAACACATGCACCAACAGCAACAGCAACCACTAGTCACAACAATCATCGACGGCGAATAACATCAACAACATGGCATGCAATGCAACCGACGACAACAGACAGGCACAATCGTTTTCAACAGCAGCAACCCGGGCATGACGACGACGAGATGACGACGACGACGTTGCACGCAAATGGGAGAACATGAAAAGCAATGCATGGCCACAGCGCAATATTTGCAGCGAAAGGGTAATATGACCAGTGATAATACAAGAGCATAGATAAATACTCGCAAGCTCAAGCGCCCATCTACACATATGGATGCATATATCATAATATACATACATATGTACATATATGTAGATATAGATATACAATTGTGAGCGCTGTGTGCTTACATGCCCATGCATTCTCGTACCTGATTTACTCACTCGCACATTACTAATTCACTCAGTAAGCGTTTAATACCAAGTGCATTAAGCTACATACGCGTATGTGTGTACCTATGTAGGTATGTATGTATGTGTGCATTTGAGCAAATCCTTAAAAGGCAAACGCACACCAGTGAGACTAAAGCAATATTGGCACAATGTCAGTATGTTATGAAAATTGAAGCTTTTTACTATGAAGTCAGCGGAATTTTTATTTAAAAAAAATATCAATATAATAAGAGTAAAAAATTAATTAAATAGCCTTCCCCAAACTATTCTTATTGATATGTGTTTGACAATGGAAACCCGTCTAATTATTAACCTTAAGCTCAATTTAATACGATAATAAATGAGACACAATTCTCTTTCAAGGACCGCGCCACCGTTTCCACGACAGTCGAAAACCAGAACGGACCCAGATTTTTATCCGGCCAAGGATTGTCAACTCGGCAGAATTCTGCCGCTACAACAACAACAACAAGGACCGCGCCAAGTACATTGGGGCAGTCTTGGACAGTAAAATACTGTTAAAATTCGCGTCAATTGCAGGCATTCTAAAGGATGATTACTCCTCATGGACCTAGTAACTGGACCCCATTAGGTTTCGCAAATGACCAAACTTGGTCTATGCTTGTCTCATTGGCCTACCAGATTAATCTAACCCAATCCATTATACAGTCATTTGGATCCGACTTATAGACACTAAAATTCGGACTTTGTCTGGGCATAAGAACTTCTATCAAAGTAGTATAATTAGATACTTATATGTACATAAGGAGTTATGCTTATCAGAACTGTTATTGGCACAAGGTATAATAGCAAACAACCAGGAAATTCGCTAAGTTGTGTTAGGTCGTAGAATTGATCCTCGCAACAAAGATAAAGCAAGATATTTCTTGGTTATCCGAAAGCGTTGGTTCTTTGCAATACCCAAACCTCCTAGATATATATCACCAGACCCTCGGCGAAGCAATTTATGCATAGCACAATTCACTAGATGAAAGGTATGTCTACCGAGGTATCATTAATGAATACTGAGAATACACATAATTTCGCCTACCACAAAGAATTCATTATACAGACTATGAAAAAGAAGTGATATACATACATAACCTTTGCTAAGACTTACTCATCTAAACGGGGTTTGATATCCGAAATAACAGCACAATATGGAAATTGAATAGGGTGGGTGGTGTCGTCTCTCCGCTATTGTTTAACTTCTATATCTCAAAACTTCCACACGCACCGAGTGAGTTTCTATCTCCTCGTACGCTGATGATTGCACGATATTGAGGTTGAACAATGGAATCGATGGCATGTATACAAATGCTATCGGTCGGCTATTTCTCCGACCTTTCGCTTCCTCTCTGCACGGAACTTAACACTCTCCCCCGTTAAATCCACAGCGAGCATATTTACAAACTGGACGAAGGAGTACAGACTTGACTTTAATATTGCAGTTGATGGAGTCAAGATTCCGACTGCCAATAATCATAAAATTTTAGCTGACTTTTGATAGTCTGTGTTCTTTCACTCCTAATAGTACCGCGATTATCGCCAAAGTACAGAAACTCAACAAAATCCTCAAGTCGCTAGTTGGAAAAGGACAAAGAAACGTTGTTGGCAACTGACAAGGCAGTCGACTGGACGGTACTTACCTATGCCGCACCAATATGGTCGCCTGGAGACAGTGAAACGCAGACGAGGAAGCTACAGACATATCCGAACTTATATATCCGAATGCCTCCTATCGAACACCTGCATATTAAAGCCACTATACTCCCAGTTGAGGAGCATAATGAACGCCTCTCCATCCCTGCAGTTACCTTCTTGGAACGAGCATCAAGGTTTTGTAACCCTCTTATTGAAAATCCCTTTATAAAGTATGCCACGAAGTTGGTTATGTCCAGACAACCATCTGAAATGTGTACTATGAATGATCAGCGTGACGAGCTGAGTAGCCTTAGACATGTCCGTCCGTCTCTATATACGCGAACTAGATCCACAATTTTTGAGACATATATCACAAATTTTGCACACATGCTACCATTCTACCCTAGAAGCTGATGATTTGTTGGAATCGCCAACATCGGAACACCATTGTTTATAGCTGTCCCACAAACTGCACGAGCGAAATTAAGTGCTTATATGGAAAACTTTTTTTTATTTTACGAGATATCATCAAGAAAAAAAATTGGTCTATAAGTCTAGCGAACTCAAAAAGATAAGTGTACTCGAAAGTTTGCTACCGTCTAAAGGGAATGTGAAGCGACAAACGCAAATCAAATTTATATAAATTACGGCAAAATGCCTATGTATTTATTTTCTATATTACTGAAGTATTAAATCAAATTTATTATTCCACAACCGGTTTTAATTTAATTTTGTTTGCTTTTAACAAAAAAGCTAAAAATAGATTGGAGTAATAGAAAAATGCTCATATAATTCACACAAACAACTGAAAAGCGCACAGTGTTACAGCGTGTACAAAAGTAAAGCAAATGTTTATAAACACAGATATCGTCTAAAATATAAAATAACAACTAAATCACAAAAAAAAAACTGGAAAATAGAATGAAAAATTAAAAAGAATATTAGAAGCAGACATTTAAAAATTAAAATTAATGAACTTGTGTTCTTTCGTAATTTTTTTTTTTTTTTTTTTTTGTTTTTTTTTGTTTTGCAAATATCTATTTGCAGTTTTCGAATTTATCTTTATTATTTTACGCAAACTTTTGCGACTCACTGTATGGAAATAAATTGCGCGACTATTTGTCGCTGAAAACTAGTTTTGAAAAAACCAAAGATCATTGAAAAAGATTAATAAAATATGTACACCTATTCGAATGTGAATATCTCTCACGCTACAGACCTGCTGTATCAACAACAACGCACACTTGTTCACCTAAGTCTAGGCTCTCATCTACGGTTTTTTTACCCGCCACATGAAACTGGTGCTTAACGTTTCTGAATCGTAAGCAAAATATTTGTTAAGTAACGCCATACAATGATGTCACTACTCGATTAGGAAACCATAAACACGTAAATGTTAGAGCCGGCTTAGAGGCTGCAGAAATTCATAAATGCTCACACTCCGAGCCCAAAAATTCTCGTGTGCAATTAATGATATTTCGTACGGCATTTTTCATGTTGATTAACTAGTATGAGCGTAATAAAAGCTTTATAAAACACTGAAAAGATATAAAACAGCAGCAGTTCGCTAGCTCACTAGCGTTCTTAATTAAAAGCTCCCATTTTCGCGTGTCTCCAAGCATTCTCTGAAGTAGATACTTGTATTTGCGGTGATATGTGTGAGAATATTTCATGTTTATTTCCATCTACAGATAATTAAATTATTTTCGCTGATGTATTAATGTGTGCGAAAGGGCAGAAAAGTCGCCAGCCAAGCATGAAAATAAAGTAGAAACTTTTATAGTTCAAAATATGGAGGGTTTTAACGATTTCAGTAATATTATTCCAAAAATTTACTTAAATCACTATAATATATGATAAATTCTGATACTCATTGCTTCAAAAATGTCAGAACAGGTAGAATTAAGACGAAACATCCCTATAAAGTGTATATGGAATAGATCAGCGTGACGAGCTGAGTCAATTAGCTATATATGCAATGTCCCTCTGTTTTTGAACTGCTGTTTCGCTCAAAGATTCTTCTCAATTGTCGGAACCAACAATACCGAACCACTATAGCATATAGTTGCCATACAAACAGACCGTTACCACAACAATCGGGTTCACAAAACCGTAACGGACATGGACCGACCAAGGAGTGCCAACTCGGCAGATTGTTTGCTGGATTCATTTTTTTGCTTTTGCGTTTTTGTTGTATATGCTTATGCGTTTTTTATGTTTGCTTATTCAAAGTATACATATACAGCTTCCGTTCCCACGACAGTCGGGTCTACGAAAACCGGAACGGACCCGGATTTTTATCTGGCCAAGGACTGTCAACTCGGCAGAATTCTGCCGTTACAACAACAACAACAACTCGGCAGATTTCTGCCGCTGCATAAGGAACAAACGTTCAAAATCAAGCCTTTATACTGATTTGTCTAAAGCCAATTTATGCAATAAGTTTTATAATAAAAAAAAGTACATAAATGGAGTTTGTATTATTTTTCTATGCTCACATTATATATTTTTTTAATAAATAAGTGCGTACACACATATACATATGTATATGTATAGACAACCTTACAAACTATATAGTATGTACTAAATGTATACAACTGCATATACGATTAATAACATTCATGTACTGTGTTGAGTTCTGATATACAAACCTTAATGACTTTAGTGCATCATATTTCTTTTTTTTCGAATATGTCTCTTTATGCATATGGCGTTTTAATTCTGTCAACATGACATTATTATAAAGTACAAAAATAAGCCGTACAAACATGCAAGTGCATGCAAAATTGTGTATAAAAATATTCCCCTCGGGCAACAAATGCACCGGTTCACTAGCTGACATTTGCATTAGAAAACAAAAATACATAACCTTAGTTGTTGGTGTTGTTGTGGCGGCATAATTTAGATGAACGCCAACGCTAGTTTAATATGTAAAAGTGTAAGAAAATGTTTAGCAAAACTGTGTCAATGGTATGGGAAATCAAGTTTTTGCATAGAAGCAAAAAAGTAAACATTGAAAAAGCAACAATCGCCAGCAGTAGCGAGTGTCAACCTGTGGAAAATTGGTATTTAAATGTCACCACAGCGGAAAACGTCGAAGTATGACACTATTAACACAATTTTTTTTACTGCATCAATGCAAGTCAAACATTTATGGGTAATAATGGCGTTCAAGAAAGTAGAATGGATGAGATGTACAACTACATGCAGAAAATATTCAAAATATGTATATATTGAAGAACGTGTTGTTCAATAAAGAGCACCAGAAAGGAGTTGCTAAAAAATATTATTATTATTTTTTTTTTAATGTACCACAAAAACTTTACTAAAAAACTATATTGCTAACTGAAGTAAACGTGCTTTTTGCCTTTGTCGTCGTTCTCTTCATTCAATCTTTTCTTAACATACAAATTCTGTGTAAACGAAAATTATGTTTAAAACCTAAATAGAAGCAAAATAAGACTCTGAAATGTCACTTCTTTTCATTTTTTAATTCATACGCTAAATTTAATTGGCAACTTCCGGCTGCGTATTCGACTTGTAGGACAGATAAAAAAGATTTTTTTAAGAATTTATGCGATTTTAATTAATGGTAGAACAACTTGGATGAACGTACACTACAGCAAATTTAAATCTCTTCTCAGATATGCTATATTTAAAAAAATATACAAAAGCAATACAGTGATACTGTTATGTAATAGTATAAGATTTTCTTATAAATGCGATTACATACAATATTTTCACAAATAAGTGTTATTATCTTACCTTTGGCAAATCTCGGATATGATTGGCATCTAAGAACAACTCCTCCAATGTACGTGAATAACGTAGAATTTCCTCCGGCACACTGGGCAGCGAACAATGACGTTTGTCAACGAATTCAACTTGGCGATTACAGCCTTTGAATATTGGAATGCACTTAAACATGACGTCGATTTACGGCATATGTTGCGACAATTCGATTAAAAGATGAATAATTAACATACGTTGCGATAATTCACAAGCCCGGTTCGCGCACTTTCTGAACTAATCCCGCAATTATTTTACTTTTTTAAAACTCAAATTTTCACACCTTTGATTACGTTCGTATGTTATTCGAAATATTTGCATAGAAGAAAAGAACTAAACGACAGTATACAACTTTAATCAATGAAAAATCTTGTTTTTAAAACGTTTGTTTAGTATTTCTTTTTTAACTTTTAAAACCCCAGTTTTTACTAAATCACTATATATATTTTGTTTCTGAAAAAGAAGCAATGTTAAAAAATTAATACAATATATGAATTAAAATGGGCAACAAAATAGAGTTAAAACGAAATCATAAAGCACTTGAGAATAGAAATTCGTATTTATGTTTTTGTTGTTAGAGCCACAATATTTAAAAAAACGTATTCTCGAAAAATCTTAATACATTTAACTTTTATTTATGCATATTTGAATGTCTTGAAGATATTAATTACACAGTTCCTTTGGTTACTTAACCGAAATGTACAGAATTAACATCCTGTACTCCAAAAGAACTATTACTGCAGATTTATTAAGTTATAAAACCAAAAGTATAACTAAACATAACTACACTGGTTTATTATAATTTATTTATACATGGATTTTACTGCACATCAGTATTATACTGGCGAAATGAGTTGCTGTCATATACACGCATGACAGAAGCAGGTGTCAAAATCAAATCATATGAAATGAAAACTATTGTACTGGAGTAAACAAAAGGCAACTTCATTTAATTTAGCCATTTTGTATCTTTACTATATGTACATATTGAAGTGCTACGGAACTAGCCGTATCTGTACCAATGTAAAACATTCTTTTAAGTACTAAAACATTTCCACATTAGTTGTTATTAAGTCGTATTGAAATGTTTTCATTTATTAACTAACGTAGCAAACAAACAATATTAAAGGCGTAGCAAGTTAACAATACGATGACCGATTTGTATTTATTATCCATTTGAATAGCGACACACCCAAATTGTTCTGAACATGACGCATTAATTCATCCACATATCATTATAATTTTTTTAGATTTTTATCACATCTTATCTTATTGTAGTCACTTAATGCACTTTTGCTTTTAGCATACAGCTTTGCACAAGGTTGAAGTAGCTATATGTATGCATGTATATAGGTAAACTTTACGCGTACTCACCGTATCGCGTCGCGTAAAACAAGTATTCGATTCCAACACGTCCGTTGTCCGTTTCTTTCCACGTTACCACGAGTCGGCGGAAGCAGAAGACGCAAACTCGCCAAGCGCTACTCCAAGGCAGCGGACCAGCAACAATTCGTTTGCACTTGACCAGCTTTGCTTTTCTCCTTTCCTGCTTTCGTTACGAATTTTTCTTATTCTACGTTATTTTTATATTATCTTTTCTACTGTTTCGGTTTTCGCTGTTGCTACTACTTTTACTGCCGTCACGTCACCACGGCCACCACCTAATCCGATTTCCAGTAGCGTAGGTATGCACTTATTCAAACATTTTCATAAATAATTGGAAAATATAATAACTTTACACTGCCGCAATATTTTCCAACAGGAAGGGAGTAGATAAAACTTGCAGAAATGCCGTATGAACATAAATTAGAAGCGCGCCGCTAGAATTTCCAATTTTTAATGTGTCACTAAAAAATTACAACAAAAACGACCCACCCGAATAACGTACAACGAATAACATGCGAATGCGAATGCGAACAACATTTGAACCATTGAACTACATGCGAAACAGAACTCAACTAAAATTTACTAAGTTTCCAATTCCGTTTTCAACCACTGCTTTCGTCAAAACGAACACAGGGTTGTAATTGCTACCGTGCACGAAAAATTTTCAAAATTAAACTATTGTCAGAAAATATATATGCAAAGACGAAATTATATGAAATTGTTTATGTTAAACAAATTAATTCAACGTTAGTTAAGTAGTCAAGAATATTAGACCATATCTTGCAACATTAAACTCCTGCGGATATATTTTTGTTTCTGAAGTGCACCCTGTGTTGTGCTGATAAAAATAATTCTCCATTTATTCAAAGGGGTATTTCTCAAAATTCCTCAAAACTACGAAAATGCTGCTAAAAACAAAATTACAAACAAATGCTACCAACTTTGCAACCATGTGTAGATATACAAAGAAATTGTTGAAAGAAGAGTTATGGAGTAGGTGGTTTTTTCGTGACGAAAGTTTGCGAGTTTTACCAATTGATTTGGCATATATTTCAAGGGTAGAGGTTAAGGAAGTGATTGTTTATAAATTTTTAATACTTTGAGTAAATTAAGCTAAAATTAAACTAGCAGGACGTCTATGAGTCACCATAAGTTTTACTTTATTGCCAACTAAGAAAAGGTGAGCACAACAATTAGCAAGTATTTGCGAAATTTGTAAGACATCTATGATTAATTGCTGTGAAGTGAATAATTAGGTAAAAAGGTAGCTGATATCATCACATAAATATCAAGATGGCTGCACCCGAAGTACCTCGTACAGAATTGCAGGAATTGCAACTTAAATCTGGTCAGGTAGCAGATGAGTCCCTCGAAAGTACTCGTCGGATGCTAAATCTTATGGAAGAAAGTAAAGAGGCTGGCATCCGAACGCTGGTAGCTTTAGACGACCAAGGCGAACAACTGGATCGAATTGAGGAAGGCATGGATCGCATTAACGCCGACATGAGAGAAGCCGAGAAAAATCTAAGCGGTATGGAAAAATGCTGTGGCTTGTGTGTTGTGCCTTGGAAGAAGGTAGCAATAAAAGATGACGGCGATAATGCTTGGAAAGCGAATGAAGATGGTAAAATCGTGAACAGTCAACCTACCAGAGTTGTAGATGAACGGGAAAGAATGGGTGGTGTGCCAGCTCAAAGTGGATACATTCCCCGCATTACAAATGACGCCCGGGAAGATGAAATGGATGAGAATATTGGACAAGTGAACTCAATGTTGGGAAATCTGCGAAATATGGCATTAGATATGGGATCCGAATTGGAAAATCAAAACAAACAAATTGATCGTATTAACGCCAAGGGAGACGCAAATAACGTTCGTATGGATGGTGTTAACAAGCGTGCCAACAATTTGCTCAAAAGCTAAGCATGTTAAGTAATGATACACTGTAAAGTTAAATAAGATAAATGAATATGCACAAATAATATCACAAGAAGGCAAAACCCAATTCGAATTGATATATTCAACATAATCCTGATACACACATTAAACTGCACAATACCGAGAAGACGTACCAACTACGGCGCATTTTTACAATTTACACGTGAAAATTAACTATATACAACTTTATACATATACAATATATACACTAAAAAGCGGAAATTGCGAATGACTAAAATACAAATGCTGAACTAACTACCCACCACTTAAGTAACTACTTACATTATACACTTATACAAAACGTATCGCATATTTATAGCGAATATTGATGTGCTTCGAGGCATCTTTACTATTTGCGTATATACCGTACACTAGCGCACATATGTATATATACATATATAAATATACATATTTATCGTAATTCTACTTTATTGTATTTAAAATTTTGAGAGCGATCGATTAGCGCATTTTTAGCAGATTAAAAGGCATTATATCCTATTGCATTACGTATTTGAAGTAAAAAAAAATGTTTGAGATTATACACTATGAGTAGAAAAATAGATTTTTAAACCACTGAATGTACACTATTATACAAACGCACATATACAATCCCACAGCCACAACTGATGCTAACGATTAGCACATTCGTACATGTGTAGGTGTTATGGTTAAAAAAATTCTACAATTGCTCTAAATTTCACTTCCTTATGTACCCCGTTATATTGGTAAATAGTATATCTAGTTATACATCAGAGTCTTAGTTGATTCTATCTTAAGTAGTACACTGTCTTCTTCATATATTTATTAAATGTATTTAAATTGTATAAAAAATCTTAAGGAATGCTGTTCTTGTTAATTTATGTATAAATAAATATCGTGTAGATTATCATTATAACCGTAATGTATTATTTAATTTCAATATTTGATAAATGTTAACAAATACGAAAATTATTGTTATTTTTCTGTGGTATTTTCTGCAACTCTTTAAATCGATAAGTATCGTACATTTTTTTTTATCGGAAATCAAAAGCAAAAGAAGTTGCAAACTTAAAAGGAGCATTTCTTATAGCAGAAAAGGCTATAAAAAGATTTTTTATTTATTTTAAAAACAGCTTCTTGGAGAGAAATTTCGGAAATTGATTCACTTCAGCAAGCTGATCATTTATATATTTGGTTTATATTCTGTCCGACGTTTCCTTCTGGGTCATACGAACTTCGTATACCCAATTCAGGGTATAAAAATTATTGAGACGATATAAATATAGAAGAAGAACACTATATATATATTTTTGCAATACAAGGTTATACTAATAGTTGCCTTTTTATTATTTAAAACTAAAAATATACATTTATTGCATTTATAAAAGTAACTGCAATAAATGGGAAATCATAACTTCGGTAGAATCGGAAATTTTAACTATATATGAGAGTTGGTGGCTGCTGCATTAGGTGTACTGATGTAAACCAAAAATTCATGTTTGTCCTCACCAGCAGATGAAAATCGTAATTCTGTGCCACTTTCAAAAGGCAAATATACAACTGAACCACGTTTTAGTTTCAACTTATCCATTCCTTTGCTTTCCAAGTTACGTTCACCACTTATCACAAGTAAAATACCTGGCGATTGTTCAACTTTTAAAACATATTCTAAATCCGTAGGTTTCAGTGATAATTGTATGAGTGAAAAGTCTTCAACGGGTGGTTTGAATATTAATTGATGGTTGTCAACACGTTCCGGGCTAAATATTTTGCTTTCGGATGGAGCACCTGTATATTCTAGGCAACTAAGTAGCTGTTTGATGTCTTTATACTTTGGCGTTAATCCAGCGCGTATCACATTATCTGAACAAGCCATACACTCGACACAATCACCCGATAGGTAAGCATGTATTTGGTTTGCGCCAAGAAACATCGCCTGTCCCGGTTGCAATCGAATCACATTCAAAAAGAATAGCGACAACACACCGACATCATTGGGGAAATCCTTTTTCAGCGTATTAAAGATTTCAAGCACATCGTATTTACATAATTCTATGAAAGTAAATAAAACATATATAAAAACAGTTCATTTTTGATATTTTAAGTTCAGCACATTACCTTTTATATAGCTTTTCGAGATTGACTCGATACAGGCGCCAATTGTGTCATTTTCTGCACTCATTAGTTGTTGATAACAATTACGCAAGCCGAGCTCATCATTAGCAGCCAATAGATTGAGATCATTGGGATCGTTCACCGACAAAGCCTTAAGTGGTTCTATATTCAATAATATATCATAAATTTCAGGCAGAGGACGGAACCCGCATAAGCCTGTAAAGGGCGTTAGAGCAATAGCCATTTCAGGTTTATGATTGGGGTCTTTGTATATGTTAGGTTCTTTCGCATGCAATTTTTGTGCTTCTGACTGTAAACAAACCAAACAGAATATAATATTTGCAAGCTGTGTACACATTGCGTGTACTTACTTTGTTGGGGTGAACTTGAATACTCAAAGCCTTATTTATACTTAAAACTTTCAATAGAAATGGTAGTTCATCTTGTAGTGTAGTGCCACTTGATTTGTACTTTGACGGTCCGCTGGGATGGGAGCCCATCCACAATTCGGCGTAAGGAGTTTTATCATCCACTTTAAATTGCGGGTCATTGAGTTTTGCGAGCTGGGCTACCGCAGAGTCATTGCCTACTTTACCCCACTCGTATTTATGTACAAAACCAACAAGCTCCATGATTTATTTAAATTTAAAATCTTACTATTTATTAGCTTGTTTTGCCAGGTCAAAATGAAGGTGACGTATAAGCGATAAAAACTGTTATACGGTGGTGGATATCTGTTCTTATCAGTGACAGGGTTACCAGACAGCTGTAATGCATTTTATTGACAGCTGAAAACACTATATGGGGATGTTGTAAAATTATCGATACGTAAATCAAAAGAATTAACTGTGAGCAATGAATCGAATATGTATAAACATATTTATAACGGTATGCCGATGATAATAATCTCGATCAACTTCAGAATCGTCAGGTTTGAAAAGAGAATAGTCATAATGCCAATGCAAATAACGAAAGCGCAAATAAAATGAGAT
Organism: Bactrocera latifrons; assembly: GCF_001853355.1. Taxonomy (NCBI): domain Eukaryota; kingdom Metazoa; phylum Arthropoda; class Insecta; order Diptera; family Tephritidae; genus Bactrocera; species Bactrocera latifrons. The sequence continues at coordinate 1,269,348 of NW_017536629.1, forward strand.
AAGAAGAAACTCGTTATTATTAAAATAAGAGTATGGCTAATTTGTTATAAACAAGGCCTCCAGCGTTACTTCGATGTATAAGAATTCGTACGTGTCTTTTCTATGTCTCTTTTTCACTTCTTTCCAACAAATTTGCAAATAATCATAAAAATATGTTAGAAGTGGAAAATGTAGGCATATTCATAACAGTTTTGCAATTTCACCAAATTTTAAGGACATATTTAATTTATTCCAAATTTGACCCAATAATATATTTGTACAGACATAATTCTATATTTCTTTTAAGCTTTTGCATTAAAAAAATATCGATCAATTAATCAAATGATGTTTCCTTTGAAATAGCGCCGTCTACTGAAGAACTGATGGATTGGTATAAATAATATCAAAGTAAGTTCCTCATGTACAAAATGGGGTTTCTTTTGTGTACATGATTACTCATAAACATACATACATTCATATATACATACTTATATACATAGATATTTCAGATATCAAGTCGAATAAAAACTGAAAATAGAAAAGGCCTTTTGATGTATTGCCTTTGACATGTGACATTTAATGCACCTGTTTATAAAAAATTGGCATTGCATAATGAGAGACCAAGGCTTTTGTACACTGGAAGTTGGCGCTTTGGACTTATCTCTAAGCTGTTGGCCTTGTGGAACACAAAACTTAACACCATAACAGTGGTAATCCTCTAATTAGTTCGAAAGATTGAAAGCCTTCAAAATATTTGGGCAAACCAAAGACAGAAATACAATTTCATCCGACTTGCGATCAAATTTACTACCTCATTTATGCAAATTAAAGTGATGTTTTATTTACCATAAAATACCGTAAACCAATGTAGCTCTAGAATGTCGATTGTTAATTTTGCATTTAAAAACTAAATACGCAATTTTTAAGCGCCTTCAAGTCGTTATGGATTTCTTTATTCTGGCGCAATTAATAATATTAATAAATGGACCCAAATTTTTTGCGGAAAATTGATTAATTAAAAATATTATTTTAACCGCTTCGTACTACGAAGGGCTGCCCACAGTTTGGAGTTATATCCCCCCTACTATGAAGCCTAGTAGTAGATGAGCTCCTTGGGTTGCTCACAAACAATGGGACTCGTTACCAGCGATACACCGATGACATTGTCATTATGGCACGAGATAAATTTGAGAAAACTCTCTGCGACATAGTTCAAAAGTCTAGTACAGGGATGGAGCAATACGAACATCTCTTTCGGTCTTGAGGCACCAAACATTTAGGCCGGCAGTTGGACGTGTCTAAAGAAGTCAAATTTCTATGCCTCAAATTAGACTCAACCTGACGGTGGAATAGGCGCGTGGAATTAACACTGTTCAAAGCCACTAAGGCGCTCATGATATGCAGACGCCTGGCCAGGTATCATCAGGTGGCTGTATACCATGATGGTAAGACCTATTGTCATCTATAGACCGGCTGGTTAGGCATCTAAGGCAACGCAGTCTTCGCAGCTGCAATGCCTTGCTTGCGTCTGCGCTTCTTGGGCAATGTGTATTTTCCGAACCGCTGCACTTGAAGGCAAGTTGGTGCTGGTGCTCACACTGCTGCATCTAGTGATCAAATAGACAGCGAAACATACCATTCCGCCCATGGCAGCAGTGGGTTTTGACAAAGGGAACGTAATGTCGTCTCAAGAAATGAAGGCCTTAGAGGAAAGGCCCTTCTGCCAAGGGACGCCATTATGAAAAGGGTAAACTTTACAAAGAAGTTTCAAGTTACTCTAGACAGTAAGGCGGAGTGGAGCAAACTCAGAAAGCACTTGTTCAACATAGACATAGTTTATTGCGCAAACTACCGATTTTGCGACATGGAACTCTAAAATCCAGAACAGCTCATTCTAGATTGCCCAACAATTTGTAGAATCAGTCTCACGCCCTTAGGATCCATCTACGTGGACAGGCATCATATCACTTCAATTGCGCCCAACAAGTTCCCGGAAATATTCGGAGTGCTGGACCTTTGTGACCACATGTGATATAGGAGGGGGCGCAAGATACCATAGTCGGCAGTGCAAAACCTTAATTATTTTCTAACTATCCATCTAATTTTAAAATACAATAGGACGTATGAATCCTTAATTGTTGGAGGTTATGATTTTAATGCTATAATTAAAGTTGCCGGAAATATGAAGGGCTTGATGAGCCATAAGCCTTCATCGAACGGATACTGTATTTCGTTGAAAGCATTTTCTTAACGGAAATGGACCCATCAGTTTTAAAGCGACTACGCCTAAAAAACGTCTATAAATAATGTTATACATTATAATATTTTTTGGAAATTGTTTGATCAAAAATGCGAGTTGAATGAATGAAAAGTTAGTACCGTTATAAAGAAAAACAATCTTCTTTGAGAAAATTTATTTTAAATCTTCTTTGATATTATTGTGGCGACTTATTCTGTGCTTAAAACTAGACTTCAATCTATGTGTTTGCCATAAGTGTCGCTAAATTTTTTTGCGAACGTTCCCTGGAAGTCTGGGAACACGAGAAGTCTGAGCGCTAGATCATGAGAATACGATGGACGTGAAGCAATAGAATTTAAATTTTGTCATCATTAAATTCGCGTCGTTTTCATCGAAATGGTGCATTGCTTTAAATGACACGGCTCACGCTTAATCTGTCAAAACAAAAAGAATATTGAAAAAATATCCTAAATTTTCCTTTATTCCGTGTCAATAGAAAATCATTAGCTGCTACCTTATAAGATGGCTATTACTGCCTTTCCTTACAGGCTAAAAATCCCTATCCCACTTTTGATTAAAATATGATTTATCAACAATTGAAATTATGTAGTTTTATTTTGCAATAATTTATAATTAAGTATACATTTGTATATTACCGTTAGGACTAGTTTGTTCTAATTATATTAAGTTAAAATTATCAACTATGATCAAATATACAACAAAATTAGTGCTATAGATAAGTAATGTATGATAAACACATCTTCTTCACATGGAACTTAAGCCATTTTCAATTAGATTTTGTACAATTATTTTAGACGAATCGCTTATGCCAATCAAAACACAGAGAAATTATAAATAATTTAGCACAATGTAACAATTAGAGTGTGACTTTGAACTTATATTTATGAATACATGAATACGAATTGTTTAGTAATTTGAGGAAGCTAATAAATAGTTTGTGGCCTTTCAATTAAATACCTTCCACTTGTTGTTGTTTACAGTAAATAAATATGTGTTACAATAATATATTTTGATTATTTCAATGCATTACTAATTATAATCACTAACTTTGCAGAAAAGTACATGTTTCGCTTATTCGTAATATTTTGCATAAAATAACAATATTTCGCCATCTGCAAAACCCTGAGTTTGTATTTTGTATCAATAATATTAAATTTCGAAATCTATATACATACATACATACTTTTTTATTGATTTATTTTTTTAGTTTTTAATGGCAATTAGCTATGTGTGTACATACTAATGTACATATGTACAGTTGTGTATAATTTACAGAACACTTATTATAAAGATGGTATAAACTATTATTATCTACAGCGTTGCAAAGTCTGAATATTTTGCACTTTGCGAGCAGATTTTCGTTGTCAAATTAATGTTTTTAAAAATAACCCAATTGGAATCAATGATACCCGGTGAGCATAGTTTTGGTTGACTCATTTTTATAAGAAATGGAGTCTTTATTTTTCGAGTTTCATAAGACCTGCAACGGCGCTAAGCAAAATAGGTAATCCACTAGTTGAAACCTAGATCAAATTTGCTCGGAAGAAACCTCTTTAGCATACCTTCATACTCTGAGAAAATGGGTAATATCAGTTAAGAACCACGCCTACCCCCATATAAAGGTTATGTTGAAAACTACTGACGGTGCGATAACTCACTGAAAATGCGGCACAAACATTAAACTTCACAATCAAGATGGTATGAGAAGGCTTCACGAGAGCCGGTGTAAAGATTGAATAATTTGTATCGCCCACCTTTATGTGAAATCCTATATCTCAGGCACTATGCGTCCAATTTCAATTCACACACTGTGAAATAGGCGAAATCGAAATACATAACACCTCTCATGAAACTTACAAAAATTCTCGTTCATACCTTGTCCTAGGGTCGAAAAAAAGTCAAAACTAGAAAGAAAAGTTGAATTTTACTTAAAAGTTTTTTATTTTGGAGAACTATATATAGAACTTGCAGAAAAAATTGATAGTGATCGGAGCATTTGTTCTAAGCAATCACTCAAGCATATTCAAAAACTGTTGTTTCAAGAAAACCGGTTTTAAAGATAAACTGATTGAACTGTTTGAACTGACCGGCTACACTTTAGGAGCCTGTAACTCAAAAGTTATCGATTTAAAATTATATATATACATTGTGACAAAAAAACAACCGAAAATTGTAATTAAATTCCTAGGGGTAAATGATAATATATTTCCTCTGAAACTGTTGAACGTATTGGTTAGTCGAAAAAGTTTTTTCGTATTTTTATTCAAACTTCAACTTATTTTTTATATTTATAGTGAACTTTTATGAACCAAATATGTACCATAACACTTCTCTGGTTTCGCGGCGAAAACCTACGCCAAGTAATTTTCACAGGCTTCTCTTGAAACCAACTTTACTCCATTAAGGGAGTTCTGCATTGACCGAAACAAATGGTAGTCTGATGGTGCAAGGTCAGAGCTATATGGTAGATACATCAAAACTTCGCAGTCAAGCTCTCCCAGTTTTTGCCGAGTCATCAAAGATGCATATGGTCTAGCGTTGTCCTGATGGACGACGAAACCTTTTCTGTTGATCAGTTTGGCCGTTTTTTTCGATTGCTTACTTCAGTCTCATCAGTTGTTGACCGTAAAATGTAGGATCAATCTCTCGACCGGGATAGAGCAGCTCGTAGTGTATGATTTCTATCCGATCCCACCAAACACTCAGCATAACCTTTTAAGGCGTCAATACTGGCTTTGCCACCATTTCTTGAGTGATTGTCGTATTTTTCCATTATTCGTCTCCTTTTATCATTCGCTTCAGAAATGGCTCGATTTCATTTCGTTTCAGCAAAGAATCGCAGATGTTAATTCGGTTCATTAAAGTTTTCATAGACAATTCATGTGGTACCCACACAGCGAGCTTCATTTTGTAGCCAGCCTTTTTTAAATGATTCAAAACCTTTTGATGGCGAATGTTAAGTTCCTTAGCGATGTCATGTCTGCTTATGTGACGGTCTTGATCAATCTTTTCCATAATTTCATCGACTTTTTCAACGATAGGTCGACCAATATATTCTCGTACACAAATTTTTTATTAGAAAAATATATATACAAATATTGTTAACAATAATTGACCGGCTTTTCTGGTTTAAATTGTATATGATTATATTATAATTCAAATGTATTATTTTCCCCGAAAATTATTATCAAACGGAATTTTGCATATTTCAAAGAAAACGCTTCATTAGCAAAAAAAAATATTTCTTTCGATAATCCATCATTTGGAGAAAATCATAATAGCTCGAATAATTTTAAACGAAAGAAACCGACCTAAGGTGGAGGAGAGCAATTTTATTTCGAATTAACTCTCGGTTTCATAAATATTCAGACCTATTAGCAAACGCTTGCATCTAAAATGTAAAGAAAAAAGTTTGATTTGTTTGCAAACCTTATATTTAGCGAATATGGCACATTTTACGACACTCCACGAGTACCTGCACCCAATTACGACACTCACGACGTCGCTAGCAGAACTTGCAGTCATGTATGACTCAAACCGAAGGCAATACTTCAAGCGATCATGAGTTTGGTAATTGCGGTGACAGCTCGTTTTATTTATTTACATACTTTTCTATGCGACTGTGCTAGGTATAACTGTACTTGTGGTGTGTAAAAATTTTGATTATTGCACGGCGTTTGTGTTTCGAAAGCAAATACAATCACTCATAACTATGTATAAGCTACTGGCATGCGTTGCGCTCGGTATATATCCGTACACATGTCTGTATGTGTGTGTGTGTGTGTGTGTGTGTGTGTGTGAGGATGTGTTAATTAAATATTTTGTTAGGATGGGTTGACTTTATAGTTTAAACAGTTATCACAGCCAAATGAGCAAATGCTACATGTTGCTTCGCATTTTCTACACTACTCGTTGTTTTCGTTGCAATCGTAGTTGTAGTTGTAGTGGGTGCGTTTGTCCGTCATTTGGCAATAAAACTAAACGCTATTGCCACGCGCTCGAGTTGCCTAACTAGTAGCTGCCACAAAATAACGAAATAACCGTAAGATCGGTGTGCTGCCACCTGTCCAGCGAATGGAGTCATCAATGGGAACACCTAGGTGATGGTGGTCAGCGTCAGGTCGGCGTTGTCGGTGCAAATGCGTTTGCGTTAATTCGATTCACGGCTATTATCGCTATTCGCTGTCAGATTACAATCTCCGTTACGCATTGTGTTGTTGCTTTTCTGATTGCCATTGTTATTGTTGAGGTTGTTGTTGTGTGTGACAGCCTCTCTGCCGTTGGCGATGCTCGCCGAGCCCAAGCGAACTGCGCTGTGGCTGCTGCCACTGACGGCGGGACCATTGTGCATTTGCGCGCTGTTGTTGTTGTTGCTGCTGTTGGCGCTATTTGGGCAATTGTTGCCCACATTTATATTGGCAGTGGGATTCGCTGTTCCCGGCGCGGCAGCATTGTTGTTCGTTGTTGCGGCCGTCGTGGTGGAGACGCTTTGTTGTGTCAATATATCCGCCGGTATTAGACCCTCTTTGACCCGTTTCTTCTGCTTCATGCGGCGGTTTTGGAACCAGATTTTCACCTGTGGAAGAAATGGAGCAAACTCTTAGTAAACATGCTAGTGTGAGTAATCAAAACTAAAGTTGGTTTCAGAATGGTGAAAGGATCGTGACTCACCTGCGTCTCGTTGAGCTGCAGCGTGTTGGCGATTTCGATGCGTCGCGCGCGCGTCAAGTAGCGATTGAAGTGGAACTCCTTCTCCAGTTCGGTCAGCTGTTTGTTGGTGAAATTGGTGCGTCCCGAATTGTTGGTGGCACTCATGCTGCAACTGCTCATGTTCGGCGCACAAATGCTCAGGCCCGACGTGTTGCCATTGCCACCCGCTAAGAGTAGGCCCGTCTGCGTCGGCTGGCCGGCGGGCAAGCTGCCGCGGCAAATGTCTAGCTGATGCCCGTTCAGCTGATAATCGTGTATTGTGGCAGGTAGTTTGGGTGCTGCAAAGACAAACAAAGACGCAGAGGAGGGGAAACAATAATCAGTTTGACGTTTCAATGCTGGTTTTGTGGCTTTTGAGTGATTTTCAGTGATGATCGCTGTCAAAGTTAATCAGTGAGTTTGACTTCTCTCATTTACCTCTAAATGAATGCATGTATGTATATGTGTGTAGCATGTATGTATGTATGTGGTTGAGCGTGTAGCAAACCTTCTCTGAATGTCAGTTTATCTGCATTCTAATATGAGTACGTCACTTTGTGTGTTTGTTGCATTTGCTGTGTTTAACAAAATCTTTTTGTGTTATTTTTTTTGTTGCTTTGTGTGCGTTTTAGTGTTGGGAAGGTATGTGAGTATGCAGAGATGATTTTGCATTTCTGTTCATAATTTGACATGCGCCCCGTGGACTTTAAGCTGACGATGATGAAAACAATATTTTGGTTTTTCACAGAATGATTTAATAGGATTTATTACTATGTTTGAAAACATTGCGGTATTAATTTTTTGGTTTCGGCATGAATAAGTGAAATCCGAAATGTTTTGTGGGTGTTTCTTCCGCTTATGGATTTTTATTTTATTTTTGAAAACAATGAACAACAAAACAGTTAAGATGTTATGCAATTCCTTAGGGTTTTAAATATTTAAATATCGTCAAAAGAATTAAGGAGTTTGAAAAATTTGTTTGAAATTTAAAAAAAATTTTTTTTTTTAATTTTTTTTTTTTTAATTTTTTTTTTTGAAAATTTTGTTTGAAAACTTTTTTTGAAACATTTTTTTGCTGAAAATTTTTATTAAATTAGTTTTAGATTTTCTATACATAAACTCTAGTTAAAAGACATCCATTGTTTTTTCAATATATAGCTTTAGTAATCTGTAATTAGCGTTGTATAAGTGTGTTCGGTTTAATCCCGTCCACGTCGTTGGATAGATAAGACTTCGTACTACAAAAACTGCCTAGACAGATTTTTGATTGCTGGACTGGGTACTGCGGAAACACGCATCAAAAAAGACGATAGAGTGATAGATAATACTCGTGCATACATTATATTTTACAGATGTTCTACGATAAAGCTAAAAATGCAAGCCACTAAACTGGAAATGTGAACAGGGTTTATGGTTTTGATACAGTAGAAGTCGAACATGCGCAATTTCTAGTTAGCTTCGTACTAATAATTTCGGTATCAAGCACGTGGAAGGTCGAATTTGTCGAAAGACGTGCTCTGGAAGGTCATTTGGCGAAAATATCAATAAATGGTAGAAATCGTCTTTTAAGAGTTGTCCGAGAGCTAAACTTTCGTAAAACCGTTTGGAATCGTTTGACTAAAACTGTATTTAAAAAGAATGCCAATGTATGGGTGCCTGACGAGTTAGCGGATAGCAACCACATGGACCGAATTTCCATACGCCAATCACGAATGAATCGTCACAAAATAGAACAATTTTTGAAGTGGTTGATGAACTGGGTTACTTAAGTCAAATTCAAGCCGAAAGTTTCCAAGTCGAATAGCGGTGAGATTTCCGAAACGGTAGCCACGCATGGATTCATGGGCTATACGCATCAATTGGAGAAGACCCGCATCAGTCTCTCACACGTCGTTCTCAAGCTTTGGGCATCTCTATAACGTCGTTGTGAAAAGGTCTTTGCCTATATCCTTAAATCCAGAGTCGTAACTTCGTGAATTGAGCTGAGCATCACCTTGAAAATTATCAGGATTTTCATCGAAAAATCATCTTCAGAGGTTAGGCTGCATGAGTCACCACTGCATGCCAAAAAAAATACGGTTTGGTGCGTTTTAAGGGGCGGCGACGTCCTTGGGCCGTATTTCTTCCGTGATGAACAGGACCGCCACGTTACTATGAATAGGAATCGCTACCTCTTTGAGCGGTAACCGACTATTTTTGGCCTGAATAGGATGATGTGGACTTTTGCAATATATAGTTCCAACAGGATGGAACTCTTATTAAAAAATATGTTACTTAAGGGCTTAGGTCACTCTAAGATTTAAACAATGAATACATATACAAACACCGGTAGACACCCTATTTGCTTACAATCACAATAAATAAAGAATGTCGACCTTAGACTGGCCTCTCCCTTTATTGGCTTGCAAACTTTCGCACCGAAGAATCCCATCAAAATTCATCTGCCGATGAAACATAACCTAGTTCTGAAACCTCCACCAGCTTCGCTAAATGTCGAAATTTTCAACCAAAAATTTATAACAAATGAGCACGTATCTATGTATGTATGTATGTATGCATGTTTATACAAATTTATTTTTTTAAATTAGAGCAAATATGTGCAAGTGTTGTAAATTGCTGTAAATTTACAGTGCACTTGAAATAATTTAATTTTAATTGATGTCAACTTTGGTGTACATATTTACACTAGAATTAAGAGAAGGCAGCAAACGCCTGAACATGTATGAGACCAATTTATGATCTCTGCGAACATTCAACAGCGAGATTATTGCACACACTCACTCGCACACTCATACATGTGTAAGTTTGTGTGTAAATCACACTTTCGACACATATTATAATGTTGCTTCTCTCCAGTTTACTCCGCATATATTTCCCCGTTTTGATTTTGATGCCCATTTATCGAGCTTATGTAAGGCATTAGAAGGGTAATTTAAAATGAAAATGGCGCCAATATAATCAGAATGCAAATATCGATAAGCAAACACATTAGCGTTGTCAATTAATGGACATACAAAACATGAAGCTTCTACAAACCGAAAACTGATATTTTTTTTATATATATATTACATAGCCATACATACATACTATATACATATACACACATGTGGGAGTAGCTATAATTTTTTGATACATAATACAGACCAATACCAACGTGTATTTCGAGGAAAGGTGAGCTACATTTTTAATAGTTTTATACTCTGGCAACCTGTTGCTACAGAGTACAATAATTTTGTTTTAACTAACGGTTCTACGTTTCAACTAAACCTAAGCGGGCTGGATATAGATATGGATATAAATGATCAGTATGGCGCAACGAGTTGACTTCCGAGTGACTGTCTCTGTCCGTCCGCATAACTGCCATATTTTAAAGGAAAATATATAAAGTGCCATAACTAAGCACTAAAATAAAATATAGAGCTTTAATTTATAACAGAGAATTGCAGTAGCAAGAGTTGAACATTTTGAAAAGTGGACTTGGCTCCGCCTCCGGGAGAGGGATGTCAGATGCATAGGGTTAGCTGGGCACGCAAATAGGTGGTTTGAGTCAAAGAGGTATATCGGGGTCGATTCTGGATAAGCAGGAGTTTAATCTGATACAGTATTCAGAACGAAGCTGCGCAAGAGTCACTCTCGATTTTCGCGGCAACTTGAGCTCGATGTCTGCAATGCTTGGCAGTTTGATTCCAAGGAGGTCATTCAATGAGTGGGAGCCGTGAAGGTGTTTATGGCTCCACTGTGAATGGCGGTCTGTCAGTTACGTCCGTAGTGTGGTCTTGTCTTATGCCGTCAATGTAAAATCTCTTAATGCTCCTAGCAGGCGGTTCCGCTTCAAGCAGGTGACTGCAAGGATGGTTTCTACGAAAACACCCTAGCGTAAACTAATCAAGGTGTCATGCGACCCGCGCTGAGGAGGGTCCTTAAAGAGTCCATTCTCAAAGAAAGCTTACAGATAGCTTAATAGTTGTCTGACAATTTTCAAGCAACATATCCTACGCCTATGAATATTTTCATCAGTTGTAGAGGTCGAAGGTCGTCCAGTACGAGGCATGGTCAAAGGCTTTGTACCACGCTTAAGCTTTGTTTTTTGATAAAACTGAATAACCGTAATCTTTTTCCAATATTCAAAAAGATTCCGCACACGAAATTTGGTTAAAAATTTAAAATGTCAGTCAGTTGTTGTAAGCGAACTTGTTGCGAGTTCTACTAACTTAGCAAAATACATTTTTTTTAATAATAATTCCGAAAAATTACAATGGTTTATAAATAATTTAATGCAACTTTAGCGCCGCACTGCACAAACGGACTTCAAAAAAAACTTATTTAAAACCTTGGAGCAAGGGCTTTGAAGCGCTAACAATGGTATTCTTGTCATAAAAAGACGTCAGTTAGTTTAGAGTACTTATACGAATACATATTAACCCATTCATAAATAAGAGTAAAATCTTAAAACCTTCAAAAGTTTAATACTTTCAACAAATATTTTCAAAATTTCAAGTTTCGTGGGAGATTTTCCAAACTCCGTAACCCCATATTTATGTGCGTAAATATGTACATATGTTTATGCAGATTTGTCTGCATTTGCTTAGGCATTACTCTTCATTTATCAATTTATATAAATATTATAAAATTTATAGTTAAATCAACAACAATTACGCTGAGCCTGTAAGTGTAATTAACAAGAGTTTCGATGTTATCGGGTTACAACAAACGCACCGGACAGCTGAATGAGGTAGTGAAGAGGGTGGGGTATTAACGGGTGTACGCCAGCGCTTAATCAATATTTGTTTTCCGACTGTCAGTGTCAGTTTATTGTGGTGCCATGGCGCTTAGATGTCACACTTCCCTTGCTGCTTTTCACACCACTCCCACCCAATGCAAGCGACACGACAGCTCAAAGGCGGCCGCGGCTGCAGCGGTGGTGGCGGCGACGCTGATGGTGATGGTGACGGTAGTAACGTCAGTAGCACAGCCATATGTTCGGAAAAGCGTTTGCATGCAACAACTACACATACACGCCTGCATATATATATGTATGTGAACGTAAATGTGTGTGCATGCATCCAACGTGCGCTTGTTCACTAACACACCTTTCGCCGTTGCACTAGTGCTTCTCTGTCAGTTTGTCTGTCGCGCCGATGAAGTGGAAGCGATCCCTGATAATTCTCTAAAACTCCGGTATACATTACAAGCGCATACGCTGTAGATATCGCTGGCGCCGTACGCCAACTCCATTGCCGCCAACCGGCCGCGTCGCTTTTGACAAGAAGCGATTGCGTGTATGCGAGTAGCTGTGTCAATGCGCCACGAAGCTGATAACTACACACACACACACACACACACGCATACACAAACATGCCCGCAAAGTACGAGCGTGCTGCAACTGGAAGCGCAAACAGATTAGTAAGCCGCTCAATACTCCATGCTCGGCAGCACTCCGCGCAGGCACCTGAACAAACCGCCATCAGCCAGCGGTGTGGCGCTATTTGGATTTGTCTGCACTTGGGTGTAATGCGAATATAATGCAACGGTATTTATGAGAGATCGCAACTCTCTTGTGATTACACCAACTAACGGGTGTTTACATTTGCGCCGGTTTATTGTCACAATTTTAATGACAGCTACTGTTTCACTCAAGCGTTTGTGGGAATATGACGGGGGAAGCGCAAGCTTGGCGTTTGTACGTAAACATATATGTATATTTGTATGTATGTTTCATGGCTGTGTATTGGTGTATTTGGAGACCGTTCCAGTTTGTTTGTACAACTCAAGTGATTGTTGTTGTTAAAGGCTTAATATTGTTGTTTCCTCAAGAAGGGATCATAAATCCATCATTGATTTGGCGTTTAAAACGTTTAAAACGTTTGACGCGTTTAGTATTTATGATCCCATAATCAGTACATTTACATACAAACAAACGCTGTACATAGGTATTTATATATATCTTCTTAGGTTTGTTTGAAAATTGAAAATATTGAATATGAAAGTAATATGTGTTCGCTTGAATTATTTATAACCACATAAAGTGCCAACAACACTAACACTTAGGAGTGCCAGAAATATGTATGTGTGATTATGTGTTTGTGTGTCCTCTGTATTAAGCCAATATACTTTAATCTCAGCAAGATTATCTGTATTTAGATTGTTTTCCTTAGAATTCCATAAATTTTTATAAAATAACGATTATCGCAAGACCCATTCCTCAGCTGTTTCGAAGATTAGCTATTATTAGCAAAATTCGGCAAGGCAAATAATGAATTTATATTTAGTATTTACATCAAGAAATATGAAAAAACGGATCGAAGCTATAATACTCCTAGGGCGAGTACTGCGGCCCTTGTACCTTGGACCTTCACTAAGCTCTGCTGATCTCCCCTTCGGATTCACTCTTATTTAAAAAATTCAAATTTATTGACTTATTTTTATTATACGCTCTAACACCTGGCAGAAGTTAGCCCTTACGTATATTGTTGCTTGATTAATTCTTTGCAAAGTGAAATGAGCTTAGGCAATTTAAGAGCGCACTATTATATGAGAATGAGATTCAGTGTTCAATATCGGTAGAGGATTGTCGGTACGATGTTAATTGGTCAATCGTTGGTCTTTCATAAAATGATAATTTTAAAGGCGTAATATTTATAGGTTAGTTTATTTCACGTTATGCTTTACACATATTATACGCGTCATATATTACAAAGGTTGAATTTACGGCCACAGTCTGGGGTTAGACCCAGCCAAATTTTAAAATCCGAGCTTAGCTGTTCAAATCGACCCTGATCAAAATGTGGTAAAGTGGATGTCAGAATCCAAGTTTGACTTTGCCAAATACACTACCGTTGTTTCTACTCCACTCGATTTCGGCTATGTGGGTTTTGCGTGAATAAATGCGCTACAAATCAAGAAAACTATATTTTTATACCCTTTAAAGTCATAAGAAATGCATTCATGCTGGGTATTATACCATAGCTTCGATGCCGCCGAAGACAGCTTTTCTTCTTTCTTAACTGATTTTTTTGGTATTAACAAAATTCCATTAACATATCTCCATTTTTAAAGATGTCCGCCGTTACGTGGGTTGCTTTTATACTTAGGGATTTGACAACCCTAGTGATGTAATCTGGCAAACTCACAACTTTATATTAAAACTTGACATTTTTGATGGCATGCATAATCAGGATGTTTTGACATACGACCGCTATTTGTGTTGCTTACAGTAACTTAAAATATTCATATCGGTAAAAAAATGGAATAAAATCGGGAATATTTTTGAGTGATTAGTTTTTACAACTTCGATGAACTTAATTCAATTTTTAAGGGTGAAGCTCCATCAAGAACCAGTGTTTATCTAGACGGTTGTAGTTCAGTCCAAGATGAATTTCGTGAAGACCGTTCAAAATCAGTTGTTGTTCCGGAAATTATTGATAAAAATAATATTGTTAGATCGTCATGTGAACTGTCGTGAGATTGAGATAACTATATATAATGTTAGTGAGACAGGATATCATATATTCTATATTGGCAGAACATTTGATTTTGCAAACAGTATTGTTCACGTTGGATCGTAAATTTGTCAAACGCTCAAAAAAGGCTCGTGTCGATTGGTTGAGAGATGTGAGTAAAATGCGATAGCGTTGTTTCGTGACAGGTGAGGAATTTGTATGAGTCCGAAAGTAAACACCAGCTAATAGCTCATCGTTTTTCGTCACCTAAAGAGCCGGTTGCTACCTTCAGAACGCATGTTTTGGAGATAAGTCAATCAGTGTGGCTAATGTTCTTCGGAAATTGGTTCCAACGCTTGCAAAAGTATACTTAAAAAACTGAATGGAATATATTTTGAAAAATATATCATGATTTTCGTTGATTTAACTTTGTTTTTGCTCTCTAATCCTCAAATATAAATGCTAAAATATATAAAGGATTGTTAGATGGAATGAAAATGTCTACAAAATTTGTTCAGCGAAGTGAAGAAGTAATTGGATGAGTTCGTCGATTATCTCAGAAAGTTAAAAACGGAGTATTAATTTCTACTTAACTTCCAAATATTTTTGAAAAATGCAAGCTCTTACTTTCGAAAACAACTGTAGCGAAAATAAAATTGGTAATTATTAAAAATGGTCCAATAATAATGCGCCACGCCTTCTACTTTCTAATGTATCGTACACAAAAATGTGGCGCCTAACCGTTATATTGAGTTAAAAAATTGAAAATATGGAATTCTAAAATCGCCATTTTTTATACGTCTTTGAGGCGTCAGCGCTTGCGCACACACTCACACACCTTACAGTGATAACTGTATGCACACCTACAAGCACTTATGTATGTGCACATCCTTTTTCACATGTCTAACGCAAAATACAAATAAAATGTTACGATAATCCCATCGACGTTTTGTTGTACAAACATGTCAACACCTACGCAAGCATCCGGTCGACATACTAAAACAGTAGCCAAAAAGGGGTTTTCTGATAACGCTTTTCACTTAAGTATCGGACAATATTTACTAAACTAAAAGTACACACACACTCAAGAACATATTTAGCTACACACTAATATGAATGTGTGAATGTTTGTGCCAGAGAGAGTATGACTTAAGAAAGTCAAACACAAGTTGTTAGCCTTTCACGCCAATATATGCTACCGAATTTTATTAAAGTAAATATTAGCAAACAAATATATAGTATATATTTATAGATATGTGTGTGTGTGTGTGTACTTGCGTAAATTATATGTTACCTTTACCTGTTGCAGCTGAAAAAAGTGGCAGTGGCTTTGGGTATTCCAGGTTTCTTACAAACAATTTAAAGCATACGTTAGGGATTTCTTTATTTACATATGCTGCCCTTTTGCCTCCCCGTATGTATAATATAAAATATATATGTACATATGTTTGTGCGGTTGTAAGTCCTCAGCCTTTTTGTGTAAGTGCACACCAAGTGGAATTCGGTGTACGAATCTTGTCACAATTTGTTAAATATAACGGCCGGTGGGTTTCTACCGTACTAAATGCAGCATACTGGCAGCCTTTCAACATTGAGTGGTGTTCAAAATCGCTGGCCCCATATGTGTATGCGCATATAAGGTACTTTGTGTGGCACTGCGAATGCACATTTGTGGCATGAAGTGAATTTGACTTTTCTGCTCACACATATAAACACATACATGCACACATACACACATATCAACACATGTGTGTATATGTACATTCACCTATCAGGAGCAAATTTTGTAACAAATCGTGACTAATAAGTCAGCAGGCGGTCCCGGCCACAACAAATTCCGTTGCAAGAACGCGTCCAAAAATTGAAGCTGTGTTGCATTTCATGCGTTTTTTCACATTTTTCTTATTTATTACTGCTTTTTGTATCCCTCCTCAAAGCACACACAAAGCACTGCGCGCTTCTGCAGCAATTGTAGATTTCTTCAAATTTTTGTAGCTTTTCTGAGACTTACATGCGCTTTATGAAGTCAAGATGACAAGTAGAAAGTTCAAATAACTGACAATAGCAACAATAACAGACAGCGACGCAGTGGCGGCGGCGAGGGAGGCAAAAGGCAGCAACGAAATGACAAAGTAAACAGATTAGTGAATTTCGTCAAGTCATTATATTGAATATTCAGAAGAGAACGCATGCACACACACATACACACATAGATGAACCCACACATGACTATATATATATATACATATATGTATATAAACGGCCAGCCGCTTGTTAGACCCCTTCAACAGTTAATAATGCTTGTGCTGGCTTTTGTTGTTGGTACACTTTTGTATGCGCACAAATAAATCGTGATTGACTTCGTTTGATGAGCTAAATGGCTAAGAAGCTAATTTAATTAAATTACTCTTCCCGCCGCTGCCTTCGTGCTTATTGACTGAAAGGGTTAATTTTGGTGTTGACAAATACTTATTTAGAAAGAGAAATGCACTTTCAAATGTGATTGTGGATTTAGGGGCTATTTTAGCTCATATCCTATAGCGCTGGGTACCCCTTCTATTGTAGATTGTCCAACGCGCAAACTGACCACCATATGTTGAGATCAATATATTGCAACATATTGGATAATATTGTTGAGGCGTCGCAATGGTCAGTCAAAAACAGCTGACCTTACGCACAGATATTAGTTTTCAAGTAAATGTTTCTAGTTAGCATTGACAGGTTTTTGTTTGGCTCTGACGTATTAATCAATATCTAGAACTCCATGGTTCTTTTTGAATGTAATATATTTTTGGAAATGGTTTTTTGTTTCTCTTTTCTTTTATAACATTTTAAAGAGATAATAAACTTAATAATTAAATATAAAATGTGCATTTACCGAATTTAAATGATCAGTGATGCAGATTCTTTTAAACCGAAGCCAATGTCCAGGGGGAACTCAGAATAAAGGTGTATGGCGGTGTGAAGATTTTTCTGCTTAAAATTATCTCAAATCCAATACAATTTTTGTATCATTGAGAAATCAAATAATCCTTTTAGTAACAAAACGTAAACTTTAGAGTGGCTTGGGAAATCAAAATTATTATGCAAAATCTTAATCCTACGACCATTACCTGGCAAAATCGTGAAAATTCAATTCAATCGGTTCAGTCGTTTCGGAGATTCTTTTCACCGACTTCAGAGTAGAGTAAAAGCACTTTTTAACTTTTGGGATCCGATTAAATTGAGTTAAAAAACTAAAAAATAAACTTTGGAAATATACTGACTGAAATTTTCGGACGCATGCAAAAAGAAAAAAAAGCAATTCTTTTAAATTCATATAGTTTCACAAAAATGTGCATCATGCAGAAGATAAAGCTTTTAGTGTTGATTCGGCGGTTATTCCTCGCCATACTTTCCTTCTATGATGCTTCAACCATTTTCGTTTGCGGTAGTTTTCAGACTTCCTTTAATAGGATAGTAGGTATAATTTCCTCAATGTTAAACTATATTTTTTCAAATTCCTTCTTACCTTTAAGACTAAATATTTGAAATTGATGTTGCAAAGTAGAAAAATGAAGGTTTCTAAATTACACGCTGAGGATTCAAGTCAAATAACCTTTATGAGTTTTTCCTTTGATTCCTTCCTACCTATATTATGGCCACCCAAGGCAATTACCAAAGAAAGTATGTTTTGGAAAGCCTTTGTGGAGTATATAAACCTAAGTCCTTATAATTTACCCATTAAATTTTCCGACGGTTATTTTTATTCCTATAGAAAATATGCTGGAACTGTTGGCAACAATAAGATGCCTATAATACTGAAATTTCTACTAAGTTAGTGGCAAGATTCCCACCTTCATACCTTATCATACTACTATGAGCAACAAATAGTAAGACTTTACTCATAATCTCATAATTTATTCTTCGCAATTTAGTATGTGACGGGGAATTGCCGTGGTGCAAAAACTATGAGTTTTCGGTCTATAATTCCGGGCACCTTTTACGATAACTTCGCGCAAGCGACTTGAAACACTCAAATAGTTTTCCTTGCTGACAATTTGGCCAGTCGGAAGAAATTCGGAGTGCAATACAACTCGATAATGGCAGAAAACTGTTAACATAACCTTAATTTTTGCCCTGTTTAGACGTGGTTTTCTTCGGCTCACCTTTGCCACGATATTCGGCCCTTTAATCGTCTGGTTTCGAGTCGTAAGCATAGATTTAAAACTCATCGCCAGTAATAATACGATTTGTGACTTCCCGGTAGTCGGAAAGCAATGTTTTCACAGACGTTAATGCAACGCTGGTTTTCGAAAAACATTACTGATTGGTTTTCTCTAATCTTTTCGAAATTCCAACGCTACCAGTAACATATCTGATTGTTAAACGTCGATTCTCTAGCAACAATTCCATTGTTTCATTGATGTGTTGATCAACAGTTGATGCTAATTGCCGTCCTGGACGTGATTCATCGTCAACGCATTCACGATCCCCTTTGATTCTTTGATTTTGATTATGTATAAAAATTTAATGGAACTTCTTTCTTGAATAATTCCATTCGACGAACGCTCTTTATGTACTTAAGATATAAAAGAGTATATTTAACAATAATGATTATTTTGATGTGATATTTGGCACAGATATCACTGACAACTATACCAACCTAGTAAAAATATATTTCGACGAAAAAGCCTTACTATATTTTGCCCACAGTAAGTAATGGAACATTCCACTTCAAATAAATCCTCTACTGCATTAGTTTGTTGTTTATTTGATGAAATATGTGTATATAAGAAGGCATGTACAATGTATATACATTCATACCTACATACATATGTACATATACATATACAAAATGAATGTCCAGATGACTCGTTAATTAATTATACGATGACAGAAACATTTTCTTAACTTGGTATGTATGCACATAAATATAGATAAATTTGTACATACACATATATGTTTGTATATACATACATGCATACAAATTATATATGTTCATATGAGAAATATGTATATGGTATATACAATTATAAAGTTGCTTTGGAATTACTTAATTCACTTAATTTTGTTTTACTTGATTATCAAACAAGTTTAAATTTGCATAAATGAGTGAGTACATTTTGTATTTATAGCAATTTTACTAAGGTACAGAATTATAAATAATGCATACATATTGGGTAAATATGTATGTATGTATATTTTGTTAAAATATCTGTTATTTTGTTCATTTTATCTCATATTCTGAAAAAATGGTTAGTAGACAATCCCAAAAAATTTTTATTTCGAAATATGAGCACTTAATATTAAAAGGAATGTCTATTCAGTTTCCTATTTGTTTTCCTTATTATTGGAAAAGAAAAATGTATATCTCAATACTAAGTCTTTGAAAAAAATTATTTACTCTCCTAGATTTGTAGGAAGTTGAGTTCTTTATTTTTATATGTTTTATGTGCTTAACAACAACAAAATAGAAAAGCAAATATGGGAGCTGAAACTAACGGCTCACGCACGCCATTTTGTGTTGTTTGCAAGTTTCTACATACGCACCACGGACATTATATTTCTTATGTACATCCACTCATATGCACGTAAGTACAATATACGAGCATGCCTAGCGGTACATTTTTTGGGAGAGTATGTGCAGCCATATGTGCATAAAGTGGTGGTCTGAGTATGAGTACATCTGCGCTTTATTCTCTATGTATTAATTCAATGCCAGAAGAAGTAAAAATCTTAATTCGAATAATACATTCTGACAACATGACGGATCACCAACGAAAATACGGAGGCAAAGGCATTCAAGCTCTTCCGACTATTGTTGTAGTTGCCATTGCAGTGGTTGTTTTTTTTTTTTTTACCCCTCAAATTGTATATGTATATTTTCTGAAGATTTTTTGTTATTATACACACATACATATATGTGTATATAACATGCAGTAGTACATATGTTTTATGCTTCTAATTCAATATTATTTGCAGAAATATATACATAAATTCTTTTGGGTGCATAATAGCATGCATATATATGAATATATGTACCATATACATACGTATGTGCTACTTTAGGCACGCAGTTTCCTTATTTCTTCATTTTCACGGAAAGTCCAAGCCCATTTATACATATGTACATAGACATATGAGTGTGAGAGCTCCATACGAAAAACACGCCTAGCAGTATCTCGTAAATATTATAATGAGCTAGTTGAAAATAAGACATTGTCCTTTGACACGTACGAGGGTATTCAGAGCTACTACATCATCTCTAGTGGAGTACCGCAAGGCTCTTAGGCTCTCTACTATACCACTTGATGTGCGAAGCAAATCAACAAGAAATGTGAAAATAATATCATATGCGGATAACCTCATAGTGGCAGCAGTGCCTTAACAACTAGATGACCTCTGGCTCAAATACAATGATTGCATAAATGGTCTGCGGCAACGGCAAGGCTTCCATTCTCATAAGCACTAGGAAGGTGGAAGAAAGGGATTTTTAATACCAAAAGCAATGAGTTCAGTGATATTGTATGCAGCACCAATATGGTTAAAGGCGCTCGGCATATAAATAGGCCAGAAAAAACAGAGATAACCTTAGCCTTACAATCACCTCATCCAAAGGACGATAGACTCACAGACAGATAGACTCACAGACTGATCCCAGGGGACTTGAATTACCACCTAAACCAAATACTAAGTGGCCATGAACGCTTTAGACGTTAGTCCGTATTGTCTCACATGTGCAGAGTGCATAGAAGACCCCGAAAACGGCATAGCAGCAATGTCGGGCTTTACGAAGCAACCTGAATCAGGTCATGATACACATAACCTCCAGCTCGCGGCAGAAAAAACAGAGCTACTACTGCTAACGAATAAGCATATTCCTCTTTTTAGGCATGCAACCGACTATTGATATTCCAATGATACAAAAAGCTGTGAATTAAGCGTAAGACTAGACTCCAGATTAACATTTTGGATACAAGTATAACGCACCGCAGGAAAGGCAGTGAAAATCACTTCTATCTTAGCACACTAATGGCTAACATGGGAGGACCACAAGAGAAAAGAGAAGATATTAATGTCAAGAATCCCGAGCGTCTTACTAAACATAAGAGAGATTTGGAAGAAATGCTAAAAAATGAAAAGTGTCGTCAGATATTGGCCAGAGAGCAGCGCATCCCAGCCCTTAGAGATAGAGCAGCTTACCGAACTGTGTCAGGTGGTGCAATATTGATCATAAGTGGTAATGACCTCCCATTGACCTTCTAGCGCACGTTTCATGTGATCAAGAAGGCTTACCCAGATGTTGCTTTAGTATGAAGTGATGTGTTTCGGTGGTACCAAGACTTTTTGCACCACGACAATACCGGAATCCCAATGCTGGCGCAGCCGTCCTATAGCCCAGATGTGGCCCCCCGGACTTTTTTGTTTCCTTGTCTCAAAAGGAAATAATTTAGAGACGACAGATGGGATCCAAGTAGCATGCACCTCGGCTCTCAAGGTTATTCCGCAGAATGCCTACCTGGAAATCGCGCTGGCAGCACTGCATCGACGCAGAAGCAGGCTCTTTTCAAAGTTTTTAAAGAATTGTTACAATTGGTTCAATACATTTTTTTAAATCGACTCAGTCCTCTTACTTTGCGGACAAACTCTGTATCCGTAGCTTGTTCTTACTCGTGTACGCTTACAGATCGGACATTGCAAATTTCGACTAAAATTTTAGCAACTTATGTATTCTGAAGGAGATTGAATTCAACAACACTGTGTGTTTTGGCGCGACTTCTGAGCAAATTAAAATGTCAAGGTAACAAATTTGCGCAATGTGTTTATATCAATAATTTTTATTTTTGCAAAGCAATTTGAAAGAAGACTCCTTATTCAATACCCCTGGCCACTTAACGTCTTATCATAAGTTTTTTGGCATTTGCGTTGGATGTTTTCTTCTAAATTCTTGACAATGATGCTAATGTCATCATCAATCTTAGACGAAAATTTTCACAAATGGCCGCAGTGTGCAAGCGAACAAGCAGAAGGACATACTATACATACATACATACACGTCACTATATAAGCACACGGTATCTAATACTTTTTAGCAAAGAAAAGGCAAGAAAAGGCGAGGCGCTGCTTGCTTGCTTGCTGCTTTCCTGCCGAACTGCCTGCCCAAATGTGTCACCGCAAATACCAACACAAAAGGATGGCTGACAGCAGAGCGGCATGTGCTCGTGCACCAGGCCGTTTTTGGCGAGGACGACTGATTGGCATGTTGGTTTATTGGCTGCGCGCTATCTTCTCGCTATTTCGCTGTTGACAACGCAGAATTTTCATTAGGCAAATTAACAGTATTTCGCTTGCCACTTCGTGCCACTTGTTAAAAAGTGGCTTAGTGGCGTATATTGTATGCTTGTGCGCTTAGGGGTGACATGCGGTGGCAGTTGTTGGTGTATTGGTGTTTTGCTGGTTAGCACTTGTGGCTGACAAGACACTACAGCGCTTTAATGTGTAATTTAACTTTTCGCAAAAATGACTTGTTTACAAGAGATAATTCGCTCCTAATAAATCATTTTCAGTTTTACTAATTCAATTAAACTGATATTAACGCTTGAGTTGGGAATTAAAATGTCAACAAGTGCGCACTCATACATAAGCACTAGATTTACTAGAGTACATAGTTCTTATTGACACACATACATGCATACATACATACTTATAATACTTCAGTGCCTGCTACCTTTAAATTGGTATACGCAAGTCGGTTACGTATGTTGTTGTTGTTTTAATTTTTGTTGCTTTTTTAATTAAATATGTTGGAGCGCATATTTTCAAGTATTACTACTAGAAATATTAGCATAAAACTTAAGCTAATAACCACTGTTTGCTTACGGTTATCCAGCCACTTGAGCGTCACAAGTATTGACAACGACCGTCAGTGGGCCACTTGAAAGCCAAAGTTGAAGAAAATCCTATTCGGTAGCAGATAGCTGCTTTTAACGTACTTACACTTTATAATACTTGTGTATACACATACGAGCGTGGTTCAGCGCCGCTATTTTTCTCACAAAAATGTTGCTGTCCTATGCTCAGGCTGTCAAAATTTCTCAAAGTGTTATCATTTTCTACTCTCTCAAAACGTAAGAGTGGCAGTTGCGGAATTGGATGATAACTCCGCGCTCTCCCCATATATCGATACTCTTAAAAATTATTAAAAGCGCAATAAATCAATAATCCACGTTTAGGTAAAGCCACAGATCTCAGGACCTGCTTGACCGATTGTAACCAAATTCGGTCCAAAACAGTTCAAGTTATAGTTGTTTGAGACATATAATTGTAATTTAGAAATAATCGTGTCAATATTTCGCTTAGGTTCAATATACAGGGTTTTTTCGGAAAGTAATCTTTGTCTCAGGATCATACACAAAACTCCATGACTCGTCACCTGCGATTACGTTATTCAAAATGGGGGGTCACTTTCACACTTGTTCAAATTTTCCTGGCACACTTTCACTCGCCGCAATTTCTGGTCGTCAGTGAGCCCTTTTGGGACCATCTTCGCGCACACCTTGCGCATGTTCAAGTGCTCCGTTACAATGCCATGAACCACAGATCTGGGCAATTAAACGAATAATTACGAAACACATTGTTGATGTTTGTCGAAGTCGCAGGTCTCCAAGCACGGTCTTCACCAGCGACCTCTTTCCGGCCCTTCAAAAAGGCTTGGTGCCACCGTAACACATATCTGGGTAAACCTGCTTGATCATATCAAAGATCTCTGTGGCAGATTTACCGAGTTTCACACAGAATTTAATCGGGAACCTCTGCTCTAACGGAGGCTACATTTTCGGCTTGCACCACTCACAGAAACACGTCGCGAGAAAATGTTTGTCCTAACTCTCCAGGTGCTCGAAGACAATTGACTAGCCGCTCGTTCGTTACCTAGGAACGCCCTCTATTAGTCCTATTACTTTCCGGACAAACCATGTCTCTAACACAACGATTTTCAAACTACCGCATATATTGGCCAACATGTGATTTATCCAAATGAAAATGAGAGAGCGTGTTTCATGGATAACAGTGTATTTTTGTACTTAAAATGGATTAAATTGGACGAAAACTTGACCTATCCCTCATATAACAAACATATAACATCCAGGGGACTTTACTCGATACGATTGGTGATGGTATGCAAAAAAAAAGGTTTGCATGATTTCAAAGTAGTATTTAGACTTCCAAGCCAAATAGGGGGCTAGTGCGCCAAAAAGTTGGAAGATAAGGGCCTGGAGCATTAGTCAATGAAGTAGAGAATGAAGATTGTTCCGAAGCACAAGAAAAGCTCGCCAAATCTTCAGTCGTTACTCAAGCAGCAATTTCAAACCGTTTTAAGGTAGCTAGCTATATTCAAAGGAAAAGTTGTTGGTTTTATATAAATTGAAGACAATAGACTATGAAAGACCATTTTGCAAATCAGAAATGCTTTGAACGCTACAAAAATTATGGGATTGTGGCTATTGGTGAATAACGGATCCATTATGACAGTCCTAATCTTAAAAAAGTTTATGTTACACCTAGTCAACTAACAAAATCGACGGCAAAGCCGTATATTCATTACGCCTAGATAGACTACTGCGTTTGGTGGGATTATCATGCTCAATTATAAGCAAACCATTGCCGAAATAAGCCTGAAATTTACGATTAGACAATAGGTAATAATTTTTAATTATTTTAATTATTTTTAATTTTTTATTTAATCATAATTTAAGACCCATTAAAAACTATTTTGAAAGTGGCGATAGAGATATTTAACCTTTTTCAAAAAACCGATACTTTAAAAAAAATATTCAAAGCATGTTTTTTTTTCATTTAAGATACCGAATTCCCTTGAGTAACTTGTCTTCAACATTTTGAGACATATTTTGAAGCCTGCAGCTTGGATATTCTTAGATTATTCGGCTACTTGAAACTTTTCAATGTTTTTGTTTGTTGTTTTTTTTTTGTTGAGAAAATTATAAAAGTTTGTCATTTTGAATTACAAATATATAGAATTGTTTAATACAAATACAAAGAACAACTCGAATCGACCATTTTTGAACTAAGAAAAATTTGGACACCATTTGTGCAAGAGTGTGTTTTTAAACCAAAGCATATTAGCACAAACTCGAATGTATATACTCGTATATACCTATATTATACTCATATGTATTTTTCCAACCACATGCTCATTAAAAGATTTACCGCTATGGCGGTGCGCTGTGAATACTTACAACAAAACACACTTAAGTGTGACCAATTTTTCACACAATAACTGGAAATTGCTGAAATCACTGCCTTTACAAAACTGCAGCACAGACAGCCGAAAGTAACTGAAAGCCGTTACAAGCGCTCTCCTATCCACCTTGATAAGGGAACACAGAAAAGTCGTGAGTTTTTCTGGAGGCTTCAAGAAATGCCCCACCGTTGGACACGCAAACACAAGCAAACATATGTACAGGTAAATCCATAGAAGCCCAAGAGTGTTATGTAGATATGTATGCATGTGTGTAGATATCAATAAATACATACATACATATATAATATAGATTGTCACCTGCACTATAATAGCAACCGTTCATTCTGCCGGCGGCATTCAGTGAACAAGCCAATTGTATATTGTGATAACTGAGTAACTAGTAAGTGTCGCGCTCAAGACGCGGAGGAGCGGCGGGGTGCAGGGAGTGGCAAAGTGTGGTAAGGTGACACCGCGTCCAATAAGTGGTGTGCATAAACGCAAAAGAATGTCATTGGAAAGACGCGGCTTCTTTGATACAGCCATCACTATTTAATGCCAACGATTTATAAAAAGTCAAATTCAAAGCGTTTGAAAAAAAATAGAATGCCGCCCTTGTCATAAATTTATCGGCTTGCTTGTTGGAGTTAATAGTTGACGGCTGATTAATGTTTGTATGTTTTTGCCATAAACACTGACAAATGTATGCACAAGTCATATACCCTTCTTGGATGTAGACAGACGCTGCGCAAAAGCTTTGCTGAAATGCTTGGACTTTTGTTTCGAAGGCAATAACTATGTGAGGATTACTGAAATTAAATAATAAGTTTGACCCCGAAAGAACTTATATGTAACTTATATGTAAATACTACATTTAATAACCGAAATCCAAAAAACTTTAATTTCATAACTTAAGCTTCTTGAGTGAAAGACTTTTACCTCAACAGCCAGTCTACTAACAGCTGTAGTGGTAGTTATACTGGGTTTAATTTACGACACAAAAAAACGAAAGTCCATGTCAACAGAAATAAGATTCGATATAAAGGGTAATCCATTTCGAGGTTCACTACAAAGAACTACGAAAGAACATTCACTGTCATTTTTTTTTAGATATTATCTCTTTCAAATGTAGGACACGGCTACGTCTCAGATAGTCCATTCGTTGAATCCAATTATCGATAACTCGTTCG
Source organism: Bactrocera latifrons (assembly GCF_001853355.1). Classification (NCBI taxonomy): domain Eukaryota; kingdom Metazoa; phylum Arthropoda; class Insecta; order Diptera; family Tephritidae; genus Bactrocera; species Bactrocera latifrons. The sequence continues at coordinate 1,296,144 of NW_017536629.1, forward strand.
AGCATTTCGGCTGGTAACTGGCGAATGACACGCGTGGTGGTTTTCTCCAACCACCGAATCGAAGTGCGATTGTTCGCATAGACTTTAGACTTTGCATATTCCCACAGAAGTGTTCTCTCCTCTCAATAAATTCATTGACGGATGCTATGTATGGGAAGTAGTGCGTTCTTGTTGAAACCATATATTGCCGAGATCACTAGCTTCAATTTCGGACATCAAGTAATCGGTTATTATGCCGCGATAACGGTCGTCATTGACGGTTACGTTCTCACCGGCATCAGTTTTGAGAAAGTATGAACCACAAACCACACCAAATCGTTGTTTTTTTTCTAGATGAAATGGCAGTTCTTCAATCACTTCAGGTTGCTCTTCGTCTTAAACGCGACAATTATGTATTTTACATATACATTGAGCCAGAAATAGGTCTAATCGCTGAACAAAATGTGGCTCGAAAACGTCGAATCTTCCTGGAACTTTTCAAGAGTTCATAGAATCATAAGATTTCGACGTAAAGTAAGTCGAGTCGTTCCATACGTCAGTCCGAGTGGCCGCGAACGGTGCCGAAGCAACTATCTACGGTCTTCGTGTATACTCTCAGCTACGGCTGCTATATTTCCTCCACTGCGTGCTTGACGTGGTCTATTCGGTCGAATATTATTCAATAATGAGTGCTGGGTCTCAAGATGGGTGATGGTGTTGCGAATAGCACACTCAGTAGACCGATTCTATTGACCATAAGTTAAGCGAAGAGCACGAAACACTATGTTTTTTAGAATAGTTTTTTTTTTAGATACTTTAACTTAATATGATGTTTTTTTTTTTGTGATGAAACCTCAATTTAGAATACTCTCACTTCTTGTATACTAAATATTGGAATTTATTTAACTTTTCGATTATTTATAATTATAACATTTGATATTATATCACATGATGTTTCATTTGTTTCTACCACCTTACATACATATGTAATTATTTAGATTACATGCCTATATATGCATACTTTTATATGTAAAGGCAATCTTTCATAGCGTTATCAGCACATGTGATTGAATATGGTGTTGTAGTAGGCACATCACACTGGGCTTCCTGGTGGAAGCGCCTCTAATTCTATAAGATGATGGATTACCTGGCGCCGGGTGTTATTTGCATGTGTTTTATCAGTAAAATTTATGTGAGAAAAAAATGAAGTTAAGAAATAGCTAATTAACTGTTTACATAAATACACAAACACACATTTGGGTTTATTAAGGTGCTGGCGAAATATGAATTCGTAAATTGTTTTACTCTATTACTTCACTTTCATTATCTTACATCTGTGAAATGGATGTAATATTATGTTTGTAATATTTTCAAATATACATATATGTTGATATATTTTTATGCGGTAATACATGTTTTTCTTGCCTGATTAACAGACTATGTTGTATTCCATATATTTTGAGCGCCTTCAGAGACATACTTATATATAGCGCTACCTTAAATGCCAAAGGACGTATCATCAAAAAAAATTTAAATTGAACTTCTTATTGTCTATGATTCACTACATCTTATTATATATATATATATGCATAAAATCTGAAGCTTCCGCTGTCAGATATAACCAATAAATAACTACTATATATCCAATATGTAACCAATATATAACTATATATCCAATATCTAACCAATAAATAACTACTATATAACCAATATGTAACCAATATATAACCAAAACTCTAATTTTGTCTCAATATTAGTCGCTTCTATTGTACGTTTTTCCTTCGCCTGTAAACTTATGGAAAGTGATGTTACATTTTTTTTTTTGCAATTTATGTATGTATATATGTATGTATATGTATACGTATATGATTATATACCTATATATGTATGTATATATCCCCTCCAATATTGTGCTGCAAATATCTGAAATCTGATATGTGCGCGCGTTTCGTCAAATTTTGCGTCAACTCGCCGTCCAAGCAATCGCCTAAACGCAACTATGCGTGTTTCTATCGCGCTGAAGGAATTAAACGCATTTTTATTAACGCAAATAAAAGATAAGATATCCTCGTTTACTTAGTGAAGAATGTGCAACCAAGAGTGGCACGTCACTGGATTTTATTTCGTCGATCCAACGAGTGCTTTCGCACACACAGTTGACATGCACCCAAGCAAATACATAAAATTCTCACAAGTGCCTAGATACCCATTATTACGCGTATATTATGTAATTCGTGCAAATCGAATGGCTAAACCAACCCCACAGCGCACTTGTAACCCTCATGCCTCACGCCGCGCAAAGGTCACTTCTATGATATTGGTTAAGCCAATATTACTCAATTTCGGTTAGTTGCTCTGTTTTGACTTCATAAAGAGCAAGATGAAATAATATACTTATACAAAACAAATAAAACCAATACATACAATTAAACATTATGTGTGTATTGGGGGATAGCGGGAAAAGCGGTCAAGAGAGTAAGAGTGGCGTTGAATTTGCGAACTGCGAACGGCGCGTGTTTTGACCGCACGCTAATGCGGTTTTCTTGTAGCGTCGTCCAGCGAGTGCACAACCCTCCACTCATGGCAGGCTGAATTTTATGAGAAGTGACATTTTAGGTGTGCAAATATGACAGAACTTCATGTCAACTCGTTGCTCGTCGGTTCTAGTGAGAGTTTCGCTCGCTCGAAGATAAGCACATGTACACATTGCTATACATAGGTTTATTTATGTCTATATTTCGATAACAGATGTGCCGCAAGTATCATGCCAAAATTTTCCTATGCGAGATTGTCGTTTTGATAGCTCCAGCTCCAGTAGTTGCCGTATGACCTAGTAAAATCAGCAAACCCGCCGGTCCCCGCCGAAAAGGTGATTAAGCAAATAAAGATATAAAAATACATATCTACACACGCATCGCTGTAGACTGGTAAAATATGGTTAATGGTTGAGGTGAAGTGTTTATTAATTTAAGTTTCTTTATCGCGCCATAAATCGTAGATTGCGATACAAATCTTACAATAATAATATTTAATAATTGCACACGAATATTTATTAAATCTATCAAAGTTGAATACTGTTCAATGCTCATAAAAAATCGTGGAAAAAGTTTACACTAAAAACAAACGAATATCGAAAATATTTAGTGGAGATGACTACAGTTCTTCAGTTCTTGGTATATACAGTGACTACTATGAATGAACGGGAACATTTGGTTTACGAATATGTGTTATATCAACAAATAATTAAATATTAAAAGAAGCAGATTTATAACTTTTGCGAGTATTTTGATCATAAATGCAGGGTTGCCACATTTTTTGAAAAAATAAAATAGTAAGAAATAAACAATTAAATTTTAAAAGAAGCAGATTTATAACTTTTTTCGAGCATTTCGATCCTGCATGTAGAGTTGCCATATTTTTGAAAAAAAAAATTAATAGGAAATGAATAATTAAATATTAAAAAAAGCAGATTTATAACTTTTACGAGCATTTCGATCATAAATGCAGGGTTGTCACATTTTTTGAAAAAAAAATTATAATAATAGAAATTGGGGTTGTCACATTTTTGAAAAAATAAAATAGTAAGAAATAAACAATTAAATTTTAAAAGAAGCAGATTTATAACTTTTTTCGAGCATTTCGATCCTGCATGTAGAGTTGCCATATTTTTTAACAAAAAATTAATAGGAAATGAATAATTAAATACTAAAAGAAGCAGATTTATAACTTTTACGAGCATTTCGATCATAAATGCAGGGTTGCCACATTTTTTGAAAAAAAATTATAATAATAGAAATTGGGGTTGTCACATTTTTGAAAAAAATAAAATAGTAAGAAATAAATAATTAAATGTTAAAGGAAGCAGATTTATAATAATAATAGGAAAATCTGAAAATTTTTGGTAAACAGATTTAGGAGTTAGGAGAATATTCTCTAGAAAACTAGAAAAAAAGAGTTCTTCATGATTTTTTTTAAATCCATTCCAATTTTATACATAGGGTTGCCACATAAAAAAAATTGGAAAGCTGTGAAAATTTTTTACTGACCAGATTCGAGGGATTTACATATACTCATTTGGAAGACAGAGAAAACGAGTTTTTCATATTCTTTTTCCCTTGGCAGAAGGGAAGGGGATTTTCTCAAATCCAAAAACTAGCCAATGATCAAAGGACTAGTCAAATTATGGATTATCAAAAACTTATTACTTCCAATATTACCAGAAAAATGTATCTAAAATGGTCGTGTAAGAGTTTCAAGTCGGAAGTCGATTTCTGGGAAACTTCATACTAGAGATTTTTCAAGCTAAATTTAAAATAATGGTCTGAGTGTCCTTTAAAAACTTTATTATACCAAAATATTCCAGGTAATTGCAATTATAACTCACTGAGCGCTAAGTTGCAAAAATATCTTCGAAGCTTTCAGTATCACACTTTTATATTGTTTTATTATTTAGTTATTCCTTAGCGATAATGAAATTTTAGTTCTTTAAGCAAACCATTTCCGTACAAAACTGGAAGGCACTGTACGAATTGTTTGCATGACAGCTATTAACAGTTGGCGCTTAAAAACCTACAAGCAACGAGACTTGGCACGAATTTAATAATACGTTTTCAAAACTGTTAGCTCGGCGCACACGGCGACTTTGTCACGATATTACAGAAAACAAAACAAAAAAGCAAAAAGGAGAAAAATTAGAAACAAAACACGAAAAACAAAACTGAAGTCTAACAAACTGGACTGTTCGCTGCCATAGACGATTCAATACAACTTTGGTCAAGTTAACCCTAAACATATTTATGACACACACACACACACGCACACAAGCGTATAAATGTATACACACGGCTGATTTGGTTGTGGCCAGTGATGTTATCTGGCATTGCTGGTGGTCACTTTTCAATCTACAATGAATATCATTTTATTTCATTTCGTTCAACTCAATTCAACTACTTTTCAAAAATGTTGGTAATTAATTCATTTCACTGCCTGTGGCTCTGACTCGCACTATAGCATATATATATATATATATATATATATGTGTGTGTGTGTGTATGGCTTTGGCTGTGTAAATTTATGCATTTGTAGAACTATGACGCTCGTGCTGGCTAGTCAAGAATGCTTTTGCCTGTGTGTTGTTGCTATTGTTGCTGCGTTTAGTAGCATACCCGCAATGCATAAGTGAAGTGAAAAAAGTTTGTGAAGTAACGTCGCGTGATAGTGTCAAGAAATATCAAAACATCACATCAAATAAATGTTAACTACTCGAACCGTTGGTGGACATTTGGCGGCGAGTGACTGGGGAGACGCCCGTTCAAACTGTATTAGATAGGTTTTTTCTACACTTTGCCTTACATTCACTTTGCATATGACGACTTTAGTCGCATTCGTTTTTTGGTGAAACGCTTGACAGACATAACGTCTGCCTAGATATATGATATGCAGTTAGGCTACACACACAAATACACATATATGTACATATATACATGGTATGGTAGTATTTTCAGTTAGCGCTTTCATAATTTGGGTCTTTTGTTTCTATCATTTTTATCCTGAAATATGAGTATTTGTTGTTGTAATGCGTTGCTTTGTGGTATATGCAAATTATATATGTAAATATATTTCACTTTACACTTCATAATTCACTTAGCCAGTTGGGGGACAATGACGGGTGTCTCACTGTGTAACATTGCGTGATTGCACATTTTTTATGAGGATAGTATAAAGAAAAACAGAAAAAAACGGAAAAACAAAAAAAAAACAGAAAAATAGAAAGAAATAAAAGATTAAATATTTAAAAAAATCAAAAATTTATATACATATATGTACATACATATGTACATAAAGTAAGAAACAAAAGAAATCTAAAAAAATATATTTTTGTAGATAGTATAAAGCAAAAAATAAAAACGAAAAAAATTAAAGATAAGAAAAAAAATAAAAATGTAGAAAAAACGAAAATAAAAAAATATATATATAATTTAAAAAAAAAATTTTTTATGAGATGTGTATAAGAGACAGGCATGTAGAGTTGCCATATTTTTGAAAAAAAAATTAATAGGAAATGAATAATTAAATA
>NW_017536629.1:1302384-1330379 GCF_001853355.1 Bactrocera latifrons
AATTTGACAAAAAATTTCATTATATAATTATTTAGTAATAACGCTAAATGACAATAAAAAGTGGCAATAAAAGTGTAAAAAAAAGTACGTATTGCTTCAAAGTAGAACGAATCGTCGCCATATGTCCATTTGACATTTAAATCTTTGTTTTCTTAATCAAGTCCATATAAAATATAAAAATAACTGCATTCCAAGAATAGTTATTTTTAATTTTCGCTTACTTGCGTTAAGTGCCACCCAAAAGCATAAATACACACATCTATATACTTATTCACATATAAACATACATACATATGTACATACATATATGCCAGTTGTTTTCCTAAGTCGGCACAGTTTCATTTGACAAACTCTCACTTCCGGTCGTTTCAAACGCCTTAGAACAGTTATCAATTGATTTTACCGTTCTAATTAGAGATTTGCTCAACAGCAGGCGCAAAGTTTATTTATAACATATTTCTTCACTTCTTCCATGATTGCCTGATAAACTTATCAAAGTGTTTGCTAAGTTGGCGAAGGTGTGTCAATTTGTTTTCGTTTGGCGAAATACTTTTGTCGACTTTGATAGTTGAACATGCAGCTCTGCTGCTTTTGAAATAATTCATGTTAATATGTTGCGATGTTTGATAACTAATTCAATTAAGGAAGCGCAAAATTTTTTCAATCATGGGTTATTTGCTATAATTATAAGTTTGATAACCATAACTTATTTTTATTAAACTTTTGTAGACATTTTATAATATTTAGTTTCTGTTATGAATGAAAATATTTGTATAATCGTCCAATCATTGTAATAATAATGAAATATGTCACATACGCCCCCAAATATATGGCTTAGTTCAATACCTCTTGAGGTTAATTTCTTAATAAAACCGACAAAATACGACCTAAGTACTACATATATGTACTACATAGTTTTTAAGAAACGAAAAATTTTGGCATTTTTATTTTTATAACCTGAAAAAGGTATATCTTGCAAAATGCTCGTGAAGGAAGGATCGACACATACATCTTTGTCGATTTCAAAGCTGAAAATTGACTTTGAGCAATACCAAAAGCTCCGTCCGGTTCGGGAAAGACCTCGCCGAGGCGTTAGATACCAAAAAAGGTTTCAAGCAGGCGGTATTTCTACCGTGCGACTTCTTTAATCTACTCTTGTAGAAAATATTGCGAACTGCAGAGCTGAACAGAGAACTACAATCATCTATAAGAGTGTACAGCTGCTGAAATTGATAGTTCTGCTTTCTCCAGACTTGTTAAGGATGCGAAACAAATGAGGCTGATTGTAACGAACAAGACGAAATATATCCCGTCATCAAAGAAACAGTTGTCGCACCTGCGTCTTGGCTCCCACGACACTGTTGACAGTTATAACTCCAAAGTTATAGATGATTTCGTCTATCTTGGAACCAGTATCAACGCTAACAACAATGTCAGCCTCGATATACAACGCAGAATAAGTTTTGCCAACCGGTGCTGCTTCAGTCTGAGTAAGCAATTGAGAAGTAAAGTCCTCTCTCTACGAAGAATGACCAAATTCTATAAGTTACTCATTATTTCCATCTTGCTATATGGTGCAGAGGTATGGACGATGACAACATCTGAAGAGTCGACGTTACACGTTGACGAGAGAAAGTTTCTGCGGAAGATTTATGGTGCTTTGCGCAATGGCAACGGCTAATACCACAATTGTTAGGACTATGAGCTGTACGAGATATACGACATAGTTCAGCGAATTAAGAGAAAGGGGCTAGGCTGGCTAGGTCATATCCTCCGAATGGACGAAAACACTCCAGCTCTGAGAGTATTCGATGCAGTACACGCCAAGGTAAGTAGAGGAAGATCTCCACTTCGTTGGAAAGACCAGGTGGAGAAGGTTGAAACCCCCGTTTCTTGGACCCTATAAAGTACTGATATAACTGATAAGCATTAGGAAATAAATCGATTTAGCTATTTCCTCGATTTTTGAGATATCGATATGAAATTTTTCACAACCATCTCCTTCTCAAGAAATTGTTAATTTTTTATTTGACGAGATTATTGTCTAAGGCAAAACTACCATCTCCAAATATGTTAGTATATTGTTTAGTCTGAACTATTATATTATGTAGTATATAGTTATCATAAAAAAAAGCCAATTTGAAAGATATAAAGCTATATAGTTTCGGTTCACGATGGAATTCCATTCGCCAAGTGCATGGCTAATTGGATCATATGCGTAAGAACCATATTTATAGGAGAATTGTCCACATAAAATGGTTAGAAGTATCGAACAAACCTCTGTATGACGACCAAAAGCTTTCATGAGAATAAGAGTAATCCAGGAGTTTAATGTTTCTAAATTATTTGCTTATGTGACTTACTTACTATTGAGAAAAATTCGACTGAAAGAGAATATAAAAGTTAATCGATATCAAAATAGTTACATTTTGTGAGACTATTTGTTGAAATTATATACTTGTATTACCAGAAACCGAAAAAGAGCAAAATCACTTGTTGAAAAATTAATACTGAAATTTTAAATTAATTAATAACTTAATTAATAACTGTCTATATGCATACAGAAATCTAGTTCTAAAGCGTATATTCACTTTTATTTTATTTTTATTCATATAAAACCTTTAATTATTAACATATTGAGCGTAGTACGAGTAATTCCAATGCATCTCTTTAGGCTGTTACACAATACGAATATATAAGCAAACTACTACCGTCGTGAGTGTTTTCGAACATAACATTGGCTACCACTTTCAATTATTGTGCTGATTATGCTGTTCCTTAACTGAGCACCGCTCGCGAATGACATGACAGATGGATGAGCCATGCTTGCAAGCCGATAGCTTTATACGAGAGCACAGTGTTCACGGTTCGAGCAAAAACGTAGATTTATTAAATTAAAAAGGTTACTAAAGGTTTCAAAAAATTGAATATTTTTTATTGTTTTACTCTATTTTACAACAACTCTAGAATATTTTCCTAAATTTTCAAACTGATCCACTCAAATCTTTAAATGCGTTTCTTCGCGAAACTGTGTTATTGAAGACGGTTAGCAAGACTTTTCGAGACCTTCTCAACCGATATTCATGAAATTTTGCACAGGTCTTTGAGAAACAATTCTAAAGGACTTGGACGCAGGATTTTTTTCGATTACAACTATTTGTAAAAAAAATTTCGCGAAATATTCACTAAAATTTTAATCTTTGTTTTGTAAAATCGTCTGCCAAACGGCGGCATTGAAAATTTTTTCTTCTAAAAATTTCGAATTTTTTCGCTAATTGCGTATGTTTGTAATAATAAAAAGTTCTAATAAAATATTCCATTTTTTTAAGAGAAAAAAAAAATTTTGGAAAAAGGGCTGCTTTTTAGCCGAGGAAACCCATCAAACCCCTGAAGTAACGTAAGTCATAATTTTCGCCGTATGAAGTTCCGCTCATTTTCACCTGCTCGTATATGTATATATAACTTCACGCTTATTATTTTAACAATTTACTTACAATAGTGCCATCTTAAAACCACGGTGCATCAATTGCAGTCGTTGTCAGTGTCTACGTTGCAACGACAGCCCGGCTGCCTGTTGCAGCACATTTCAATAATCATTTATTTGACAAGCAACTTGACTTCCAGATCAGCAAAAAAAATGTGCCTTTTCAGTTCTCCTTTTTATCTGATTTGCAAGTCTTATTGGCTCGCTTTTATTGCGTGTGCGCGCCTGCAGGCAGAGTGAGAATCGCAAACATACAAACACACAAGCGGCCGCTGCAATTATTTATTCGCGTCACCATCTTCCCTGTCGGGTTGAGTGTGGCGTTCTCATTAATTACACATTACAATTCATGTAAATGATACTTTTTAGCACCCATAAACGCTTCACACAGGTTTATTTGATCAATTATAGGCTTTTAACTTTTGCCCAAGAAATTACGAACACAAATTCACATAAGCACGACATTTGCTTATTTCTTCTATAAGTATTTCAAAACATTCAAAAATAAAATTTTCTATTCATGCAGATTCCCTTCTTAATAGCACAACATGCCTGCCGCCACAAGCCTCCCACCCAACCGCAAGAGCATGTGGTGGCATACTTGTGGGCTCGTCTAACTCTTCTGCATTCCGCAATGCCAGCGTACTGGCTAATTTTGACTTATTCGCACGAATTCCTGACAAGTGACAACCTGACTGCACCGAATTGACAAAATTATCTGAAATATGCGACATTCGTGAAAACGTTCCGTCATTCTAAAACATTGAAACATTGAAACAGCGAAACAGAGGAGCACCAGAGTCTAAGACGTTTACGCCAAATGCCAAAGCAAAAGAGTCGCGGAGGCGCGTTTGTTGTTATTTGCGCGAAATATGATTGTGCATTTATGAACATGCAACTATATGGATGTGTGTGTGTGCGTGTAGTTTGGCAACGCGAGATTTTTATTTTTAGGTGACATACCCTCGGTTGGACGTCCGCTGGTTAGCGAAATATCTTGCCTGTCAATCAGTTGCCAGCGTCATCTTTTTCTTGTTTTCTTAATTGTTGTGTTGTGTTTGTTTCGTAGTCAGTTTACATATGCTTATATTTTCATGTATGTAAATTTGATTTCTGAGCGTTCGAAATAAAAACTTGCTTTTTGGACAGGTCCCAAAGCGCTTTTGAAATATTTCAATAATTTGAACTCGTTAAGTGGCTCAAAATTCCAATTGAAACATAGCCATATACACATATAAACATATATATATCTGATAATAAAAGACAATAGAAAACTGTAGGTAGGAGGACCCTGCCGTTGCAATTGAGAACTCATTCTTGGAGAGGCTTCCTTAGAGGTGTCTAGGAACCTATTTTTCAGAGTGCCAAACGAAAAAAAAAAATTTTTTTTGAATCACCCTAATGTATGTATATACATATATATGTAGTCTAATTATTAATTTTTGTTAATTATAGTATGCTTTGGCTTACAGAAATGAAATTGTTTAAATTTAAATTTCAAAAATTTCTTTCATGACAGTTATAAGGTATGAGTTATATCACTTATAAAATAAAAAGAATTATTGGATTAGATGAAAATATTCTTAGATGGTATTAGAAACTCAATATTGGATACTTGTGTACCAAATACTTGCGGAATCGCCGGCACTACAAAAGCCGATGAGTTGGCTAGGGGCGTACTTTTGCTTCGCTCACAACGAAATCGGATCGAGCTTCATATGTATATCTCCATTGCCGTCTTGTAGTGTAGAACTGGACATCTCGTGTTGATTTCGCTTGATAACTTCCTCCGTTATAACCAATAATAAGTAAGGCCCAAATAACTATTTTAAATGATATTGGTTAGCTTTAAGCTCAGCAGCTAACCGTTAGCAAGCATTGGTCGATCTTCTGAACTACTTGCTTTTAGTAAAGTTCAGCTAGCCACAATTGTAAAAGTTCTTACTGGAAATTGTCCTATAGTCACTCAAGCGGTAAGGCTAAAAATCTTGCTGGAAGCACGTGTGGAAGTTATATGGAGGAGCCACAGTTGGCAACATCCAGGTGCTCTTTCCTCCATTATCTTAATCTTACCTTTGGCGAACCAGCACACTTAGCCGAAATCGGCATTAACATATGACACAATCGACCGAAAAAGTAGTTTCTTTGGGTATTTTTTTGTTTATGAAGAAATGATATAAAAAATATGTCTAAAAGATGAGTAAGATTTTGCTTCCTAAAATTATTTCAAATCCAAAGACAAAAAAATTTATTATGGATAAAAGTGAATACTTAAGCACTAGTATAATTATTGATTTTTGAAAAAATCGTGAAGAAGATCCTGTGAAGTTTTCAAGTAAAAGGGAAACATTGGAAGTTTTGTGAGCCTATTATTTTAAGATAAAATTAAAAAAAGAAACAAAAAGAATAATGAATTCTAAGAAAAAAAAAATAAATTAATTAAACTCTTTTAAACACACTCATATGTATCTCCAAACTATTTGCCGGGTCAGCTTTCAGAGAAACACATTTCAGATTATGTACATTCTAAATAGGGGAAAAAATGTTGAAAAAGTTCCTTACAAAGATATTCAAATTGTTAATCCAAATTTAGCTACTTTTTGGTTTCTACATAATTTTGGTAGAACCGGATGTTTTCTGAGTCTTCTGAGACTTCAAAAAGTGAAACTACCGTTTAAAATACTCAAGTGTTGAATAAATTGTTGAAAAAAATATCTTTGAATGAAAAATTACTTAAATGACATTAGCAATAGTCTGCAACTCTCAAAAAATACCTTTTCATTTCAAAGTACTGGAAAAAATATGAACAATAAATATTTATATGAGGATAAAGTCGAAATTTCTGGTTGCTTAAACATCAAATAATTTTTATTTTTCATGGACTAGTACCCGGATATTGACGAAAACCTCTGCTAATCTCAAAAAGTTATGTAGCATTTATGAAAATTTTACCAAATGGTGGGCAATTATGATTATGAAGGGTTTCCAAGAAGCAAATTCTTGTACTCGACACATAAATTCTTGGAAATGTCTGCGATAATCAAAATAGTTGTTTCGTGCGTGCCAAAGTACGTTAGTAAAGCATTATTATGTCTAGCACATACAAATATTTTAAATTCCATAATATTACCTCTACTACTCTCATACTATCGCTTACCGCTTTGGCTGCAAAAATTACCACGTGCGCTTTACATTCCACTAATTTAATTATAGGTGGAGTTGCGATAATTCGATAACGACTATCTCAAGAGCAAGGCAAGTAGATTACGATGCATATGTATGTGTGTATGTGTGTGAGATTAATGAAAATAAACAAACTTGTTAGTTATTACTTTTAATTGCGGTTCTTAGGTTTGTGTATGACGCTTTTCAAGAATGTGAATATTTTTTACAAAGGTACACAACTTCGAAGTCCTTGTGGTAGGTATGTATTTATTTTAGTTTTATTGACTACAAGTTTTCTCTCTTTGCTTCAATTGTGAAATGTTCCGTTTTTGGCAATCTTTCACACATTTCCACGGAACATTAAAAAAAAAAACTCTCACTCACCTTGTGGTTTGGGTACATTGCGCTTCAACTGCATCCATTTGTACGTTGGCAAGTTGCTGGCTTGATTCGGGGATTTGTTGTGTGAGCCGGCTTGACTGGATGAGGAGCCCGGCGATGACGGCAATCCTGTGCAGTCGGGCGAGACGACTTGCTGGCTGCGCGAGCTTAAGCACGGCCCATTTGGCGAGCCATGTTGTTGTTGTAATTGCGCTTGATGCTGTTGCAAATGTTGTTGCTGTGTTTGTGTTTGCAGCTGATGCGGATGTTGGGGTGGCGCCACTGTTTGCATGTGCGCCATATTTAAAGGATGCATGCCTAGTGGCTCCATAGGAATGCCAGCATCCATTGTGTACCCACCACCCATGTGCTGATGATGCCACATTTGAGGTGCTGATTGTTGTTGACTTGCTGACATGGCTTGCTGCATGAGGGGTTCGTCGAATGGCAAGCCTGAGCCACCGCCATATGCGGAATGCAGCACAGCGGCGTATTTTTCCTCCACATTAGCGCCACCGCCGCCACCATTATTTGCGGGCAACGAGGCATAGTTGTGTTGCATTTGTTGTTGTTGTTGTACGTGCGTTGGCGCATTTTGATTGTATAAGCAATCCAAATTGGTGTAGCTTAAGCCATTTTCGGAGCTTATGATTGGCGCATCAATTGGCGCCGTTGTATTACCGTGCACAGCGTTGGACGCGGACGTCGGCGAGTTGGTGGCAGGCGGTATTGCCGCCACTGCAGCCGTTGCATAATAGGAATGTACCGAATCGCTTTCATAGTAAGAATCTGTGGGCGAATGACTGGAAGGGTGCAACGGTGTGCCCGAGGCGGGACCCGTGCCAGCACTCGAAGAAGTCGTAATGCCATATTCGGCGGCACTTGGACTGAAAAGGTGTGCGTGCGGGTACATCGATTGCTGCTGCTGTGCCTGCGACTGTTGTTGTTGTAGTTGCGAGCCAATAGCGGTGTTTTGATTGAGGACCGTTGGTGCTTGCTGCAACGAGGGTGGTGGGGGCGTTAATTGTTGTTGTTGTTGTTGCGGGTAATAGTTTGGCGACACACCGTCCGTCACATAGCCGGCATAACCCAACGGGTGTTGGTGGTGGTGCGTCTGATGGTGATGCGTGGGCATGGCCGCGGCTGCAGCTGCCGGAAAATAAGCATTGGGGTAACCGGTTGATGAGACTACAGCGGCCATATCGGCGGCGGTGGCGGCACTGTTGGCATGATAGCTGTTCTGATGATGTGGATGGTGATTGCCGTACATGCTGCTAATGTCCATCATATTGAAAAGCCGCCAAGTTTGAGAGCGATATTGAATACACACGGGTGCAAGAGTTTACGACGAGTTAATAATCAATTCACTTTCGTTTTCTAAAGTTATTTAAATGTAAGAGGCTTGCTTGGGTATACACTTTCACTTTACACGCTTTGATTTTGAATTTTTGCTATTTGTATTTGTATTTGTTTTCGCACAAATCTACGTTTTACACAAATTGGCACACAATTGATTACTAGCTAAACTTCTAATATTTGCTAACAGTACGAAAACATCATACACTGCTGGCAGTACATTGCGTTCAGCCGAACACGCTAAGCGTTTAGTTACTTAGAATTTGGAATTTAACACAATTTTTACACACTTTTCCAGTACATACGCGTACATACACATATAAGCTTCGTGTTCGGAAATGCAGCGACACGTCGTTACACGCTCTATGAGTTCTACATTGAAAATTTCGTACGACACGCGCTCACAGCACACTTTATTTTGTTAACACCGCACAACCAAATCATAACTGAATCAGAGCACGATTGCTGGCGAACTACATGGCCAGCCACGGCAACCACTAACGCCAACACCAATGCGCGCTAACACAAACATCACTGTCCCACCACCGGCGCTGATAAGCCGCCGAAACCCGGTTGGACGCGAGCTCCGCCTCTTTACGCCAAGTGAACCCAGCTACAGCGCCGTCTCTCTCTAACAGCACGTGAGCTACGTGCGTACATGCTGCGTGTGAGCGCAATGCAAGAGTGCGCACATTTGCCGCAATGAGCAGTTGTCGTCATATGTTGGCAGGGAACTCAATGGCTCCTTTAATAATGCCTAAAATCAGCAGCATTTTTTTCTTGTACGCAAATGTTTGGGTATTTGCTT
The DNA here is from genome assembly GCF_001853355.1 of Bactrocera latifrons. Classification (NCBI taxonomy): domain Eukaryota; kingdom Metazoa; phylum Arthropoda; class Insecta; order Diptera; family Tephritidae; genus Bactrocera; species Bactrocera latifrons. The sequence continues at coordinate 1,311,579 of NW_017536629.1, forward strand.
TTCCAATAAGGTATATACATATATTATATAAGTATGTACAGTTGGAAATAACTATGTGTATGTTGTTTTTGTTAGCACCTAGTATGTGCGCAGTTCTTGTTCAGTAGTTTTTCTAGCTAGGAATTAGTCACTTAAGTCAAACCGGTTGTTTTGTTGTTTTATTGGTATTTTGGGTTTCGCTTGGAACGCCCCTGCGCACTTTTTTGTTGGCTTACCTTTAACGCAAATATTTCTATGACAGTTTGGCCCAAGGAAAAAGGGATAAAAAATGCTTAATAAAAAAATTAATTTGTTTAAATATTCATATCCCAGAGCATAAGTTGTGGACACGAAATTTCAAGGTGCAGCAATTGGCAGTGCGGCGGCCACGCAGTTGGAGTTCGCTTTAGCCACAGATGCTGGTCACAAGTATATTTACATATACATATTTCTGCATGTATACACACTCATACATACATATGTACATGCATATTCACTTTCCTAAATGCTTAGCTTATGATGTGAGCCTTTGTAGCAGCAGCAGGAAAACCTTACGCTTGTGTTGTTGTTGTTGCTGCTGCTTAACATGTCATGTGCAATTTACGCGTCCGACAGCTATGCCCCATGGATTGGCATTCAGAGAAATCGTTTTTTTTCGCAGCACAGTGGGATTCTTACGCATGTGCTTATTAAAGACATATATACACACATACATATGTACGTACCTTTGTACATACATGCATGCCAGTGGCTGGAATGCCGCTTCAGCTTTGGCTCTTAAGGATATGGCTCGCTCAGTTATTTGGCGGCTGTGGGCGCACCGCTTGCCTATCGCCTGCCACTTCGTCATAACGGCGATACTTTATCTCAGTTATTCCACAGACAGTTGGTGTTGTTGCTATTGTTTTATTGGTACCTACTGTTCACAGCGTCGATATCTCAATTTTGTTCCTCCTGTTTTGCGCACCTTTCAAACTTCAGTCCCAAGTACAAATATTCCCTTTTGTGCTGTGCACCGTGTTCATGTATGTTTGTCCTCTGTCTTGTGTCTTTATCTAAAGACCAATATGATTGACATTTTGAAAACTTCTGTCAGTAATTCATGCGGCTGTACTGTGGTAATTTCTGGTTGGGCTCCATTGGCCTGGATTAACATGTTTCAATCGAAGCAAGGATAAATATATAGATGTCTATACATAATTTTGTATAAAATTTATATATATGTATGTGTATTTGCACATGCATTCCAATAAATATCCAATAAAGCAGTAATATTTTTTCTTTTATATATACACTTATACAATTGCATTCAACTGTAGTGTATTGAAACCTTCTGGAAATGTTTTGAAATTCTTCGTAATTTTTTTTAGTTTTATTACAAAGTTAAAGGTTCTGCTTGTGTTTATAACGTGATTTTGGGCAAGTGACCGCGGCGGCTGGCTTGAATAAATTCTAGCCGAGAAGCCCAATATTCGACCAATTTATATTAACAAGACACCAATCGTCTCGTGCTAATCTGCGTAGATAAATGACTTTACAAAACTACAGGCCCACGACAAGGGATAATTAGATCACCAAAAGTTTCCATCAAAAGTTTCTTTAGTTGTAGTACATGTAGCGCCGTCTTGTTGGAAGCATTCTACGTCCACATCTTCCAATTCAGGTACGAACAAGTTATTTGATGGTAATATTATGACCGGCCTTCATTATTTGGAAGTGTGCATTATTATGCTTGGCAAACTCTTCTGTTCGGAATTAAAAAAGGGCAGCGTCAGTGGATTGTGTATAATATAGTAGTTCAAAAAGAGCAAAAAGGCGATGTAAAATGGTATTATATTATTCCGATATAGCGAATTTTCAGAAGTTAAAGTTAAAGATAAGTTCCCTATGATGGGATTCTTGATATGTTGTATTTACCCTAATCTGAGCTGGTTTGGTTGTTAAAGCACCAATCTTCTTTGGAATGGAAATGAACTTATAATAATTTCAAATTCAAATCAATGTAATAAATACAATCACTAATTAAATTTAGTTAAAAATTATAATAGTAGTGATGAAATGTACACAATTCAATGCTTAAACAGTCTGGGACACTAAAAAGAGTATAGCCTTACCTCACGGAGGAACTCAAAAACTGAGGACAGTATATACGTACACAAGTCTTTGCGATAAAATTCCTAGAGACCTGGAAGAAGGATTCTTTTCGATTACAACTAATTGAAAAAAAACGCGAAATTTTCACTGAAATTTAAATTAAAAAAAAAAAGATGATCATGTAAAGAATTATCCTGCCAATTTTGCATATTTTTACCGAGGGGTCATCGGAAATAGTAAAGACGACATTCATGTCAAAATGAGGATTCATAAGAGCTAACCAACAGGAGTAATGCTCGAAAATTCTACGAAATTATGAGGCGACAGACAGAACAGAACAGAAGATTTCAAGACCTGGGCATACACTTTTAGAACCCCCAGTCACTGATGCCCGGAGTAAAGAAGGCATAACATCAGGAGATGGTGAACCTGATTCCCCAATCGATGACGATAGAGCGGACATTCCATTGTCCGACCATGAAGAAATTTGAATAGAAATTACCCGTTTGTAGAACAAAACAAGCGGAGGGGGTCGATGGATTGCCGGCCGAGCTATTCGAATACGGTGGCGAAGCAATGATAAAGAGCAAGCATTAGCTTAAAATATGGTTGAATGAAAGCATGCCCCACGGTTTGACTTAACTGTTAACCGTTCAATCGACAAAAGGGAAGACCTCAAAATCTGCGTCAACTTACAAAATACTTCGAGCTGCAGAGCTGAATTGAGAAGGCACAATCTTTTGTAAGAGTGTACAGCTTTTGGCGAACGCCGATGATATTGGTATCAGCGGTCTCAACATCCGCCGTTAATTCTGCTTTCTCCAAATTGGATAAGGAAGCAAAGCAAATGGGTCTGGTCCTGAATGAGAGAAAACCTAAATATCTCCTGACATCAAACAAACATTCGTTACACTAGCGACTTGGCTTCCACGACACTGTTAACAGTTATAACTTTCAAGTCGTAGGTAATTCCGCCTATCTTGGAACCAGTATTAAAACCAACAACGCTGTCAGACTCGAAATCCAACGCAGAATAAGAGGTGTTACTTCGGACTAAGTAGGCAATTGAGAAGTAAAGTCCTCTATCGACGAACAAAGGATAAACTCTAAAAGTGACTCATTATTCCCGTTCTGCTATATGGTGCAGGGGCATGGACGACGTCGAACGTGCAAGGTTATGATGGCTGAATGGTAACACTCCAGTTTTAAAAGTATTTGATGCAGTATCTGCTGGGGGAATCAGTGGAAGAGGAAGAGCCCCCGTTGGAAATACCATGTGGAGAAGGACTGGGCTACGCCTGGTACGTCCAACTGACCCCAAACAACAAAAAGAAAGATGGAATCGACTGGTCCGCTGTTGCAAACTTGGCTACAACCGCGTAAGCGGTGCCTACGACAATAAAGTAGAAGATGTCATTTGTATTTATAATCTAAACCTTCAGAGAAATATTGGAATACAACTAGTTGCATGTTTTGAAATATAGAAAACCGCTTTAAAAAGTGAACTAAATGAAACTCCGGTATTATTTCATTCATTATATCTTTATATATAAGATATGTTCTCATTATTATCCTTCTATCTCTACAGTTTACAGTTATTTCTGAAGCTTTGGATCAAAGTTTATGAGAGTTAAGACGGTAAATAGTTATCAGACCTTTAAAATCGTTGACGTCATTTTCCTACAACCATTGACATAAAATGTTGTAGGAGAATTTTTGACATCTCTGCCGATGAAGTGACAATAATTTAATATTATATTGCTAAGTAGAATACCCCAAAGAGCTTAGTTATCAGCCTTGCAACAGCTGGTAAGTTTGTATTTGGCTTGGGTAAAGAAAATACTTCACTGAAGTTAAACCCTGAACCAAATCCGACTAGTGGCTTGACATTAATATGTAGTTTTATGTCCGCCCGGTCTTTCCGATTAAACTTTCAATGGATGTTTTCCACTTATAACATTTTTGAAGCGGAATTATATTTCAAGTCAATCGGTACAGGCGTTTCGAAGATTTTTCTTCACCGACTCTTCAAATTCAAGTTTGGGTGCCGATTTCACTAAGTCAAAAAATTCATACAAAAACGCTCATGGGAACGGATCTATTTCCCTGACCAACTTTAAATGTTTGAAGAATATTTACAAATATATGCAAATCCCATGAGCCAGTTGCTGACACTGTTTGACTCGATTACAAAGCATCTTAAAATTCGAAATATTCATTTGTCAATTGTCTACAAAGAGAGTGTCGATAAATTATCACAGCAAAAGTCTGATCGGAGTAAGTTTTACAACCAATTAAAACTAAATTAGAACTCCCAGCATGTAAATAGTATTTAACTACAATTTGTATGGTGTTGACAATTGGCTCAGAGTTATGTTTTGCCAGAGAATTTTAAGGCTTTAAACACCTGTCGGTGCCAGTCTAGCCGTCGAGTACGTAAATAGCGCTAATCGATAACTTCAAATTGAAGTACCAATGCAACCAAATGCAACGCCAGCCGCCACACTTTATGTGCTTTGGGCTTAGACGAGTAAATGTGAGCTCAGTGTCAGCGATGGAATCAATCAATATGGTCAAATCGTTCATGGTGGCCCTATTGTTGCGGCAGTAAGTACTGTTTTATGGCTGTGGCGCGACAAATATCGCTCAAATACATTGCACATTGGCGCAACAGCATGTGTCGAAAAAAGTAGCATGACGCCAACTTGGCACAAAAATCTCATTAAGCCAACCTGCAGTTGACTAGCGCCACGCACGAGCTCCAGTTATGTAGTCCATTGGCAAGTGATGCCGACCACATTCAAAATCATTTATATGTCGTCCCATTAATGACAGTTGACAATTCGTCAGACTTTGTTACCAAAACGTGTAACACCGCGCTTGGAGGCGAGGTTGGCGGTCAGTGATACACGAAACGTCGATCAATTTGTCGTCGGAGTGATAAGTTCCCCACAACTTTGCTACGTAACAACCAGGTATGGCTACCACTGTGATGTTGGCGCTCGGAGCGTTTTCGTTGTGTTAGTGAACTGCTTGGCCTCTTACTTACGCTTATGCTGTGTGCGCTGTAGCTGCGTCGCCCCTTATGGGTTGTGTGCTGGTAGTGACGACTTACAATGGTAATTTGTGTAAAAATAATTGATGGATTAAAGTTTTTTGGCGCCGAATGTCAAAGGCGGCGGCGACGTCGGTAGCAACGTTGTGGCAGTGACAACTTTTCCACCGCCACCATTCGTTCTGCTTTGAATTGTTTTCTTTTTTCATAAATTTTGTTACATTTTGTTTTGGCTTTTTATATCTTGTCACTTCTACAAATTGAACATGGAACAAAGTTTTCTGTTCATTTGCGGCATTTGTGATGTTAGAAATATAAGTGACATCCATTGTTATTGTAGTTTTGTATTTATGAATATATGTACACATGTGTGACTGGCGTTGTGTACATAGACATATGTCCTCCATTTTCTGAACAAATTGAATGCACATACATATATTATATTTATATTAATTTGGTGAATTATTACTATTGAAAGTCTTTAAAAGCCAAAATCTGCAATATAAAATTTATAATAAGTTTGAAGAGTTTTATTTGTATAATATTAATATTTTTACACTAATTTTTAATTTTTTACCTTTAATAATGCCTTTATAACACAAACACTTGGAAATGAAAAGTACAGAAGGGCTAAGTTTGAGGGTAACCGAGCATTTTATACTTTTGCAACTGGCAAAGCCGGTTTAACAAATTCAGGTACATGAGGCTTGTTAATTATATGGGGTGTAAGGCGATCTGCTCCTACGAGATCAAATCGCTACTAGTGCAGGAGTGCAGGGAAAAGCTGAACAGCCTTGCAGAACGAAACCAGGTACACCTAATCTGGGTGCCTGGTCACAAAGGTATAGCCGGTAACGAACTGGCGGACGAGCTTGTCCGCTCTGCAGTCCCCACCAAGATGGTAGGACCCGAACCCTTTACTGGGACCTACCCCATACCTTAAAGGAGCTACTCCACAAGGAAGAAAGCGTGGGCAGGGAAGAGCATTGGCAACAAACCTACGGTATGAGGCATGCCAAGTTGCTAATTGGAGGATACAACTTGATTAGGTTGTCAAAGTTGTAACTAACCTCCCCAGGAACAAACTCAGGCTACTGGTCGCATTGTATACTGGCTATTGCAAGCTGAATAGGCATTTGTACAACATGGACCTATACTCTCGCGCTAACTGCCGGTTCTGCGACAGGGAGCATGAAACCCCGGAGCACCCGCTGATCGACTGCACAGCAGTCTGTAGACGCAGGATGAAGGCCCTTGGATCCATGTTTCTGGATAGGGATCGCATGGCCTCACTAGCACCCGGTAATCTATTGGAATTCGTCAGTGTGCTGGGGCTGAGTGAGTCTATGTGATTTAGCAGAGGGCACAATAGACCTAAAGTCGCGGTCTATTCCTCATATTTCAATCTAATCTAATCTAATGGGGTGTAGGGCAAGTTTTCACCCAATTTTATTGATTCTAGAAAAAGCGCGACATTTTAGTATCATTAATATAACTCATATATATGCCGATATATGGGGTATAAAGTCTCCCAGAAGTTCGAAAATCTTTATATTAGGCTAATATGTGGGCTAAAGGAAGTATTGGCCCGATTCGACCCATTTGTAACACACAGTTGTACTACTCTCAGTAAAGGATTCTCTCAAAATTATATGCATACCTCACACATTGACCGATATTTTCGGTAAAATATCAGTTATAGGTTCTGCGGTCTACATGTTCGGCACATAAAAGCTTGAACAGCTTTGGTTCGATTTAGATAATTTTTGGTCATAAGGCAGTTACAATTTTTATCTCGTTATATTAATTGCTTGCTCGTTTTGCTCATTTACATATATGTATGTCAGAAGAGTATTATGTACCAAATTGGTCGAAATCGGACGATATATACTTATGTTTTCACCTAAAAAAAGGCGGCGCCACGACCAATGTCCACTATCGACTCCGGCTTCTTTAAAGCCCTCTTACAACTGGTTAGGTTAGGTTAAAAAGTCGACCACAGGAAGAAGTCACTTTTACAGCTTAGAACGCCGGTCCGTTGAGGTACCTATAAATTTCTAAAAAAATCTGCTTCATAAGATTCTTACAAATCCAGATGGTTAGCTCGTAGACGGTATTTAGGAATTTTCCTTTTACAGTAAGAACAACATCGTCAGCTTAGGCTGACATCGGACAGTCTTGTTCCTCGAGCTCTTTAAACAGGTCGTTAACCACTAAAATCGATAGCTGTGGGGAAAGAACCCCACCTTACGGGATCCCCTCCTCTCATCTAATCGCGTGTATATTGCGTATTTAGTTATTGATTTATCTGCTGGCACAGACAGTTAGAGAGACGGACAGATTGGCAGACATTTGGGATTCTATCCGTCTTACCATCCTGATCATTCATATATGTATATTTATGTATTCCACTATATCTATCGCGATTAGTTTTAGGTGGTACAAAAAAAGTTTGGGTGAAGAAAATTATTATACTCTGCAGTAAAATGTTGCAAGAGTATAAAAATTGGGTCATCACGATAGCGTAAAGTCGAACTTAACGTTTTTATTTCAAAATCAATTTTTGTTTTAAAGAATTAAATAATTGATAAGAACGTTTTCTTAAAACCTTTTTTTGGAGAGTTCGAGTTCTTTTAATCACATCTATTGTGATAGTTGAAGAAGCGAGTATTATGCCCTCTATTAGTTTCTATTATCTCTCTAACTGATCATTCGCAGACGTTACCTATAATATTTAGGTCCTGAACATCAATATTTTAGCTTTATGTTTAGGCCTTTATATACCGGACGGTGGAATTGGATCATTCCAAATTGTCAAATAAATTTTTACGAAAGTAAAGTTCATCTTAGACAAGTAATTGAAAAAAATTGTATCTACCTGGGCCTTTGAAATTAAATCTCTTCTCGTCATAAAATATTATTCGTGTGAAAAATTCAAATCGATCGGTTCAGCCGTTTCGGAAAAATTTTTCACACTGACTTTGTAAACTGGGAAAAATGAATGAAAATTTTTCGAAATAATTTTTCCGAATTACATCAAGTCGTGTATTACAGGGCCATACAAGGAACATTCTTCTTCCTCGTTTGCTTTTAAAATATTCAAACGTGCCTCTGCGTCAGTTTGTATGTAAATATGTGAAATAACTGGATTACAATGAATATATCGTCACCTAAAATGCAAAATAAAGTATCATCAAAAAAATCGAAATTGAGTATCCCATTGATTACTATTCACTACTTCAAATTACATACATAATATTACATATTATATGCCCAACATTTTCAGGTTCTGCGCTCATATATGAACCAGTTTTAAGCAATATTAAAACTTTTTTTCACACCTGTTCCATTTTATTTGGTGTTTCATTCATGTCTCTGTAAAGTTTCACAAATGTTGTTACTTTATTTTGCATTTTAGGTAACGATATGAATGTCATATTGATCAAATTTCTAGTGCCGAAACGTGAAATTGTTTGTCGCGAAAAAGCGTTTTTGAATATTGCAAATTATTCAAAGAGGGTCGAGAACGCATTGACGACGAACCAAGTCCAGGACGGCCATCAACCTCAACTGATGATCAACACGTCAATAAAATAGAGGAATTGTTGCTTGAGAATCCACGATTAACAGTCAGAGTTCTTACTGGCATCGTTGGAATATCGGAAGGATCACTGAAAACTATTTTGAAAGATCATATTGGCCTTAGAATAGTGAAAGCATGATTGTTTACAAATTCACTAAATTTTTTTTCGAAAAATAGCGTCGCGTCAGTAAAACTATGCTTTAATAACGGTTTGGAAAAAAACTTTGGCACAAGAGTTTTGGGGCCAAAAGGGATTTCCTTTGAGGAGGACGACATAGATTAAAGAATAAATTAAGAATTTAAATTTTTTTAACAAAGTCTTACTATTTTTTGCTTATAGCAGTATATTTAGTTTAATAAGATCACTTTAGCCATCAAAATTTTTAAATAGAGAATGATCTTCAAATGCAGGGAAGTAATTGGGAGTGGGCAAACCTATTTAGTGAATTATGAATAAAAATACCTGTACATATGTACCTACAAATGTGTTTGTGACTACGTTTACCCATTATATGTTCATAGCCACATACTTGTATTTCTGACTAATGTAAGCTAGCATGTTCAAAAAAAAAAAAAAAAGTTTTGATATGAAACAAATTGTGAATGTACTTTTGGGTATTTCGATGGTGTTAACAATTAATTCCTTCATGCTCGCACACATGCATGCGTGTAGGCGCTCATGTGATTCCAGGTAAAGAAATGGTCGACGACAGGCATTTTTGCGCTCGCACATACGTTAGAGCGAGTACACTGTATGAGCGGAATGTGCGCTGTAACCAATGAAAATCGTTCAACATGACTTTGCGGCCATTGGCGAAGTCTTGACATGCATAATGTGTGCGTGCAAGATGGTACTCCGGCGTGTCTATGGCCGAAAATGATGCTGTATATCCTTTGTTAAGGACTTGTGTACGAATGAAGTGATGCTGAATGCTGTGAGCGTGCTAATTTTGTAATCGCCGTCGTAACTAAATGACCAAAATTAGAAGAAGAAGAAGAATATACTATATGTATGTACATATACATATACATACATACATATTTGTGTTAATTTTTGTGTGCTTGTCGAATAAATAAGCTAGTGAGAATGATTTTGGACATTAGATAAAAATTGAGTGTACCAAAGCTCTTTGGAAATAAAGGAAATAAAAAAATATGAGGATTACATGTACTATGTGTTGAAGTGTATTTTTGCATCTGGTAATTGTTATAGACTACATAATTTAGTTTGACATTGAAATACCTTAATTCAATTAAAAAAAGAAGTACCGCGCTAATCTATATGAATATTTTGTGGCTGTTCTAATACGAGAGTTAAGTACTAATTTTTGGAAGTGAGCTCCATTTTAGCATCTATTTGTTAATTTTATAGTCTCCTCCAATTTATTGATTGACTTTAAGAAGCTGCTGCAACATACCCATACAGACTGAGTAAGTAAGGACTAAGGTAAGTAATGTAGGTGGAGTCAGTTCCATTATAAGCTCACATGGACATACGCTATCCAATCGTGGAGTAACGCAAGCCAATCTAACTTTGCGACCTGGTTTGTGGCCAATGACCAAATTCCTACAGATCTAAACATTATATACATATGTTAAAGATGAAATTCGCAGAATAAGCACAAAATATGTTGAGGAACTAGCTGGTAATATAAATGTTATGGCTATAGCTCCACATATGTTATAAAAAAAAAAATACAACCCGAAGACTTTAAACTAATAATTGTTAGATTTAACCTTTAGCGTTTAAGTTTTGTATATTGTAAATAAAATCATAATAATGGAATTAGGAGCACAAAGCTGGTCTCACTAAATTATTCAAATATTTCTATTATAATATAAATATTTCCAGTTAATTTCATTTCGTACTAAAATACTATAAATAAATAAGTAATGAAAAAGCTCTTGCTAAAAATATATATTTTATATCATTTTTAATTTCGACTCACCTGGAAAATTATTAAAATTTAAAAAAAAAATAAATTTTTTTTTTCATAAAAAATGGTAATGTACATATATTTGTTTTTATTGGAATGTATGGCAGGTAAGATATGCAGCTTACCTTATTATTGCTGCTGGGGCAAAGTGATGCATACTCTTAGGCGTGAGCAAATTTGTTGAAGTGCACTGCCAGTGTAACCAATTATTCTTCAACATACATTTAGGTGGCAATTATTTGCATTTAAATTTTTTTCGAGCCATTTATATTTTAAAATATGTACTTTATTTCATATGTGTGCATGGACATACAACTGTGTTCGAAATAGTAGCAAGGGCCAGGAATCCAGGAAAATAAATGAAGCAAATAAAAAAAAATTAATAGATAGAAAAAAAAATAGATTTTTTTTTATGGTTCATTATTATTGTATATAATTGTTTCGTTTTGCTATTTTAAATCACAGCAAGAAAGCAACTATGTAACATAAAAAATATCAGGACTCTATGAATGCATGTGTGTACATAAATCAAAAACTTTACGAGATGAGTCGATTTAGGCATGACAAGATCTCGTAAGGAAAACGTTTTAACTTGACAAGACATAGCATGAATTGTTGCCCAAGACGCGCGCATTTTCTATATCTTCTTATACCCTTTGTGCTATAAGAAATGCACCTATTATAGCTTGGTTGCTTACGTATCAGTTATTAATTTCGAAATTTTTGGAGAAGAAATCCTTTCTATAACATTATTTTTATCATATAAGAGATTTCAATCTACAAGGTAGACAAGATAGTTTAATAACAAGCCGGTAGCTGGAGGATTTCCGTAGTAGCTACGTTTACATTTCACATATTTAAAAGGCAATCCATTGCGAGGTGCCTACTTTTGTAAAGAAAACACGAAGAATTTCAAAATTTGGCTCGAAAACGGCAGGTCTTCATCGATCTTTTCAAGGGTCCTTAGATCGAAGCGATGTCGCTTGGGAAGGTCAAGCGGCTTCAGTTCTTGCACAAGCTGTAATTTGTACGCTTTCAATTTAAGAACACTAACAGGTTGTTCAACAAGTTTTGTCGTTTGATAAGAAAAACAACTTTTTGTTTCAGAATACACTTTATTATTCAGTATAATCTCCCTGACATTAATACACTTGCTCCAACGATCCTTCAATCTGTAGATCCCAGCTCTGAAGTGAGAATGCCGAAGATATGCAAAATATTCTGTAAACAAATGGAAGTCACTGGAGGCCAAATCTGGTGAATACAATGGATGCTTCAACAATTCGAACATTAATTCATGGATTTTAGCCATAGTCACACTAAACAAAAAAAACATGACAGCTTGACACGACTCACGCGTGATCTGTCAAAATAAGGCCTTTGAAAATAGTACCTTTACTTGGATCACCCTTTATATAACAATCCGAAATCTTATACATATAAAATTGAAATTTTTATTTTAATTGAAATCATTTCAAGTACTTATGAAACCAAGTCCCGATTTGGTTGAAACGTTAATCGCGCAGACATGCATTTTATTTGATAAATATTTTTTCTGGTTTTTAACTTTATTTGAACTTTATTAATTAAGCCACATTACACGATTGTTAACATTAAACATAATAAAAATGAAATATTGACCGAGCAGCTTTTAATTGCGGCAGCGCGCGGCGTCTCATCCTCCGGACTTAGCCTTTGCATACACTTAAGCACATGTCAACGGTGCTTTGCTTGCGCTTCGGCACAGTTCTGCCAACAACCGATACGTTTTCGAGTGAAGTAATGACAGTGACGTAGGTGAAGGGAACAGGTTGCGTGTTGCAGCAACACCAAGAAGAAGACACTATGACAATGCTGATATTGGCGCAGAGATGCAGATGGTGTCGACGATTGCATGTGCAAATGGGACGTGATAAGCACAATCTTAAGTGCGCACAGCGCCAATGAGCAAAATACACACATATACACGCACACGCAGACGCACACGCACACTCAATGTCAGGTTGCAGCCTTTTGCATGCGCTGACCTTGCCACATGCGCTTACAGCCTGGTAATTGTTCCTTTGATTGTGGCATTGGGTCAAGAGTGAAAATAGGTTGATAAGAGCGCAGCGAAAACACTATAAATTGCTTGATATCATTTGTAAGTTCATCAGTTCAGCTTCAACTGTGCTTGCATTATAGTGTTGCATTATTTAAACATTAAATCCAACAAACATTCTTAAAGACGTCAGAATGGCATTCAAAATAAACTGCTATTGCTTCATCGCCCTGGCTATAGTTGCTGTTGTTGTAAATGCAGCTGAAGAAAAGAACGATGAGTACGACGCCTACCCCAGCTACAGCTTCAATTATGATGTGCAGGACACGGTAACGGGCGACATTAAGTCCCAATCTGAGCAGCGTGACGGTGATGTAGTCAGAGGACAATACTCGCTACAAGAGGCTGATGGCTATCAACGCACTGTCGAGTATACCGCCGATGCTGTGAATGGTTTCAAAGCCACTGTACGCCGCGAACTGTTGAGTGAGCCTGCCAAGCTCCTGGCCCCAGTGACTTCAGCACCGCAGATTTTGCCAGAGCCCAAAATTGAAAATGCTCAGCCACAACCCGCCCGCCCAGTCAGTCTACCCAATCTACCAATCCCAATTGCTCCGAAGTATGAACAGTTGACACAGAAATCCTATGTTACACCGGTTGTATCGCCTACTTACTATCGCGCTTACGCTGCACCTACTTTGCTTCATCACGCACCAGCCACCCACGCAGTCATACACCACGCTCCAGCTGCCGCTGTGCATTTGTCGCCAGCCACTCATTTTGTCCATGCGGCCCCCGCTGCTACCACCTTGTTGAAGACATCGCCGGCTGTCATCACGCATCACGCCATTCACACAGAGGCTCATCCAGCCGTGGTCAAGACATCCTTTACAGCTCCGCATGTTTCATATGTTTACTAAAGTGTAGTATTCGACTGTAAGAACATAAGAACCCAAATAAACGAAAGGATTCGAAAGCAATAATTTTCTGTTTTAGCTGTTAAAATGTCTTGTGAATTCTTAAAGATATCATATCTAATATATGTTTATTAGGGTGGGTCGAAAAAAATTATTATTTTTTCACTTGGTTTTATGTGAAATCGGTTTTTAGAAAGCGAAAATCTTATAAGATCTTTCCAAGCATGATCTCTTAATTTTGACAGGAAGGTCCTCCGCCTTAAAGTTTTCTAATGTGACTGTTGATGAATCAACTAACTCAACCTTGGCATTTGGCTACCCTGGAGTGCGCTTATAGGTCAACAAAATACAATTCCAAAAGGTTAAAAGCTTTACGTGATCGCCGCCAATTCTTCTTTGAAAGACGGATCATTTATACTTTCAAGGTTCATTTTGATATTGATTGAAGTTAGTATCTCAGTGAGGAAGCTAAGCTGTTATCTACTTTCCTGGATATGCAGTTAAATAATGTGAACACAACACCAGTTTATATCGGAATTTTCACACCTACAGTAGGTAGAAAAAGTAAGTTATCAAAGTGGATATACTATAAGTCAGCGAAGTGAATAAAATTTAAAAGTTTCTATTTTTTAAATGAAATATTTTATTTTATTGAGACCATATTACAAACTATCTAATTAAAGTAATTTTAAAACAAAAAAGAAGTTCATAGCTTTTATAAAAGAAAATAATACACATATACAATGAATTCCATGTAGAAAAAAATAAGTTATCAAATTGTTTAATATCCACAATGCCTTGTTAGTTGACCCATTCGTTATTGCATGCTTAAGCTTCGAACACTAATTTTGAGGAAAACTATTCCAAATGTTGTAGGTGCAGTTCTTCAAATCAACCAGGTTTTAGGATTTCTCCTCAATTATACGCGATTTAAGGATTGCCGAAGCTTTTTCAATTGCTGCCGAGTCAGGGCTTTGAGGAGGCCGTTTTAATACACTCACATTTTCATTTTGCAGATATTCTGTGATGATTTTTGCAGTATGAATGGTAACGTTTCCTTCCAGGATTACAATATTGCCAGGGCCATTCGCAGATAATTTATTTTCAAGTCTTAATACGAAAAACACTAATTACTGATAGTGATAACTTGATAACTTACTTTATCCACGCTTTGTCACGGAGCATTTCTATAGAAGCCCACGAAAATTTTTTTACCAGATAAGCGGTTACCACTAAAATCAACAATTGCGGTATTTTGATAACGGTATTTTCCGAATATATACAAAAAAATTATATTCAATTAAGCGAAAAAGTATAGAGCGTTTCAAACAGCGCTGGCTGTTTTGATAACTCATTTTTTCCAACTACTGTATATTCGATATTCGGCCGACTGATCGTCTGTCTCTGCGTTGTAAGCATAGATAAGACTGATATGCGGAAAGCATTGTTTCACAGACGTTAACGCAACGCTGTTTTCGAAAAACTAAATGCTTTTCGAACCAATCGTGCTTTCACTTTTATGAGGTAAGACAAGATCGTCGATTCTCAAGCATCAGTTAGTTTAGTTTATTGACCTATTGATCATAAGTTGACGGCCGCGCTAAACATCCTTCGACGAATTGGTTTTCGCGCGAAATTTAAATTAAGAAGTTCTATTATTTTTAAATTAAAAAGTCCTACTATTTTTTCCCACAGTGGTATACCTATGCACTAAATTTCAACACCTATGTTTGTTATGTAGTTATGTTTTAAATTTATTTTCACAGTTCGTACTCATAATTAAATACTAATGGCAAATGATCCGTCGACCTTCCCTAATAGGCGTAAGAGATGAGTGGTGAAGCGAATTGGGTCTTCACTACAGCTGGTCCGGCGACGAGGGGAGCTGAAGCTGGAGCGGCGAAAGCAGCGGCAACTGGAGCAGGGGCAGCGACTACTGGAGCGGCGTAAGCAGCAGCTCTGACGACAGGGGCTGGTGCAGCGACCACTGGAGCAGCGGCAGCAACGACGGGGGCAACCAAAGGTTCACGACGCACAACAGCATTGAAGCCGTTGATTGGGTCAGATGTGTAGTCCACAATACGACGGTAACCATCAGCGTCATTCAGAGAGTATTGGCCTTGAACGAAACCACCATCACGGGTTTCCACGGCGGTCTTCGAGTCACCGGAGAGAGCATCTTTCACATCATAGCCATAGGTGTATTGTGGGTGTGGGTCGTACTCCTCAACGCGAGCGGCAACAGCCAATGGTGCGGCGGCTACGGCGGCCAATGGAGCAGCTGGTGCGATGACACCGGCACTGGCGGCTGCGACGCAGAGAGCGAAGAAGGCGACGAACTAGAGCGAAAAGATATATGAGTTTAAAAATTGCTGTATTTCAATTATTATGTCTTTTATTTCACAATTATGGGTAAAATAAAATGTATCCTAATATTTAGTATCGATGTAAATCCTTACTTTGAATGCCATTGTTGTTTGGTTTGATTGAATTGGTTGCTACAAATACCGAAAATGGAATTGAACTGATTTGAAGACTAACCGAATGTGTCTTTTATACAAATAAAATCGATGGCTTGACGACAAAGAGGAAATAAAAAACGTGGGGCTATTAACTTACGCCATTTAAGCGACAATTTGCTCATACAAATTGAATGCGGAGAGCCTCTTTAAGCCAAGCGTAATAACATATGTGAACGAATGTTTGCTGAGGGCGGTTGGGCTAAAGCTAATGAAGGCTAGCCACATATTTGCGAGCTGAGTGTTTATGTTAATTGTAATTATGTTGACATTGTTGTATGACTCCTTTGGTCAATAATATCCATCTAATTACAGATTTTCTATTATTTGAGCTATGTGAGTATTGTTATTATGCTTCTATCATTAGAATAAATGAAAACCTTTTGTCATAATGGAAACACATACATACACACATATCATATGTTGGAAAATTCTGAGATTTTGTAATTTAAACAATGTTCATTAGGGCTTACGGTCGCAAGTATGCGTTGTCCACCACAAAAGCAAATGCATATATGTATGGGTGTTGTAATATGTGTAAGTTCGTTAATATTAGTAAAAATTGAAATAAGCTGTACGTCAACTTCATTTAGACTCAAAAATTAAGTACTTCACATATACGTAGCTTAATGCTTTTAGGTTTCTGAAAGAGTTGCCATCTCCTTGCGAAATATGTTTTTTTTTTGGAAAATATGAAGTTATGACGCTGAAGAAGTTTTGGAATAAACTTAAGGGGTTACATGGATTTCTTCGGGTAAAAACAGTATTTTCTCAACAATTTTTTTCTCATACAAAAAATGAAATATTTTATTAGAATCTTTTATTATTAAAAACATACACTATTAACAAGACAATTCTAATATTTTGCCAACCGACTTCAAAAACATATTGTACACTTAGCTTAGCTAGCCTCGAGCACACAAGTTCTCAGGGTTGTATTTCCGAAACTATTACTCAGATGAATTTTAAAATTTAGGACAATATTTTAGAAATGCGTAGAATTCAATAAGATAATAAAAAAAATAGATTTTTTAAAATATTTGTTTTATATTCTTTGAGAAAATTATCTTTCGAAATATTCTTCAATCTCAGCGGAGATATTATTATAGAATTATTTACTTTTACCCAAAACGATAACCTATGTACTGTTATGGCAAAATATACAATTTTTAAAATTTTCATAGAATATTGTATATTTAGAGATCAAGATGCTTTTAACAACAACGCAGGAGAATTTAAAATTTAAAATGTTCTGTTTCGAGAATATAAATACAAGAAAGATATAGTAGATTTGATTGATTTATTTTGTTTCAGTGTTTAGCTTAATACATTTAACAAACAATTAACCAATTTAAGGTAGGAACACAAAAAATATTTTTAACCGTTGCTTTAAGATACTTTCACATTTTCGCAAGTAATTAACATTCTTCTTAAGCTTATATATAGGTAAAATTATCCTTCTCTTCCACCTCAAATGAATCTACAAAATTGTACGACAGAACTTCGGGACCGCTTCGGCTGCATACAAAATAAAATAGTATAAAAGCTATGAAAGATCTTTTGATTTTGATTGCTCAGTTTAAAAGGCAGCTATCACCTCTGGATGTCCGGTCTGTACAGCTGGTTAGGTTAGGTTAGCTTGATAGGCCAATAAGCCACGCATAGACCAGTTTAGCACCTTTTGGATACCTGATAGAGTTCAGTTACTAGGTTCAAAAGGAGTAGTCATCATTTAGAATGCTTGCGCTTGACCCGAATTTCAACAGACACTGTGGCCATACTATCATACCGTGGGGCCCCCCGATATTTACAGCGGAACAAGTGCACAAGAGATGCCCCATTGTTTCGCTGGTGCCTTGTTGCAGAAGTTTCTTACAGTCTTTCCGAGTGATCATGTTCCTACAGTCTCTCCTATCGAGTGGCAATAGGAAGTTTGTGTACTTCCGATCTACTCTTTTACACATGACTTTTGCAGTTTTCTACCCAGGTATCTCATTTCATCGGGCTTTGATTTTCCTTACCAAGCTTCTGTTCAGATTGTCATAAAGTTTTTTCCAATGTTGATCATATTTTCGGGTGTTAGTCGTACACCATTTTGGGCAATTTTGTCCACTTTTTCATTGCTTGCGATGTGTTGACTCTGGAATTGCCTGCAGGTGCTTTAGAGGCCAGCCCCGCAGCTTTGATACAAAATCCTTCTTTTATTGAAATTTAGTGTTCGTTAATGGTTTTTAAACTCATATGAAAAATAATTTTCAATAAAAATTCTAAATTTTATATTTTCCCAATAATAAGTTCGCTTATAACAGATGTAAGCTTACTTCAGCCTCTATGGTAGTTTTTATTGCGAGGATTTGGTGTTGTCAAATTCACTTTGACTGCTGGACTTCACAATCGTAATTTTTGCTAACTATTTGCTCATTATTGCTAAGTACATACACTACTACAATCAATAAATAAATAAAATGTTCTATTTCAACTATATTTATTTAGACTTTATTCTCAGTTTGTAGTCATGTCTAACAACTAATGGCTATGTTCAGTCGACCTTCTCTAATAGGCGTAGGAGATGAGTGGCGATGCGAATTGGGTCTTCACTACAGCTGGTCCGGCGACGAGGGGAGCTGAAGCTGGAGCGGCGAAAGCAGCGGCAACTGGAGCAGGGGCAGCGACTAC
>NW_017536629.1:1330654-1370451 GCF_001853355.1 Bactrocera latifrons
CTGGCGGCTGCGACGCAGAGAGCGAAGAAGGCGACGAACTAGAACGAAAAGATATATGAGTTTAAAAATTACTATATTTTAATTATTATGTCTTTTATTTCACAATTATGGGTAAAATAAAAGGTATCCTAATATTTAGTATCGATGTAAATCCTTACTTTGAATGCCATTGTTGTTTGGTTTGATTGAATTGGTTGCTACAAATACCGAAAATGGAGTTGAACTGATTTGAAGACTAACCGAATGTGTCTTTTATACAAATAAAATCGATGGCTCGACGACAAAGAGGAAATAAAAAATGTGTTGCTATTAACTTACGCCATTTAAGCGACAATTTGCTCATACAAATTGAATGCGGAGAGCTTCTTTAAGCTAAGCGTACACACTTACACTTGTATGCATGAATAATTGTTGTGACCAGTTGGCTTAAAGCGAAGGAAGCGAATAGTTTGCAAGAACTGACGTTTTAAAATTAAATATTTGGAGTATGAATAATTGTTTACATGGTACATTTTTAAGATTGTTTAGAAGTTTTAGACAATAATAAAATTCGAAAAAATTTATTGTAGATGGATAATTAAATTCTAATAAAAAGGTTTAAGCAACAAATGCATAACCATTGATTAATTGATTTACTGAATCGGAAAGGATCACAAATAATTCAATTTTGGCCTAACAGTCTAATCATGCCTAATTTTTATTATCATTTGTGTACAATATAAGAAATTTGATATTAAATAAAAATTAATTGTGATTTCGTCATACCCACGATGGTGGTTCAAAAAAAAAAAAAAAAAAAATATTAAGCCTATATACTAGTTTTGAAATATAATATAAAATGAAACCGAAAATGTATGCATTAGTAGTAATTAATTCTCAAAAAAGTCTCTTCGCCTTTTCGCTAGATATATTTGACTTTTATTCCATATTACAGATACTTTTCCTTAAAGGTTTGCGAAATAGGTCTCCGTAGCGACAATGTTATTCTGAGTCGATTTTTACGCCGATCAGTAACTTTTTCAATTTTTAGAGTCATGCGGCGATAAAACTGGAAAGTGGAAGCAAATCTGGTGTTTTAGGGTTGCGCTGGTAGCGTTCGCGCTGAAAGCTTTCTCATGTTCAATATTTCTTGCTGGATATAACACTCAAGGCCACAATACAGTCTTTTGTGTCGTTCCATATCGACAATCTCCACGCAAAACAAAAATAGTGCTAACGTTACTTAAGTATAATAGCACTAAAATTATTATAGCGAGTACTGATTATAAGGACTTCACTCATATTTTATTTTAATGTCGAAAATTAATTATAGATAATTTTAGTGGGTAATCCAGAAATACGGTGTAAATGGCACATGGGTTTCCTCAACCCATTTCCGGTGACCCCTTGGAACTTGGAACTTTTAACTTGAACGAAGGAAGAAAAATCGAAAATTGGATTTTTTGCAGACATTTTTACAAAAAAATTAAAATTTCAGAGGAAATTTCGCAAAATCTGATTTTTTGTTTAAGAATTGTCTCTCAGAGATCTGTGAAAAATTGCATGAAGATCGGTTGAGTAGTTGTGAAGAAATCTTGCAACCGACTTCAGAAACATAGTTTCGAGGAAAACGCGTTTAAAGACGGCACAATTAGCCTAGCTAGCAGCGAGCGCACAAGACTGAAGCTCCGAAACTATTACTCGAATCAACTTGAAAATTTAGAACAATATTCTAGAGTTGTTGTAGAACCCAATAAGATCATAAAAAATCGATTTTTTTGAAACCCGTAAACCGATATAACCCCTTAAGTTCGCCATGAAGTTTGTGATACCCAGAAGGTAACGTCGGATACGCCTTAAACTATGTATCTAAATGATCACTGTGTAGAGCTGAGTCGATTTAGCTATGCGAGTTTGTCTGTATAGTAAATATGTGAACTGGTCGTTGGCTTGCTGGGTAATTTTATAATTTCATTTGTTTTCTCTTATAAAATGTTATAATAGAGGACCTCTTTTTATACCTCCCTAAATCTACCATATTTCAATAAAAATATACAATTAATAAATAATAAAATTTTTTTAAGAATATTTGGTTTACTCATAAGTTAAATGACTCACATCTATGTAATATATTGCCATCTGTCTGTAAATATGTAAGCAACTATACATTTGAATCGTCGTGTGGCTTAGTCATTACCTCAGCCGTATATTACAAATGCGGCGACTCCATGGCATCTGATTTGCAAATGCCTGTCCATTACTTAGTCACAATGCAACGTCTCCCAACCCACGATGGCGTTTAGTTGCAAGTCATGTCACAAAAATCCTGCTGGTGGGCATAATCTTTAAGGGTGTGGCACCAGCATTTGACATGCAGTGTTGTCCCATTGCAAAAATACCTCACTGATGATGCAAAGTAATGCAACCCTTCATATTTACATGGACAATTATACATACATATATATATATATATATATACATTCATGTGTCCATGGAGTTTGAATATAATGAAATTGATGGGTGAAATTGTTTTGTTTGAAAAATAAAAGTACAAATATTTTTGTCTATATATTCACAGTGCGGCTTTATTCATGATTAACAACTAATGGCAAATGTTCAGTCCAACTACTCTAATAGGCGTAAGAGATGAGTGGCGATGCGAATTGGGTCTTCACTACAGCAGGTCCGGCGACGAGGGGAGCTGGAGCGGCGAAAGCAGCGGCAACTGGAGCGGCGAAAGGAGCGGCTCTGACGATGGGAGCTGGGGCAGCAACGACGGGGGCAACCAAAGGTTCACGACGGACAACAGCGTTGAAGCCGTTGATTGGGTCAGATGTGTAGTCCACAATACGACGGTAACCATCAGCGTCATTCAGAGAGTATTGGCCTTGAACGATATCACCATCACGGCTTTCCACAGCGGTCTTCGAGTCACCGGAGAGAGCATCTTTCACATCATAGCCATAGGTGTATTGTGGGTGTGGGTCGTACTCCTCAACGCGAGCGGCAACAGCCAATGGTGCGGCGGCTACGGCGGCCAATGGAGCAGCTGGTGCGATGACACCGGCGCTGGCGGCAGCGATGCAGAGAGCGAAGAAGGCGATTAACTGTAATGGAGTATAAAGAACGGTGGTTACTCTAGGTGACACTTATTATGACAAGTTTGTTGCTTAAGTCTTTTGAAGCACTTTTTGTATGGAATTTAGTCCTTTTTTGTTATTTTTTTTTTTAAATTATGGCTAAGCCTTTTTTGATTTTGTTTTAGGTGGTTGTTATCCTTATTCCTGTTGTTGCTTACTTTGAATGCCATTTTTGTTGGGTGTGTTTGAATTGTTGATTCAGTTGCTCTAAATACCGAAAATGGATTTGAACTGATTGGAATCGGTGCCAACTGGGCCTTTTATACTAATCAAAGCGGCCATTCAACCAATAAACTCGAAAACAAATAAAAATCGAACGCATAATGAAAACGAAAACCCACTTACGTGCGCCAGTGCGCCATTTGAACGACAATTTGTGCAGCATACATATGTACATGCGTACTTATGTGCATGTGCTTGCGCAGACGCAGTGAGCTTCTTTAATTCAAAATTTGATTGCATTGCTGGTGAGCTGAGAATGCATGATAAGCACGCCAAGGCTGCACACCCGCACTCACAGCCGCGCCTCGGCCGACGCCAACGTCAGCGACAACTAATTTGCGCCGCGCTTATGTATCACGATTGCAATTACTAATTTTGTTACGCATGCACTTGTTTACGTTTATACATACATAAATATATGTGTCTTGCATGTGTGTGTCCGCAAATGACGATTGACCACAGCTGAGCAAAACACTTGTGGTGGCAGCACAACCCTCACCAGCAAGTGCAGCGCGACAAAGTCGACAAAAAGAAGTCCAACGTGCCAATTTACTGCGCATGCGCGCAATATCGGCTGACTAGCAGCCAATATTCATGCGAATCGGTAGCTGGCAAGTGATCAAACGCTTGGTAATTACAATGCAACGCATGCGCAAATGCATAATGACACTGGCCAATGGAGGCATTGATAAATCCGCATGTTGCATATCATTTTTTCGGGTGTGTATGAGTATGTGTTCAAATTATCATGCCAAGTGTGCTACGCGGCGCATTCGGCTTCACTACGTTTTTTTGTTTCTATTTATAATGCGCTGTAGTATATATTTTCATTATTTTCATAAAAACCTGCGACATTTAAGTAAGTCATTATTTAAGGGCATGATTCAATAGTGGTATGTATGTATGTATATAGTGTAAGTGTGTGGCGGCTGGCTACTGTCTTAAATATTTCCGACAGACACTTGACCACGAAACATATCAACAATCAGATATTTGAATGCATATGTATGTGGCTTTGCATTCATAAAAGTCAATGCGATAAGAATGCCTTGTGATAATCATTGAAATATTTCATCGGACCAAAAAGACTGAACCGAGACAGAATGCAGTGAAAATAGTATTGGCACTTAGATTCTGGTAGACGTGGCAAGCGGAAAAGCATGATTGGCAGATTTCGTTTATATCAAAGTTTAGCTTATATCAGACGCTATTAAGTCAACAACCCTATATTCTCTGCTTGTTAGCAGAAGTCAACAAAGATGACCTTGAAAATTATATGATCACATTAAGCATAAAATAAACAAACTGTGTGGAAGATAATTCAGAAATATTTTTACACATACGCACATATACGTATCGTTACCCGAAATGTAAAATATCGTAAAATCACTTTTCAAAAATTCACAGGAGAAGCAAAAAACGAATGAAAATCAAGCAATATATGATATTATGAATATTTTTATGTTTTGTTGTAACTTGGACAAATCTTATAGCAGGAGTTTAAAACTTTTTAGATATATGTACATATGTAAGCATGTAAGATGATGCAATCAATCGTTATCAATAAAAGAGTCAATATCGAATTTTTTGATGTTATGTTGTTTAGCATTTTAGGAGACGAAAGGTTTTGTAAGAATAAAAGTACGTAGTGCGTTAAAACGTACGTACTGATATGAACTGATCGCTTTCTTTTGAAAATTAAATACAAAGTTTGGATGGATAAAAATATTTTCCAAAGTATTGAAAATGCCATAGCTATCTAAAACTAATCAATAGCCATAACAACCGATTTATAATGGATGGTGATTATAGTGCAAAACATACCCACTGGAGCACGAGGCTTTTAACTACAAAGGACAGAGTGAGAGCTCCTCAAATGACTGGGTACGGTATCATGTCTATGTGTATAGAAAGTGGTTTGGATATGACCTCTGACCATTCACCAGTATATTGAAAACTACACGTACAGTTCCACTTATGCTAACAAAAAAAAAAAAAAAAAAAAAAAAAATAAAATGAAAAAATAGAAAAAAATGGAAAAACAAAAAATAAAGAAAAAAAAAAAACATTGACTGGGAATACTTTCACCCAATGCTATCCAAGGTTGACAGTCACGTAACAGAAATGTAATTCCGAGCGAGATAAAGAAATCATGAATTTGACAAATAGAATTAAATATGCAACCTGGAGTAGTACTCTAATTAAAAAAAACGTCACAACGGGTCAAAGGTATACCAAAGAAATTAAAAATATGGTACCAGAAAAACGCCGAGTACGCCGAAAGTGGCAACAAACAAGATCTCCATCTGACAAACGTTGTCTTAACAAACTTACCAATAAAATAAAAGAATTTAAAATATAACTCTCTGCTATTATCTGAAATGCTAATCTAACGACCATAGGAATGATTATTCATTTTGGAAGTGTACAAGAAAATGTTTCTCGACCCGTAACTCCGTATCATCTCATCGGTAAAGCAGACCAGACATGCGCCCAGAGCGATATAGAGAAAGCAAATGTTTCAATTTGATCACTTGTTTTCTGCAGCGATTAGTTTCTCCCAGTTTTAAGAGCTCACGATATGCCATAAAACACAAAGCATTACCTTCTTACTGAATGGATCTGTTTTTGCAGTCGATGTTGATAGTTGTTCCGAAAAAACTCATAATTTTCTCCGTTTTACTCTTGAAATAAATAAAATTTTCATCGCCGGTGACAATTCGATACAAAACTGATTTTCTTTCGTATCTTTGAAGCAAAATTTCACAAGGAAGTTTTCGGTTTTCCATTTGACTTCTATTCAATTTTTGTGCAAACCATTTTTCACACTTTTCAATCATTCACTAGCTTTCAAACGGTCTAAAATTGTTTGTTGTGCAACATTTGACATGGCTGCCATTTGCTTTGGACTCAAAGTATCACCCTTAACCAATATTGCTTCCAGTTCGGCATTTTCTTTTTTGGTGGTCTTCCACGTTCTTCATTTCTCAAATCAAAATCATTATCTCTGAACCATTGAATTTGCATGTTTCTGCTGATAGAGTATGATCACTATGTACCTCGATAAGCATACGATACAATGGAAGCAAAAAATTAATGCTTGTCCCAAATCATCACTTTTCGGTACAAAATTTGACATTTTTAACACAATGAAAACAAGTAAGGAAGGGCTAAGTTCGGGTGTCACCGAACATTTTATACTCTCGCATGATAAAGTGATAATCGAGATTTCAGGCGTGGTTGTGAACCGATTTCACCCATATTTGGTGCATGTCATCAGGGTGTTAAGAAAATATTATATACCAAATTTCATTGAAATAGGTTGAGTACTTCCTGAGATATGGTTTTTGGTCCATAAGTGGACCCCATTTTAATTTTTTAAAAAAAGCCTGGATGCAGCTTCCTTCTGACATTTCTTCCGTAAAATTTAGTGTTTCTGACATTTTTTGTTAGTCGGGTAACGAACTTTTAGTGATTTTCAATATAACCTTTGTTTGATTTTTTGAAGCCTCAAAATTTTGAGTAAAATTCAAATTATTTTTTTAAAGACTATATCTATATCTTTCAGAGAGAATTTATATTTTTAAGTTTCATCCACGGATAATGGCGAAATTATATACGACCTTTCTGCCTCTTTAAAAAATTAAAACTACTGTGTAAGGGGTGTTAAGTGAGATCCATATACGTTTTTTTCAAAGAATCCAAAATTTTTCTTTCTAGTCTCGGACACTTTAAACTTTAATTAGAGATAATGTTGAAACCTTTCTGTACGTTAGGTGTTACCGGAAAGTGATGGAAACTGAGATCCGATGCTAGGTCTCGAGCGCTTTAGTCGCACACCTGGAGCGTATAGAACTTAACTTTAAAATCGTTTTTCTTGAAACTGCATTTTTTTTAACCTGACTGACACGATTCTGACCTTTGAATAAAAATTTTTTTTTTTAATGTTCGGTACAGATTTGAACATCATTACTTGTTTATTTGTCCATATTTACAGTTGTAGTTCGTGCAGTTTCCAAGCCAACGAACATTAGAACAACTTCGAGACAAATCGGTTAATCAAAGCACTTCAAAATCAAATATGCTTCGTTTGTTTCAAACCATCCAAAATCGAGTAATCGTCTCAACCCACATTTCAAAATGGCTAATTGCGTAGGCCATATCTCCAAAGGATGTAGACCAAAATGTTCCAAAAGCTTTATAATTCATATGACGTGCCACAACAATAATAAAGTTCGATTAAAATTGGGCGAATAACAGAGCGGCTGCCCCATAAAATATGAATAAATATACCCCTAAAAGCATAAAGAAATCGGTAGAATAGAATATTTTTAACTCCCAAAAATCATACTTTTAAGTCAGTCACACTATTATGCTCTTTAAGTAATCCAGTCGAATCTATTGTCTTTTAAAAATCACTCAAAATTCCTCCACATTCTTCAATGTTTCCAAAATTGATCTTAATGTACATTTTTTAATACAACATATGTCAACATAATCTTTGTCATTTCAAAGTTATTTTTTTTTTACCTCTACTTCACTTCGGAAATTCGCTAAAAATAAGTAAGCAATAAAAACCAAAATGCGTACACTTTGCTAGTAAAAATAAAAATGTGACGCGACTTTCATGTCCGCACTCGCAGCTCGGCATTTTGATAACCATGAAGACGAGCGCGCACTAATTTTAAACAACAACAAAACAAAATACAAACACATATTTGCAAACAAACATAAAAAACAAAAAAAAAAATCACAAAAACAACTACAAAATACTTCATATAATACCCGCTGTGGTGTTAATTATGATGGTGGAGCTTTAAGTGTACCACTCCAAGCCGACGCGTGATGAGCAGCACAATTAACCGCAAAATACCGATGTCTAAATACATACATAGGTACACTCATATACATACACATGTATGTTTGTGTGTATAAATAAAATAATGTACTCAATGTGTCCGAATTTTCATAATAAGCCATAAAAACGGTTTAGTGCGCACGATCGCGTTAAACGGTAGCGGTTGTCAGTTATTTTTACGGTTAATTTACCTACTCGCTACAAGGTGGCATCACTTGAAAGCCCCACTACAAGTAATCCGTTAATGAAGTGTACTTAAGCAAATTCACTTATGATGGAGGTAATTACACACACGCATGAGTGGGTGGTCGCTGATATCAAACGGTGATTAAGTGCCATGTTTTCACACGAAGCTATAAGAGATTTCTTGAGGAGAGCATTTGTATGACAATTTTTTGTACTAACATGTACCTATTTAAAGAGTCACATGGGTTTCCTCGGGTAAAAAATAATATTTTTTCAATAATTTTTTTCTAATATTATATAAAAGAAGAAATTGTTGCTTTTTATTGTTACAAACATTCACTAATAACAAAGAGATTTTGAAATTTTTGGAAACAAATACTTTCAACTCTGCAATTGCGACTCTATTTCCGGTGACCCCTCGGAAAAAAGCTTGGCAAGAGAACTTCTTCCAGGATCATTTAAAGTGAAAAAATACATGTTTTAGTTAAAACTTGACTTGGATGAAGGAAGAAATAACTGAAAATTGGAGGTTTGCCGGACATTTTTACGAAAAAATAAAAATTTCAAATAGTTGTATTTGTAAAAAAACCTTCCGCCAGTTCCTTAAGGATTGTTTCTCAAAAACCTGTGTAAAATATCATGACGATCGGTTGTGTGGTTCTCGAGAAATCTTGCTAAACGACTTCAAAAACACAGTTTCGAGACAAAACCCGTCTCGAACGCAGAAGTTCACAAAGCTGTATATCCGAAACTATTACTCAGATCAACTTGAAAGCTTAGGACAATAGTCTAGAGAAATTGCAGAATGTAATAACACAATAAAAATAATCAATATTTTGAAACCTGTAAACCCATGTACGCCCTTAAGAGAGGTAATACCTAAAACAGGAGTGAAAACGAATGTTTTTGGTCGGTCATCAGTCTGTTCTTGTAGACAACTTGAACTAAAATTGAGTTGCCTTGTTAAAGGATGGAACACTTACAATATTTCTTGGCTTACTGTAAAGTTTGGCATAGGCATAGTGACGAATTTTCGGAAATTAAACGTAAGCACTAGGGAATTTAAGGCTTTTTAAACAATTTTGAAAGATTTGAATTGAAAAAATCATGATGTTATTAATGAAACAATATTTTTTTTTATTTATGATTCGGTGTGATAATTAATAAAATACGATAATAACCAAGTCCACCATTATACTTATAATACTCATCTTCAAAACTTCTGAAAGAACGCTAACTATATAAAGCAAAAATAGTTAAAGTGAAAAATATAGAAAGTTATATTAAATTGTTGACTCATCTTAGAATTGAAAACTTGCATAGGCACTACTGAAGTTTAATGGCTTACGTTAGTCTCCTCATCCACCTAATCGATTGTAATTATAATCTTCGTTGATTTTAACCTTATCATAATTTTTGATAGTAAACTGCCAGAGAAGATACAAAAATGAGACTCAAATCATTACCAAACAGAAACTGTACCCATCTTGCGATCTGCAGGCTGCCAATTCTGATCCACAAGAGAATGTAAATAAAGTGCTCTTTTGTAGAAAGGAAGAAGAAGTTAAAATATAAATCACCATTGTCCAAATTGAAATTCACTTTCGATTTCCGTCCATATCAAGGTTAATCGCGTGCGTGAATTCCGGGGGTAGAGTGTAGCGCGGCGAGGTAAATTGAAGCGCTGTGAGAATCATACAAGCGCACGTAATTCATAATGGCAGTGACTTTGCGAACGATGGCCCGATTTTGAGGGAATTTGGACATTCTGTCGTTAAAAGTAAGGCGAAAATAAAAGTGGAAATAAACTTTAAAAGCAACGGTGTGTGCGGCAAAAGGCGAAATTTACCCAAATAGTGGCCGTGACAAACCGTAAGTAACATTCGTATGAATGTAGCTAAATTAACTGTTAACGTGCCATATCGCATGTGTGCTGCATACAAATATACGCGTACAGTGTATCGATTTCACCGATTTTACTAAACATGTGACATAATATATACAAAAATTTCACGAATAAAGAGAGTTTAAATAAGTAGAGACTAACGGTTTCTCATGAAGATTTTTAGAGCATGAACCTATATTTAGAAGTTCGCGAAAGTGAGGAAAGTTCTCTGATCGCCAATCACTTTCACATTAGCTTAAGACTTTTGGTCTTAAACCAAAAAACAAATTCCACTGGGTTTAGAATCCGTAACATAGAAAAAACACTTCCAATGAAAAGGAAAACAATTTGCCTCGGATGAGATCTCCGGAAAACTAATACGACTCTGTAAACTGAGAGAAAAATCAAAAGCTCTGTCAGGATTGGGAAGAACCTCTCCGAGGCGTTCGATATCAAACGAGGTTTCAGACAAAGCGACTCCTTACTGTATGTCTTCTTCAATCAACTCTTGGAGAAAATAATTCGACCTGCAGATCTAGTAGATAATTTCATTTATCTTAGAGCCAGCATTGATACCAACAACAACGTCAGTCTCGAAATCCAACGCAGAATAACTCTTGCCAACAGGTGGTACCTCCGACTGAGTAGGCAATTTAGAAGTAAATTCCTCTCTCGACAAACAAAGACCCAATTCTACAAATCCCCGTCCTTCTATGTGATGCAGAGGCATGGACGATGACAACATCTGATGAGTCAGCGCTCCGAGTTTCCAACAGAAAGGTTCTGTGGTAGATTTATGATACGAAACTGCGGTTGATGAAGTCATGTGTTCCGGATTATGCTCTTTCATCTCCAGATTTGAAGGTTTTCGATTCAGTACCCGTTAGTGGAAGCAGAGAAAAAGGATGACCTCCACTCTGTTGAAAAGACCAAGTGGAGAATGGAATCTCCAATTGGCGCCAAACAGCGAAATTGAAGAACGACTGGTGCGTTATTTTCGGCTATAACCGCGTAAGCGGTGACTGCGCCAATAAAGAAGAATTTTTGAATTATTTATTCGTCATATTTATCTATTATAATAATACACGTTTTTGCTTTAGGGACTTGAGAAAGGTTCGCAGAAAATTTTTCTTCACCGCTAGACCCAATTTTTAAGCTCCTCCTATAGATCGCTGTACATGATTTTATTTATTTAAAATCTCCCTTAAAAAATGATCGGCTTCCCTCAAACTATTATTCTTGTTTCCGACTAAAAAATCCCACTGTGCGACACTTGTTTGCGTGCTCGTCGATTGCAATTGCGCTTGTGTCGGTAGTTCGGCATTCGGTTACAGTTACAGTGGTAATATTGTGGTTGTTGTACTCGTCAATGTAGCTTTGGCTACCACGCAGTTATTGTGGTACTGTTTTGTTGTTTTTGTACGTAGGTTAAGTAAAGTCTTTATGAGGAGTTATTTGGTCGATCGGCTGGTCGCTTGTAATACCAGACATTTACAAGAGATTTACGCCGGTCATGGTGGCAAGAGCACAGGCGTAAGAAGCAATAACAATTGCCCGACAGACAGTGAAGGTACTGCCATGGGTTATGTGGCATGATCAAAACACAATACCCGAGGTATGTGCGTCGATTATCAATAAAACCTGACTTTGACCTTAACACTCCGCTGAGTGCGGCGTTGCCAAAATTGAGAAAAATGAGAAAAATTCGAACAATTGCCGCCAGATCACTGAGTATTTGTACAAATATTCACACATGCAGACATTCACATAAGAACTTATATTCTGTATTTATTTGGCTTACGGCAATCGGTTTGCAGTCGAAGTTACTGTTGCCGTTATGCGTTGAGTATTCAGATTTCTTTGATTGGAGCAATGAATTATTTCAGTTTTTTATATTGCCAACATGCTTTGTAAACATCAAAGAAATTAAGAGGACAACTGCCGTAAATTATGTTGTCGAAATTACACACGGTGAAGGGACTGTGTTGCAGTTGCACTTGGCTGCAATCTGTGGCAACAGGTCAACCTCGACAATTCAGTCATCACTTATGATTCGCCTTACCAGTCAATTATGGACTGCACTTGTACGAAATTAACTAAATTATACACATTAAATTCAATTTGCATGTAATTATTGAATTGTATCAGCTTCTTTGTCAGCCTCTTTTCTTGATTTATGAAATCGGAATTGCTGATATGGCGTGGTGGCAACATGGTTGGTGTAAAAAAATTCATAAAAGTAGGCGAATCTGTGGTTGACACTAATGTACTACAACAAATATAATTACGCACTGAAATACAATGTTGAGTTTCAGTACTTATTTTCGAAACTAGTAGGTAATGAGCGACAAGCTTTGTGAGTTGCTTCTTCCTCTTTACTGGCGTACACACCGCTTATGCAGTCGTTCTTCCTTTTCGCTAACTGGCGCCAATTGAAGATTCCAAACGAAGCCAAGTCCTTCTTCACCTGGACTTTCCAAAGGAGTCTGCTTCCCTCGGCGGGTACTACGTCGAATACTCTCAGAGCTGCTGTGGCTTTATTCGCTAAACTATGTCAATGTCGACGTATAGTATACCTCGTACAGCTCATCGTTTCATAAATCTTCTGCAGAACCTTTCTATCGAAAACTCGTAATGCCAACTCATCAGATGTTGTCATCGTACATGCGTCTGCACCATATAGCAGCACGGGATGATCGAGAGGAGAATTTACTTCTCAATTGCCTTCTCAGTCCGAAGTAGCACTTGTTGGCAAGACTTTGCCTGCGCTGGATTTCGAGACTGATGTTGTTGTGTTAGTGCTGCTTCCAAGATAGATGAAATTATCTATGACTGCGAAGTTATGACTGTCAAGACCGGAAACCGGACCGGATAAAGAATCTTTTCTGGCCATTCTCAAGTGAATGGCTTTACTTTATCACATGGTTCCATCATCCAGTAATAGTAAGTAACATAGAGCAACTGTATAGGTACTCGTTCTGAACAATTTCTTCGGAGGTTGTACCACTGTCTTAGCCCATTCCAAATTTCGTGAATATATCTCGTCTAATGGAAAAGTTTTCTTATAAGTATTTAATTCCGATCGCGCATTTTGTAGCGCAGCTGTGGTATATATAATACTACAATGGTCCGAAAGTGGCAGTTCCGAAAAATGAACATCGAAATTTCAGATTGATATCTCAAAAACTGAGGAACTAGTTCGCATATATACAAACAGACGGACGGACATGGCTAAATCGACTCAGCTCGTCATGATAAACAATTATATGTATTTTAGAGGGACTCCCACGAATGCTTCTTTCTTTTACAAACTTTGTGGCAAAGCCTCGTAATTATTACCGCGCTAATTATAGATGAAGCTTTAAAAGCTCAATGGCTTTTATTGAATTTTTTTTTTTCCTAAAACTACTTAACAATTTTTTCCAGTGATAAGAACAACAAAATTGCGTTCCCTAAATTACTCTAGTGATGATACGCAATTGGAGCGGCGTACTCCTTAACGTAAGCGGGAGCTGGGGCGGCGTAGGCTACGGGAGCAGCTTTCACCACAGTTTTTACATGTTCCAAAGGCACGCGGTTGACAACAGCGTTGAAACCGTTAACGGGATCGGCGGTATATTGAACAACGCGCTTGAAACCATCAGCATCGACCAAGGAGTATTCGCCGCGGACGACATCACCATCGCGCTCCTCCGTTTGACTCTTGGAATCGCCAGAGAGTGCGTCCTGCACATCATAGCCGTATTTGTATTGTGGATGTGGGTCGTATTCGTCATCGTGCTTGGCAAGAACCGGTTGAGCATGAGCGTGTACAGCAACTGGAGCGTGAGCGACATGAGCATAAGCTGGAGCTGGCGCGGCATAAGCCACTGGCGCCTTCACGACGGCGGTGGCAACGGGTGCGTGTTGGTAGACCTCATGCACGGGCAGAACGCCAGCGCTGGCCACCGCGGCAAAAGCGAGGATTGCTACGAACTGCAAATAAGAGAAGATGAAATTTTATTTAAATAAATTGAGTGGCGTAAGTTATTTACCTTGAATGCCATTTTGCTTAGATTTGGTAGTGGGTACACAATTGCTGCGTCGTAAGGTGTTAAGATGCTGAATGATTTATTGTTAAAATGTGTGCGGTTTATATAGCAATGGCGGTAAACATTTGGTTTTAAACAATTTCTATTTTTTCGCACTTTTCTCTGCTTTTTTGGTGTTTTGTTGCCATTTTTTGGAAATATTCATATTTTCAAATACACCATTACTGGCAGTCATTGTTTTGTATACACATGTACATATATATGTATAAGTTCGTATCAATTTCGCTTGTCATATGCATATTGGTACAGGAGCTATTTATCAACCCATTTCAAAATGAGCAGGTAACGCTTTCAAAACGAGATTAGTGTCATTGGAACGCGAAACGAGAAAAAAGCGAATATAACAAAAATCTGCTAGGTCTATTCCAACAACAAAATGACTTTATCAAAGTATATAGCCAATTGTAGGAATTATATGTAAAGACACAAAGAGTCAAATGTCTCGCGGCAGTATTACAAAGTCCACACACAAGTACACATTAATTACTTTCACAAATTTTGTCACTTCGAAAAAAGCTCTGCCTAATTTTGTACATAAAAATTGCTATGTGGCATTCATAAAAAGTTTTATAAATATTATTCCTGGCCGCATGGTGTAATGTAAGCGTGTTTCGCGTTCATCTGAAACGTAAAAAAATCAATGGCGTTCTGTGAAAAATATAGTTACCATAAACAGTAGTCTCCATTTTGATGATCCTAACTAAACTATTTTTTTATTTTTTGATATTTCGCAAATTTGAAACACCCCATCGGTAGCAAAAAGTTTAACTTCGTCTTTAGCTATTTCTTATTAAAAATTTAGCGGGTGTGTTCAAAAAACAAAAATTTATTCATTCTTCAAGATTAATGTATCACCTTTGAAATTGTCCCCATTCGATACGATTGTTCCAATCGTTGAAACAATTTTCGTGTTTGATTTCGGTGATATTTGGACCATCCAAACCGGCGAAATTTTATAATTTCCATTATTTTCTGAACACAACTCGTATATCCAAATCTGCAAACTTAACCGATCAAGAACTGGTATTCAACGGGGAAAGGTAATTTATTCCGAGTTTGTAGCGTGGCTTTGCACAATAATATATCAACTTTCATGATTTTGTCTCGTAAAATAAAAAACTCTTTATGCAAAGTCTTGATTTTTCTGGGTCAGTTTGCACGACAGCTATATTTCATAGCGGACCGATATTGGCGGACCCAACAAATGCATAATTTCTTGTGGAGAATAAATCGTGTGTTTCTGATCGATATCTTAAAACCTTATCGATTAGTTCTGGTATATACAGATGGACATGGCGATATCGACTAAGCTCTTATATTGTGACAAAAAAGCATCCGGAAATTGTAATTAAGTTATCCGGTCAAATGTTAAAAATATATTTTGCTAAGTTGGTAAGACTGTGCTTAATTACTATCCCAAATATGAGCGCGATCTGTCAACCAGTTTGTTTACAGCAGCTGCATAAATCGGTAGACCTCAATGTTGGAAAAAGATTACGGTATTTCAGTTGTATTCTACAAAGCTTTCGAACACAGTCGAGAGATCGGTGAAGACATGCCTCTTTCTGAACGACTCCCACTTCTTCAACTGATGAAAATATTAAAATAATAAGAAAAATCGTTAACTTCGGCTGCACCGCAGCTAATATACCCTTCACAGGTGCATTTCTTTTAGAAACTATGTGTTCAGTTTATATAAAAGCTATATGCTATAGTAATCCTATCTGAACAATTTTTGCGGAGATTATACTATTATTACCTTAAGCAGTAATTCATAACAAATTTTGTGAAGATACCACGTCAAATGCAAACGTTATCTATACCAGAGCTTTTTTCTGATTGTTCAGTTTGTATGGCAGCTATATGCTATAGTTAACCGATATGAACAATTTCTTCGGAGATTATATTGTTGCCATAGAAAATAACTTGTGCCAACTTTAGTGAAGATACATTGYCAAATGTGAAAGCTTTCCATACAAGAACTTGATTACGATCGTTCAGTTTGTATGGCAGCTATATGTTATAGTGGTCCGATATCGGCAGTTCCGACAAATGAGCAGCTCCTTGAAGAGAAAATAATATTTGCAAAATTTCAAAACGATATCTTAAAAACTGAGGGACTAGTTTGTACGTATACAGATAGACAGACGGACAGACAGACAGACGGACATGGCTCAGCTCAACATACTGATCATTTAGGTATATACTTTATAGAGTCTCCGACGCTTCCTTCTGGGTGCTACAAACTTCGTGACGAACTTAATATACCCTGTTCAGGGTATAATGAAGGATATGGTGCTTGAAAATCGTTAGACAAGTGTTAGAGAAGAACAAGAGAACTCGACATCTCTCACGAGTCTGTTCAAATGATGTTGGTGGAGATTTTTGATATGAAACGCGACCGAATTTTTTCAAAAAGAGTACCATTAACAAATCTCTTTGGACATGCTTGATCGTGCGATCCCACGTATTAAAGAGCATTATGATTGCCGATGAGACATGGTTTATGAGTTTGACATGCAAACAAATCAACAATCATCGGGATGGACGGGGAAAAAAAGGAGCTGAAACCAATTAAGGTGATGCTCATTGTTTTCTCGATAATTGCGGTTTTGTGCCTCATGAATTTGTTGTTATTTGACCGTTTAAAGGTGCTTGCTGATGATAATGCTCCATCGCATCGAACCACGATTGTGGCCGGTTTTAAAGCCAAAAGTGCAATGAATGTCACCAGTCAACCACCGTATGCAGCAGATTTGTCTCCATATGATTTTTTCCCAAACTGAACTGGAACCCGTTTTCTATCGATCGAATAGATAAAAAAAATAAATGTAAAAACTGAAGGCCATCTCAAAAAGTGCTTATGAAAAGTGTCAACCCGCGAATTCATAATCAGAATATCTCAAATACCCCACAGACCTCTTAGCTCATTAGTCTCAAATTTCTCCTTTAGATTTGTTGAGTAGTGTTATTATCGAGGTGGTTAACCAAGTTGAATGTCATGAATTTTTCGATGAACAATTAAGCCGTGAATACTGTATAATATAATTTATTGTCTAGTTATTTTTTTGGGTGAGAATTGAGAATGGATTCAAACTGCTTGGATACAGATAAATTTGAAAGTTTCTTCGCTTGCTCAACTGTTTACCGTATTTAGAAATAAGATATCAGAGTTCGTTCAAAAACCCCTGTTCACTCATTATAATTTGAAATACATAAATTCTTTTCTCACATTATATTTAGATCACATATTTTTCGTACAGTAGCTAGTTAATCCAAAAGTAATACAACAATGTTCACAATATAGATTCCGACGTTTTACAAACGGCTATAGGTAAAAGCCGGCACTACTGGGGCTGTGGCGGCCAATGGAGCGGCTCTAACCACTGGTGCAGCGGCAACTGGGGCAGCTACGACTGGAGCAGCCTTTACAACGGGAGCAGCAGCAACGACGGGGGCAACCAAGGGTTCACGACGTACGACGGCATTGAAACCGTTGATTGGATCGGCGGTGTAGGTGACAACGCGTCTGAAGCCATCGGAATCGATCACGCACGACATCGCCATCACGTTCCTCCACATGGCCTTTGGAATCGCCAGACAGTGTGTCTTGCACATCGTAACCGTATTTGTATTGTGGATGTGGGTCATATTCCTCAACAGCTACGGCGGCGGGCGCAACAGCAACGGGAGCGGCAGCGGGCACCACAACACCGGCGTTGACAACAGCGAAGAGAGCGAGTGCGATCACCAACTAGAAATATTCAGAAGCACAGACACAAATATTAATTTTTTTTCTTAAATTTAGAGGTTCTCTCACATTTTCACACTACCACTTTGATGAAATTACACATTAAGAAGTTTAATAAATCTATTAGCTCTTCATTAACAAACCTTGATGGCCATTTTCTTTTGGATTATTTTGTTCTGTCCGTATGAAACAAAAGTTAAACACTGAATGTGGTTCTTCGGTTTGACGGTCGGCATTTATACTCAGATCGTCCGTTTTGTCATTGATGACAAATAATTGATATTCATTTTCGGCTTTACGCCTCACCATTTAAGTCACAGCCAAGTGCATGAGGAGCGTTTTAATAAATCGGTCGCATCAAGCGGGCGTTCTTTGGTTAAGCGTTTTAGCGTTGGTGGTGGAGCGTAAATGCTAAAAACAAAAACGACTTGAGACAGAGGCCAAACAAAAAACCCAAAGACATGTTAAAAATATTATTCTAAATGTGTACAAAACTTGATTTTGATCGAATATCCAACAAAATTTATGACCAAAACTTCGAAATACAGTGTGAATGTGGTATAAATTAGAACAAATAGAAGAAAATGCATTTGTAGTGAAGGAGAGTGGTCTTTAATTTCATACAAATGATTTCTTTAAATCTAATAATAAACGTATATATGTACATATATGTAAGTAAATAGATCTCTTTTGAGGGTTGGAGAATGACGTAGCAGCAGATGATACTCGCATTTTTCAATACGAACACCTGACCAGGGTCCATATTTTTTGCTGCAGTACATTCATCACTCATGTTTTTGATCTGATCAAAAATCGAATTTTGGCAGCCAAACACGATTAACGTGTTCTTCCTCTTCTTCTTCTTTATTGGCGTAGACACCGCGTATGCGTTAAAGCCGAGTTTATAAAAGGGCACCAGTCGTTCTTCCTTTCGTTGTTTGGCGCCAATCGGAGATTCCAAGTGTAGCCAAGCTCTTTTCAACTTGATCTTTTCAAAGGAGGGGACATCTACCTGTTCCTATGCTACCTATAGCAGGTACTCTGTCGAATACTCTCAGAGTTGGAGGTTGTTCTACCATTCGGACGACATGACCCAGCTGGCGTAGCCGGTGTATTTTAATTCGCCGCCCTATGTCGATATCGTATATCTCGTACAGCGCATCGATCCATCGACTGCGGTATTCGCCGTTTCCTCTCAACGTCAACTCATCAGATGTTATCATCGTCTATGCCTCTGCACCATATAGAAGGACGGCAATGATGGGTGATTTGTAGCGTTTGATCTTTGTTCGTCGAGAGAGGAGTTCTCTCCTCAATTGCCTACTCAGAAAGAGTTGGCAACAGTTACTCTGCGTTGGATATACAGGTTGACTCTGTTGTTGGTGTTAATGCTGGTTCCAAGATAGACGAAATTATCTACCACTTCGTAGTAATGACTGTCAACAGTGATGTGGGAACCAAGTCGCTAGTGCGACGACTGTCTGTTTGATGACTGGAGATATTTCATCTTGTTCTCGTGCACAACCAGACTCATGCGCTTCACACTGATAAGGTCCAATTAGTTCAGTATTTCACACACTACAATCTATAGAACCTCATATGTGATATTGAGGAGTCTTTTCAAACGGTAGTTCGCACAGAATGTGGGGTCTCCGTTTTTGTGGATTAAGCAGAACACACTTAAGTTCCTATCATCTGGCATACTTTAGTTCGACCATATTATACAAAGAAGCTGATGCATGCTCTTTATCAGTTCTTTACTGCCGTATTTGAATAGCTCGGATGGAATTCCAACGGCCCACGCCGCTTTGTTGTTATTCTTGGTCGGACAGTGGAATGTCTGCTCCATCGTACTGGCATAATGTATCGGTGGTAAGATTTATTGTTTCATAATCTTAACTAAAGGGACATGCAGTTTCATTGAAAGTATCAAGTTATGATACTCCTGCAATTTCAGTAGTTTCATTCGGCAACCGTTCTGTCCACTGTGATAATAAAAATATTTAACCGGGTCCTGTTCACAAAATTTTTAAGTGATACTGAAACGTCGCATCATCTGAGAAGAAATTGCTTCATATAGGAATGAAATGTAATTATTCCCGAAGAAATAGCGAGCATTTCACTAAGGGCCAGCCAAAGCATAAATACATTTGTCAAACTGTTGAAAGTTCGATAAAATTCTAAAGTTATAAATTCCAATACTTTCTTATTTCATTTTGGTTTGATGTATGTAAAAAAAATCTGTCAAGAAATCGCGAGAGTGAAGTTAAATAGGCAAATACATTGATTTTGTATTCGTATCACTTTATCACAAGTGGTGAAATTGAAAAGACAAAATCGGTGGCGAAAAACATGAACTACTGTTTGAACGACTTTACAGTAAACTGATTTTACAAAAATAAATCCGCTATATATACAATTTTGAGTATACAATAGCCATTAGACAGAAAAGCATTAAGAAAGAAAACATGATTTGACAAGAGCAGTTATGACTCGTTGCCACAGTTTCAATGCTACACTTTTCGACACACCTTCTGCAGCATTGCTCGCCATCATTAAAAAATGGATGAAAAATAAAAAATGTAATAATTCCAAAATAATTGTGATAAGTGTAACGCGCAAAGATCTTGTATAAATAGACTATGTGGGCAAGTGTAGCAACATTATCAGATTTTCATTCATTCGAGCAACACCAGCTCAGCTCCAAGTTCACCAGTCAATAAGTAAATCGAATCGAAATGGCATTCAAGGTAAGTTACGCACGTTTGCTTTACAATATCAGCATTAATCTGACATGTGTATATAAGTATATAACAAACTTCTTCCAAATCTAGTTCGTCGCTGTACTTGCACTTCTGGCTGTCGCCAGCGCTGGTTTACTGCCCGCCGCTCAGGTGTACCATGCAGCACCCGCCGCTCAAGTGTACCACGCGGCACCGGCCGCTCATGTCATCAAAGCCGCGCCAGTGGCGTACGCCGCACAGCCCGTGTTGGCCAAGGCCGATGAAGAATACGACCCACATCCTCAGTACAAATACAGCTATGATGTGCAAGACGCAGTATCCGGTGACTCGAAGACCCAAGTGGAGGAACGTGATGGGGATGTGGTTCGCGGCGAATACTCCCTCATTGACGCTGACGGTTATAAGCGCACTGTTCAATACACTTCCGATCCCGTGAACGGTTTCAACGCCGTCGTGAATCGCGAACCATTGGTGAAGTCCGTTGCTGTTGCTCCAGTTGTGAAAACAGTGGCCCCAGTTGCCCATTACGCTGCTCCTGTTGCTCACTACTCAGCTCCTGCAGTGGTCAAAACGGTTGCTCCAGTTGCTCACTATGCCGCCCCTGTCGCGCACGCCTATGCGGCTCCCGCTTATACCACCTACACTGCCGCCCACCACTAAATGCTTGATTTCGTAGGCTTCAGTTGATTGACTGTTTTTGTAGTTTAATTAAAATTGTGATTTTCAAATAAAAAATATGTAATAGTTAAAATACACACTTAATTAATACTTTACAAATTGCCGGTGCAGGACTATGAATGTAATCTTAAACTTTGTTTACGGTAAGTAAAGAATAGGAAGCACCCTGTATAGTTTCTTCTTATAATACTGAAATTTTAATTTTTGCTGATGACTAAATGATGTTCGACCTTGGAGCTGATGTAGAGTTTTAAGAGCAACACCAGGATAATCATGATACAGATTTGTAGTATATATACCCTAAATATGGTATATTTTGTTTGACATGAATTTTGTAATACGTCGGAGACTCGGTTAAGTACAGGGTGTTCCAAAATTAACGCAAGACTGGAAGTTGTCGCTATTTCAATTAATATTCACAGTTGACGAAGTGAAACACCACTCCGACCATATTTTGAATAAAATTTTCGAACTGCGGCCAACAATCAATCAATCGTATCACAAAGCTTCTCGATGCTATTGATAGCGCGGTTAGGCACTCTTCGACCAGCCCTGAACGTACTGTTAATTACCTCAAGGCTAATATCGCCGATCTGCTATCTGAGTGGATGATTACTTAACTGAAGGAGGTTACACTCCGGAGCAGTAAATATACTGCTATCTTAATAGCTGCAAGAGCGAGGAAGCTCTCGACAGTAAACCCTTCTCCAATCTTCCCGCCATAGGTTTGACCCATCCGTGAAGAAACTCACTGCTCCTCCCCTCCAACGGCATCTTTCGATTTCGGTTTGGCGACCCCATGAACCAAGTAATCCGGTATGAAGCCAAAGTGAGTGAGGATTTTCGAATGTTTAGACCCGTGTTCTTTTATATAACCCAGACTACCTGAGTCTTATGGCAACTTTCGCAGTTATACTATCTTGTATCTTCTAGTGAATAAAACCATATCGGTTTTATTTGGGTCGATGGCGAGACCAATGAGATACCCCTGCGTCAATTCGTGAACGCGGCTCAGGAACTTTCCTGTGACCATAAGGGTTACATCGTCTGCATAGGCAATGATCTTGCCAGCCACAATCTTCAAGTTTTTTAAGCAGGATTCATTGAAGAGGAAAGAGTGAGGTTCCCTTACGTGCGTTTCCCCATTCCGTTTCAATCACTTTGTGGCACAGAAGATAGCAGTTACTGCTTCCGGGAGGACATTATTTAAAAGCACCGTCCATATCAAGGAAGGTCCCAACAGCGAATTCCTTAAGCCTAATGGCTTCCTCTAGCCACGACATGATTGTATACAGGGCAATATCTACTGACCTTTACAATAAGCATGTTGCGCTCCTGAATGTGTCCCTTTATGTAAAAAGGAGGAGAGGCTGATGGGCCTGAAGTCTTTATATAAAATGCTGAGTTATATCAGGGGAGATCAGCAAGAGAAAATTTAAAAAATGTGTTATGAAACCTGAATAGTGGAATTCAATACCATTTGGAGAATCAAATAAATATTCTGTAGTTCTAGCTCTAAGTCTACCTAACATTTGTGAAAACCATAGGGGTTAAGATATGTTCACACTACCAGCAGAGTTAATAATTTTGTACAAAACGTTTTTGGCTTAGATTCTCTTTTAGAATATACTTACCGGTTTATAAAATCAATTTGATATTTGTTATTTTTTAGGTTTAATGCATAATACTTGGTATACAAATTTTTAATTAGCTACTTATGTATATACTTTTTTTACAATGGCAAGGGCAGAGTAAGCGAATTGGTTGAAAATGGCATTTCTGTCAATTAATGATGGTAGTAGTGTTGTTGTTCTTCATGATGGGGAGCCTCGTAGCTGGTGTGTGTGGCAACTTGGTGCTGAACTGGCACGGCGGCGTACTCGTGGGCAGCGTGAACGGGAGCGTGGTGGTATTGCACTGGAGCAACAGCGGCCGGAGCGTGATGGTACTGCACAGGCGCAGCAGCCACAACTTTATGGGTGAGGGGCTCGCGTTCGACGACAGCGTTGAAACCATTGACAGAGTCGGCAGTATATTTGACAGTGCGACGGAAACCATCAGCATCGTTCAACGAATATTCACCATGGACTACGTCACCGTCACGGCTCTCCGACTGGCTTTTGGAATCACCGGAGACGGCATCCTGTACGTCATAGGCGAAATTGTATTGAGGATGAGGATCATCGGGATACTGTTCATGGGCAACGTGTTGCTTGTGCAACAAATGCACTGGTGCATGAACAACTGGTGCATGAGCAACATGCGCCACTTGTGCGGGTGCATGATACAAAGCGGCGGCCTCATGCTGATGATGATGCTCCAAGGGAATGCCATGTTGTTCCTGTACCGAGATAATGCCGGCTTGAGCAGCACCGATCAATAGTGCAACAGCGAAGAACTGAAATTACAGATAGAGAAGCAAATTGGTGGTTAAAATCGTACGCCAAATTTGACTATTCCGAAAATTCCTCCACATAGCAACCATCGAGGCACGCTCATATGAAAGTTATGCACTCACCTTGAAAGCCATTTCGTGAATGTGAGTGCTAAAACTGCAAAGAAT
Organism: Bactrocera latifrons; assembly: GCF_001853355.1. Lineage (NCBI taxonomy): Eukaryota > Metazoa > Arthropoda > Insecta > Diptera > Tephritidae > Bactrocera > Bactrocera latifrons. The sequence continues at coordinate 1,354,752 of NW_017536629.1, forward strand.
TACAAAATTCGCGTATCGGTTTGTCCTCCCACTCCGAAGTGTGTGACTTGAATACTAATGAGCTGGAGTCGAGTGTTAGTTTTTATACGAAAATCGAACGCACCGCTGGCAGACCACGAAATTTAATGAAATATGGAATACTCGCCGGTAAACGGTATAAACGATATTTCATGAGGCAACGCCATAATACCCTTGGTGTGTAGTCTTTTATCTCTTTTTTCTAAGCCATTTATAATTTTATTATATTTTGTGTAAAAGTGCAAGTGTTCGTCTTGCCTCGCGCATACGAGTAAAAGCGAACGCGCGTCTGCATGATTTGCATTTTTCAACGGATACCAACACGATCGCTGGAAGACCGTTGCTTTGTTAGAGTTTCATGTATGCGTGAGTGGGTGTGTGTGTATATTGCCGCTGGCAGTAACACTGGTGGCGTAATAACCATAGCTGCCGGCCATACCACGCCCTTTCCACCAACGCACGACTGCCCTGTGGCTGTGAATTTTTTGCTTTTGCTTTTGCTTTTAATTGTGAGCCCATATTGGCTGTGTACGCTGGAAAATAAGCAAGTGATTAAATAATAATAAAAATGCTTATCCACAATATGTATATCTCTGTACACGGATGTATGTATGTTTGTATGTATGTCTATACTTTATTGTTTGCTTGCGAACTTCGAAAAATTGCACAGCACTTTCGACAGTTTGGTCGTTGCCGTCTTTGCGGTTTTCCGGCTCCCACCTCACCTCCACCGGTTTGTCCACCTCATTCACTGTGCGTCCACCGCCCCACACCCGCTCAGACTTCTGCGCTTCTCTGCCTTTCTGGCTTCAAGTTCAACAACGTAACTGTTTATCATTTGCTATTACCTCATAACGAGTTGTAGCTAGTGGCTTGTAAATCATTTTTTGAGCTTTTATTAAAGCTCAGTTTTTTCCTACAGTATTTTCACTTTATTTTTACAGCAAAGCGTCGCTACTTATTTATTATTGTTGTTGTTGCTGCTTAAAACTAATTTTGCACTTTATTGATACAAATTGTTGTTGTGCTTTTTTATTTTTCGAAAATGTTTGAACATGTGTACATTCATAACTTTTTATTGAGCGCTTAAATACCGGTGAGGCATACAACTGTTGACCCACTTAGAGCGATGAGCTGCGCGGCATTGTTCGGCAATTCAGTTAGTTTGTTAGCTAAAGTTTTGTTTTGAGGATCTAAAAAGGAGTTTTGAAATTGAAAGCTTTCTTTAAGTTTTATTTAATCAAAATCAATAACCATTTTTTAATGGAAAGATTAAATTTCATAAATAATGCCTGATGAAGATTTTGGCTTGAAGCACTAGTTTCTAAGTTTAGAAGAACAATCATTCCAACCTGAATAAATACTATGATTCTGACACATTAACACCTAAACAAGTAAAATTTTGGGTTAGTCGAATCTGTTCCGGTATGTCACGGTAATTGACGAAAATATCGCTAATAAATTAAAATCGTTGAATCTGCACAGAAGCTAGCCAGAGTGTATATAAAAAGAAGCTCGGTATATGAGTGCATAGGCCAAATCTGTACCTGCGAATTTCAGCAGCCAACAAATTGGTAACTAAATCAAATCTCTGAAGCGGATGGTTAATGAAGAAGAAAAGTGTCATACAGTCGTGGTTGAATCGCAGTGAGCCCACGCAAACGATAGCTAACCCAAGATTGTCACTCAGAAGCTTTTATTGTGCGTTTGGTGGGATTAACAGGGAAACATCTCCTATGAGCTGCTCCCTCAAACGAATTCGAATCTATACCCTCAACAGCTTAGATAGTGACAAAAAACTTCCAAGAACTTGATTGGGAGGTTCTTCGGCACTCACCTTATACTATTGTGAGCAAAAAATAGTAAGACTTTTAAATTAAGATTTCACGTAAAAACCCATTCGTCGAAATATTTATATATTTGTAATGTTTTTTCTTGGTTGGTATGACTGTCAGTGACATCTGTGCGAAATGTCACATCAAAATAATTCTTAGTGTTTAGTATAAGCTAGTCTATCTAAAGTACTTAAAGGGCATTCGGCGATTTTTACGTTGAGTGAAATTATTCAACAAAAAAGTTCCATTAAGTTTTGTGTGCGGAATCAAATTTCTGGTGTCGAAAGGTTAAGAATGTTTGGAAAGGTCTTCGGTGATCATTGCGAGGAAACTGATTAATACACATTATTCAAAGAGGGTCGAGAACGCTTTGACAACTAACTATGTCTAGGACGGCCATAATATAAAAAGATGAGCAACACATCAACAAAATGAAGGAATTTGTGCTTGAGAATCAAAGATTAACAGTCAGAGATCTTACTGGAATCGTTGGAATATCGGAAGGATAAGTGAAAACCATTTTGAAAAATCATTTGAGGCTAAGAAAAGTTCAAGCACAATTAGTTCCAAAATAACAAAATTTTTTTCGTAAAACAACGTTGCTTTAACGTCTGTGAAACAATGCTTTCGTACTTCCAGGATGCCATGAAATATGTTATTACTGGCGATGAGCCTTAGATATACGAGTATGTATGGTTATGACCCGACAGATCTTAGTTTTTGCTCTAAGATAATACACCGACGTAGTTTTTCTGGCTATTCAGCAAACTCAAACGAACGCTTCCGGGAAACCGTTTTGAATCAGTGGAAGACTCTTCCGAAAATTTACTTTAACAACTGTTGCCCGGACTTGACAAAATGTTGTCACAAGTGTATTGGGGCCAAAAGTGGCTTTGAGAGGGACGACACAGATTTTGAAGAATATAATAATCATTTTAAAATTACGAACAAATTTTTACTTTTTTGCTTACAGTAGTAGTCCGGATCTGATTCCAAGTGGAGTGGAGTAACCATCATATTTTATAAATGTTTGGTTAAAAATTTTTTGTTTTGATTCGATTTTCGATACTATCGATAAAATGTGGTGGGTGGACGACTCGCATGAGGTAATTTTTCGACGATTTCACGCTCTTGTACCAATCTAAGAAAGAATGTTTATCAATTCAGCTTTCGCCAAAGTTTTTAAGGGTCTGTCAGCGTAAAATATGATCTTGGCTGAACACTTAAAGATCTTTTTGGAAATCTTCCAAGCATGTTCGCTGAATTTAAATGGAATAGCAGGTACAAGTATATGTTTGCATTATTTTCTAGAATTACAATATTTTTCCCAATAAACGCTACCTCCACTTTGGCAAACAAAATGTTATTTTTGAACGCACTGTACATAACTCGAAGTAAGTTGAAAATATTGAAAATAACATAACACCATTTAATTTTTCAAAGTGCATATAATTAAAAACATTTATAAAACAAACAAAAACATGCGCACAAAATAATAAAAATAAATACAGTTAGGTATATGCATAAGTTCAACTGTCAGTAATGACGATAATGATAATCGGGAGCATTGTGAACAACTGCTGGCTCGTGAGCATAATGCGCCACTGGAGCAGCTTGGGCTATCTTCACCAATGGTTCACGGCTTACGACAGCATTGAAACCGTTATGTGGATCGGAGGTATAATGGACTGTGCGCTTGAAGCCATCAGCATCTATCAAGGAGTAGTGGCCATGCACCACATCGCCATCGCGCTCTTCATATTGACTCTTGGAGTCACCTGTCACTTTGTCATCAACACCATAAGAGAATTTATATTGAGGATGAGGATCGTATTCCTCTACTTGATTGATGTAGTGGTGTAGCGGTTGTGGTACTAAAACTCCGGCACTAACGGTAGCCACCAGTATAAATGCGATGAGTAACTGAAGTATTAAGACAAAATTATAAAATTATTATAAAAATTTTCGTATTATTAATTAAGCGTACCTTCAACATGATTTAGCTTTGATTTAGTAATGCTCTCAGTTGAACTGGCGAATGTGGAATGAATTAGTTGTCTGGCAATTGGTCCAATTTATAACTGAATTTTTTTACAGTTAATTAATGAGTTCTTCATTTACATACCTTAACGGTATGCATTTAGAAAGGGACGCTCAACGTGAAACAAAATGCATTTAAGTTCAGTACTGTTATTTTCATCAGTTGTCACGGTCAAATGCTATCAATTCGGGTCTGGCGGTTATTAAGCATTTAAGGTTGTTGTGAAAGTGATAAATTACAAGAACAATGACAACTATTTCGAGTAGGAATTTGTCAATTGTCATAGCAATATTGTCCACTTATATAAGTTCATTTATTTGTTTTTCAACTTTTGAGTAGATGTAATCAAATTTTCATGTTGTTTTTGTTATTTTAATAATCTGAACAGGGTATAACTAGGTTGTCACCAATTTTGTTATTCCCAGAGGAAAAAGCCAGAAACCCTATAAATTATCGGGATTATAAGTGGATTGAGGCATTTACGTCGTTTTGCCTGTATAATCGGGAAATAGTAAACTAGTTACTCAGATTTTGAGATATCTATCTAAAACCGTTTCATTTGACAAAATATCTTATCAACAATTGGCATGGACTATTTTTTGGATCATGTTGCAATATGCAAACAAATTGAGCAGTTCAAAACACTAAAGCATATAGCTGTTATCAAACGGACCTATAAAAATAAAGATAAAGATCTTGAAGATATATGCAACTAGATCGGACTGATCACACAGCTTCACCTAATTATCTATAAAGTAGCCAGACACACACTGCTCAAAATTACAGCAGAATGCTTTGACATAGGTCCTAGCGCGTGAAGGACATCAGTGGCGCAATACCACTGGCTCTTCTCTCAAAAGACATCATTACCAAAAGTGTAAACATCATTAAGAAGTTCAAAGTTACCCTCAGCAGTAAGGCTGACTGGAACCATTCCGCTCTCGAGCTACAGCTAAGGGATAGTACAATCTGTACCACGGCTGGAAAACGTCGCAGTAGTCGCAGCACCACGCACCAAACTAATCATACCTATGGTCCCGAGGATACTCCAAGCAGAAGTCTTTGCTGTGTGGTCGCAGAATAAAGACCCTCGAGTCCATCTTTTCAAATAGAATCACATTGCCTCAATAGCACTTAGAAATATATTGGACTTTATCAATATTGTGACTTTAAAGAGGCACAATACTTAGGCCGAGGTCAAAACTTATTTCCCAGATAGTGGGAATTTAGATTATTAGATGGATAATCTTATATTTTTGGTTTATGTGCATCCTTCTATTCAGTTTTCTGTTGAGCTATGAAAGGAGTGACAATAAATATTTTTCGACTACGGTGTATGAGGGCCTGTCATTTTCACTTCGCCCACTAATTTCCATTCATCTGTTAACGAAGCTTTCTTATACGGCCCTGGAGGACATTTTCCTTTTGAAGATGTGTATGTAATAGAAAGAAAGTATTTTAAAGACGGTGGAGCTTTGGCACATCCTTTACGTTTGTTTTTGAGTTAAATTTCCTTTTTAGTCTCTGCATTTTAATTAAGCTTCACTAGGCTACACATACATAATTATAACTAACTTACATATAATTAAAAAAATTATTAGTAGGCAGGTAGAAATATTATTAAATAATAATAAAATATAAAACATCATTGAAATTATTCATACTTTTTGTAAAGGCGAAGTTATGCACATAAAAAAAATTTCCACACCTATTTATGTCCGTCGAATAACTAATTTTCAAGTACATCAAATTTGAACCAAAATGCACTGTCCAGTTCTTAATTAATTTTAGCCGCTCCCTTATGAAATTAATCAAAAAGAATTCAATACAACACTGCATAAAGAGGAAGTCTTGGGGTGGTGTGAATCGAATTGAAGCTTTAATTTCGATTTTGTTTTGATTTTTTTGAAAAATGAAACTATGCCCACGTTTTATCTTCACCTTCCTAATTGCCTTAAGCACCACCGATTCGAAGTTATGAAAATTCGATTAAAATTTTTCAGCGTCTACGATATATGTCCAATAATAGGCATATTAAAGCCAATTAAAAGCAAATAATTGATGCTTACATTGTATTTATACATACCGACTTAAACTGGAAGATATTTCAATAAAAATCAATTAACAAGGCGGCTCTAAAGGTGATGTTATTATTGTTAATTGTTTTCCTAATTATTGACCAAAATCCAAATAATTAATATATAAGTAATTCGCCTATTATATTGTGGAGTAATTATGTTTACTTGACTAAGCCGATCACAATTCTTAAACATTTAGATTGCTATTGCATTTAAAAGGGCTAGTATATATAGCTAGTGTAGTATATTGAATATTTACAAGTCATATATAGAGTAATGCTCAACTTTAATTATTATTTGCTTATAGGCTTCACTGGGCGGTCTAAATGCCTTTTATGGTTTCGTGAGAAGATCAACGAATAATCTAATTAACAGAAAATAGCACAAATACAGAAAAGCTGTTAGAAGTGCATTTCATTTATAGATTTAATTATTCTTTTATTGTTCGAATGTACTTTTAAGCAATTTTTTTCACAGATAATAATTGGATGACAAAAGACTGGCACAGACATATTACTCCACCTCTACGGATATAAGTTTTCATGTACTCATTAATACAGGGTGGTCCTAATGGTGTTCATTTATTTATCAAGATCATAGTTCTTAAGCTAAAATGGTTATAAATTTTGACAAAGTAGAAGTTGTAAACAAAACGCATAATATTTAATTATTCATCATAATTTATTTTGTGACGTACCACGCGATGTAATACACTTATGTCAACGACTTTTCCAGTCCTTGTAACACTTTTCATTTCCACTTTTTGGGATGTTCTTCAGCGAATTTTGTTGTACCCCTACAGTCGACTGAAAACGGGTTCCACAAAGCGGAAATTTCAGTTTAGAACAAGGAAAAACACACGGAGCCAATACGGTGGATGATCGATGGTATTTCTTGAGATTTCCCTTTAAATTTGGTCCCAACCATAGCTCGACGCGATGATGCATTATCATCATGTAAAATCTATGTGTTGTTCTTCCAAGATTCCGGCCGCTTTCGACGGATGTTCTCACGTAAACGCCTCAAATAGAACTCCTTTTTGAACTTCTGCTCTCTGGAATAAATTCATGATGCACCAAACCCCAAATCATCTTGATTTTTGAGCGGCTTTGGCGTGGTTGTTTGGATTTCGTCTCGTTTTTTCCCCTCCATTTCGATGATATCCATGAATATGGAATCGGATTTCGTACGATCAAGCATATCAGAAGAGGCCTATTTACGGTACTCTTTTCGAAAAGAATTCAGCTTTATGGGGACTAGTCGAGCAAGAATGCGAGAAGTGCAGTTCTATAGCGATTTCTCTAACACTTGCCTGATAATTTTCAAGCGCCATGTCCTTTACTTGTTTAATATTTTCATCAGTTGAAGAGGACGAAAGTTGTCTAGAACGAGGCATGTCTGCAGCGACCTCTCGATCGACTTTGGAGGCTTTAGAAAAAGTCAATTTCAATTACATTTACCTTTTTGCAGAAGATAATTTTTGATCTCAAACTCTTTGTCAATCTTAGGAGGTATCTACATAAATATAGCTCTGTAAACAAATCACGGAAATTGTCCTTTTTGGTCCTGGTCATTGTTCGAAGAATGTAGTAACGTTTGTAACTTCTGGTGAGATCGGAAAAAAATTTAAGAATTTGTTGCCATAGCTGGTTCTCAAGATGGCGATCTCACTTATACTGATATATGCAGTGCTTTGCGAAACCAGAAAATAAACTGCTATTATTAGATCATATAAATCGACATGGCGCCTTGAAGCCAATAAAAATCTATTAAGGCCTTTTATTTCAGCTCACCGGGATGTCTAAAAGTGAGAGCCTCAGAGGCGAAACACTCAAGAAGAAAGGGTGGTTTCTACTTTGTTTTCTTCCAAGCAACTTCTAAAACTTTCATCCGATAAAAGTCTCAACCTAAACGGTTGGACAGCGTTAGTGCATTAACCAGTTAGAACTCCCAGAATTAAAGAAACTCACTAAACCTCTTCCGATGCACTTTGAGTTCAAAAAGTATTTAAGAAAAACTAATGTTGGACTAGTGCTGGCCAATTACCAGTTCAGCCCAGTGATTTGAAGTTCCTTTGCACTGATTTTTTAGTTGAATTTCCTGGAGTCTCTGTTTTCTAATCGGTCTGCAATTGTGGGCTTGAAATTCTACATTAGTAAAGAATTTACCCACGATATATTGAAAGTGCTCAGACTACTAGTTAGTGTAAGCTAGACTGTTGTTAGTAGTATAAAGTATTACAGTGGACCCAGTTAACCTTGAGAGAACTGAAAATCGGGGGCAACTCCTCTCGGACTCGGAGTTCCCTCTGCTTTGTAACAATTTTGGCAGATTCTTTTCTCCAACAATTCTCTACTAAGAATACTTTAATATAATGCTTAAAATGGCTCCCAATCTTGATCTTTGTAAATTTGTAGTATTAGGTATACATTCCAAATATCAAATATATCACGGGCTTTCGGATCTCAGCGCCACAATGTTGTAACAGTTATCTAAGAAAATGCGTTAATAACATTTTTTCCCCAACCGATAATTGGCCGACCTATACTTTTTCATTTTCATGAAAACTTAAAAATAAATCAACATATGAACCACCCTGTATACCTAGCGAGTATTATTATCAATCAAAATGTACGAATTTGGAGCATAAAATGAAGCGTTAAGAATTTCGAACCGGAAATATGCGAATCACGTTGCCTTACTGCAATGAAAACCTGTAAATTAATTAAACATGTGTACATATGTATGTAGACGATTATAATAACACAATGGCGTAGAAACATATGTATTTACATTTATATTTTTATTTAATAAATAAAAAATCTCACGAAATTCTCCAATCGTCCATTCAATCGCTGTCGTGTTTTAATGAGAATTTTTCGATTTCATTAGCCAAATATTGGTGGCATTAAGCAACAATTGCTCCACCGCATGTTATCCACAGTGCTCCAATAAATACGCACACACATATTTACATACGTATACAGAGTTTGAAATGACGAGCGAATATACTAGTAAGTACATATCTAACAATTAGGAAATTCCGTTTGCAAGAGGAATTTCAATGTCATGTTCGCGATACAATTTTCAACGCATTCGCTGGCAAATAGCCGGCCAATTTTTCAAACCTTTCAGCGTAAACACGGTAAACGTGATTTGCGCTAAGTCTGCGCAGCGCGTCCATGTGTCGTATGGCGTTGAAATTATAGCGGGCATAATCGGTTAATGCAGTTAATGCTCTGTTCATTGGCTGGTTTCGTTCGTAGTGCTGGCAGACAAGTGCTTGGCGCCAACTGCTAAATCAAATGGCCAAATTACTAAATGGCTTAATTAAGGAACTCATGTGGGCAAAGAATATGCAAACACACATACGCGAATGACTACCCTGTCGGAAATTAAGATTAGTTAAATTTTTTTTTATACCTCGCGTGGGAGTTAAATCTCTTAGGATTGATTGCGTCTTAGCTAACAAAATATTATCCAAAAAATGTTTAACTTCCTAACCGATTCAAGTCAATCAGATTTTTGAAACCGCAGTTCCGAGGCGCAATTTCGAATAACGTGTATATTCAATACTTTGAGGGTTTTAAATATTTCAACAACGCTTCTAGTAAAAAGTAACATTTATTAATACGGTCGTTGTATATTACGGGACTGGGCAATCCCAGTGTTGCAATCTGGCAACTCAGGACTTTATCGTAATGTTTGATATTTTTTATGTTATATATACTCAGAACGCTTTCACATCCAAGCACTTTTTATGCTGTTTACAGTAACTTGAAATATTCATATCAGCCAAAGTATAGAATTCAATCGTGAACATAGACATGGATTAACTCAGCAACAGTGCACGGAAAAACTTAATTAAATTGTCAGCGTTCATTGGTGAATCCAATCGAATTAGTAGGTCATTCGTGAAGGTCGTCCGAAATCAGTTCTTGTTCCTAAAACTATATGCAAGAACATTTGATATAACGTTTTATATGTATATAACATATTTTTTTTTCCTCGTGGAATCCAACTCAATATGTCGATCGCTCAAAAAATATTTGTGTCGATTTGTGGAGAAAAAAATGCAAAAACAGCGGTGCTTTGGAACATCTATGGCATAACGGAAGATGATAAGTAGTCTATTTATGAGTATGAGCCCAAAATTAAAGAGGAGTTGGTTGTATGGGTGTTTCAAAATGAGCCGAATCCAACAAAAGTTTTCTCCGGTCATAACACTTTGAAGCAAATGTTTCCTTGTATTTTTTTTTTTTTTTTTTTTGGAAAAACTGCAAATGTCGCAACCATACTACCAGAACAATGAATAACAGTAATGGGTGGTTCACAACCATTTTTGTGTTAGTTGTTTTATAAGAAATCGGGACAACCAATTACCGAAAATGGATTACTTTTCACCACGACATTGCTAGCTCTCAAACATGGATTAAAATAACTGAAGTTTTGACCCCTCAACACCTCGATTTTATGAGTCATCCACCGTACGGTCCTGACTTGACACCGAATGACTTCTTTTTATTCCCGTGCGCCAAAAAATATAGTAAGAGGTCAAGGATTTTCTAAACCTGAAGAAGCAGTTGTTGTGTTCAAAAGTCATGTTATGGAGATACCTCAATCAGAGTGGCAACAGAGCTTCGAAATGTGGTTCCAACAAATGCACAAGTGTATAGATCTTTCGATAATTAATATTTTTTTTCGTTCTCTAATCCCGAAAGATAAAGGTCAGCTTACGTACCATACTATTGATGTATCTGCTCTCTCTTGTAAGAACACAACTCGATAACTTCGCTCTCGCTTTACATGTAAGTTTTTGGCAAAAGAGCAGCGCGCAAAGATAGCGTACAGAGAAATGGCGAATTGAAAACAGCTTTCATAAAACATCGCCTTTATTTTATTCATAATTAGTTTTCCTAATGGGTCGTTATAATCAACATTCGCGTTTGCTATACAAACAACACGAACTTGTAATGACGTTCGCTGATGATTCGGTAAAATGTTTTACCCACCACAGCTTATTCCGGCTTTGTCTCGTAAGCCATACTGTTATCACGGATATAGTTCATACACTTAGAGCACTGTGAACGACCATATGGGCCAATCGACCGCTCAATGGCGCGTTTAGAAATGTAGGTGTGTAATTGAGTTTAAAAAATCCACCTCTCATATTTCCTCTCTCTGCCTTTAACTTTTTAGTTTCGGTTTAGACAAAAATACACAGGTGTAAATTTTTACGCATTTAACATTTTTTGATAACCATTTTGGTTAACTTTAATAGGCCTATAATGGACGTGTTCAGAATTATCAGATTGTGTATAAAAAAACGAAGAGAAAAAAGATCTAGTCGATATATTGGAAAAATGTTTTATCTTAGTCTTTATTACAGAAGTTTCAATAATCATTTACCGACTGATATTTGGAAATGAAACTGAGTGATAACGAGATTTTTGCTTTCGGTTCTTATTGAAGTATTATACAGCCATTGTGGAATCGGCATTTTCAGTTTTAAGCTCACAAATATTTCTTGAGGAAATCTTCTCTTTACTTGTTTGTATCAATTCTACGTTCCTGATGGTAAAGCTTTGACCAGAAAACAAAGTGTAGCCATTTAGCTTTATGTGTTATCCCCGAAGATCTGTTCTATTTTCTTATAACTACCAAATATGGAAGTTAAGAATTAATCTTTGCCATCTAAATTATGTTCAAATATGATGACAAAATTGTCTTAATTGAAGTCATCTTTATTCTCTTCTTCTTTGGGAGGATGGATTCATGGGTAGAAGTTCACGCTATGTGAGTGACCAGAAACGATTCTTTTACATATGGTTAAAGCAGCTCACGACTTCCGGTCTAAAACCAAATATCCTCCGAAGGCAAGCTATAATGAGAAGGCGACCCATTTTTCCTCAGCATTGTGCGCTGGGTTTGGGACCCGCTAGGGAACAACAGCCTCGGATGAGAGCCACCCTTTAATCTCTACAGAACTCAGAATAGAAAGACATAATACTTTTATAGTTTCTCAATATTTATTATGGGAATAAATAGCAATACTGAATATATACATGAAAAACATTTTACTAATTTAAGGATATTATCAATCGTTTCAATGATCTGGTGAACAGGTATGATCGTGGAAATGAATTAATGATGGTACTCGACAGCTGGAGATGAGTAAGCAGCATAATGAGCAGCTGGTGCAGAGTAATGAGCGGCAGGAGCGGCGTAGTGAGCCACTGGTGCAGCATAATGAGCAACTGGGGCAACGGTCTTGACCACAGCAGGGGCAGAGTAGTGAGCGACTGGAGCGGCATAGTGAGCAACTGGAGCAGCGTAGTGGGCAACTGGAGCAACTGTCTTTACAACTGGAGCGACGGCAACGGACTTAACCAAAGGTTCACGGCTGACGACGGCGTTGAAACCATTCACGTCATCCGAAGTGTAGTGTACAGTACGTTTGTAACCATCAGCGTCGATGAGGGAGTATTCACCGCGAACCACATCACCATCACGTTCCTCTACTTGACTCTTGGCATCACCGGTCAATTTGTCTTCAACACCATAAGAGTATTTGTATTGAGGATGAGGATCGTATTCCTCTGAATGAGCCACAGGTGCTGCGTGCACAGCGACGGCTGGTGCGGCATGGTATGCCGGAGCAACGTGTACGTAGCCAGCGCTGGCAACAGCGACGAAGGCGAGTGCGAATACAAACTGGAAGAAACAAATAGATTGAAAAACATTAGCACGCTATTAGAACAGGATATTTTAACACTAGCCGAGCCTTAATTTACCTTGAATGCCATTTTTGTAAATATTTTTAAAAGTTTTTGAACTGAGTTGGGTTCTTTGTCGCTGAGATAGCCAGAAGTGAATGATATGAAGTATCCGTCAACGGATCAATTTATAGTCCACACCTGTTCAGCTAATCATTGAAAATTTCTTTTGTTAAAATCTGGTTTATTCACCGCCCAATTTGCTGTACTAAAACAATAAGAAACTGCCGCAATATGCGTGTGTATCCGTTTAATCTGCTCAGCATTATAAAATAAATGAAAGTTAATCGTTTTTTCGAAAAGCTAAGGTCACACACGCATTTGAGGAAACAATTATTCACATGTGTGGGTATTTTGACATGTGAGCGCAGACATTTGCTCATTTAAGGTATATGGTTTATTAACTTTATGTCTTTTAGACGAAATGTGTTTTTTTGACGAAATATGAGAGTGTGACATTTTACATTTAAAATTAATATACATAGGTATAATTTTCATATGGCTTAAAAAAGATGGGTGGCAATGAGAACCAATTGTATATTGTTTGCTTAGAGTGAGCTTCTTGTTACTGAAACATTAAACATTTTTGAAACACATTTGCAAGTAGTTTATAGAAAACCTTTATTGAGCCATAACGATGACAATATCGAATAATCAAGAAGGTAAGGAGAGCACAATATCAATCAAGGAGGTAAGGAAAAGTTATGCCACCTTTTATTCGAGTTGCTTACCTTAGAGCTCAACTTGATATGCCTGAGTGGTCCATTATAAAGATTTTGCTATGATTTTGACTTTTTTATTCCAATAGTTTATGGGATATTTGCATTAAATCAGGGTCTACCAACAAAAGAGATGTGATGTTAAAAATAAACCGTTTTTTATCCGACTTATCCGTTTTATAAATCGAATTTTATCTAGCCAAAAACTGCCAACTCGGAAAAAACAAAAACATGATATTAAAATTACATGAAACACTAAAATTCGCCAGAATGGGTTCTGGTTTTTTAAGCAGATAATTTTATGGAATTTTTGATTTGAACAAAATGTGGGCCAAATGGCCATCACTTCTCCGTTTTAAAATATTCACGCTTTTACGTAAATTTTCCATGACCCGATGTAGCATTTCAGCTGTAATGTCAGCTGTAGTGCACTGAATTTTGTTTACGAGCTTCTCGTGCGTCGGTAGTTAATTGAACGAAATTAATTGATTTAACATAAAGCCAGAGAAAATAATCTAGGGGTGTCAAATCGCTTAACGCATCCATTCCTCGAAATTAACGAGTCGTCAAACTTTGCACGCAATGTGTCCCTGTTTAGAGTTGAAATATTAGGCGAAAATAGAAATCATCAAACAGTGGCTTTTTGGAAAGGAAATAGCGTTTCCTGAATCTCACAAACATTTGACTCACCCAAGTAGTAACAATTTTGTTTTTTGACGAAACCATTCTGGCTTAATGGATCTCATAGAAGAAGATGTTGCGTGAAGAGACCATTAGATAACGTTCAAGCGTTGTACCAAAGTGAAACATAACATGCTTAAAACCCAAACCTTACAGAACACATTGAAGAGTTTGACAGAAGTCCTTTTCTCCCCAAAAAGCTGCTCAGCGGTTTGAACCGTTGATAGCGGACTACTATAGAATACAGCTGCATACAAACTTGTCGAAATCTTGTATGGAAAACCATTTCATTTCACAAGATATCTTCATAATTATTTGACATGGAATATAGTTCAAGTCAACACTACAAAGCTCCGCTTGTTGCTTATATTAAAACACTGAACATATAATTGAAATTTGAAAATAACCGTTCGAAATCAAGATAAAGATCTTTATGAAAGATATATTTTCTTTATTAATCCTTAATTCGGCTTGAAAGTTTTTTATATCAAAGAACATGACATCAACAAAAGTGATTGAGGAACGTCAGAATAACTGAACTGAGATTGAAACTATAAGTAAGTCTTTGATCAAGAACTATCACCACATTTCTTTTTTTAAAATTATATGTTTGTTGGTCGCGGTTACGTCTCAAATTGGCTATTCATTGAGTCCAATTTGACTCGTTCGGGCATCTGTATGATTCCACCGGCCCACAAACCACACTAAAACGTTTTTTTTTCTAGATGAAATGGCAGGTTGCTCTTCGTTTCAAAAATGAGATTCATCGCTGAACAAAATTTTTCAATGCCCATAGAGCATATTTTGTACACTTTCAATTTGTGATCTCTCCGTAAAATGCGCCAAGTCGTTCCATACGTCAATCCGAGTTGTTGTGAACGGTGTCGTATCAACTCTGCACAGTCTTCGTGTACACTGTCAGCTCCGCCTGAATGCGGAGTCTCAAGATAGGTGATAGCGTTGCGAATAGTACGCTGAGTATTCCGATCATGTTGACCATGAGTTGAGCGAAGCGCGGTAAACACATTCGTTACAGAACGTGAGTTCTCGTAATAAAGTTGTATGATTTGTAAACGTTGTTGTATGTAACTGTATCCACCATAAGAGAGAAGTAGATTAAAAATAGAGCTCATTAGGTACTTAGCTTACTGAAAACAAATTTTAAAATAAATTTTTGAGTATTTTGTTCTGAATTTGGCCCATATTTCTTAACACAAAGTTCAAAGGTGAACCATAATGTCTTAACCCTATCTCATAATATCACACACCAGAGTTAATTAGTTTTTAATTTTCATTTAATATTGGAAACAATCGGGATTTTCATAAATAAAAAACAGCATTTATAAAATAGTCTCTAAAATATTTAAGTACTTTCGCCAAATCTTTAATGGTGGTATCTGACTACAGCAGGAGCGGCATAGGATGTGTAATGGGCAGCTGGAGCGGCGTAGTGAGCCACGGGTGCAGCATAATGGGCAGCAACGGTCTTGACCACAGCAGGGGCTGAGTAGTGAGAGACTGGAGCGGCATAGTGAGCAACTGGAGCAACGGT
>NW_017536629.1:1370481-1382890 GCF_001853355.1 Bactrocera latifrons
CAATGAGGGAGTATTCACCATGGACCACATCACCATCACGTTCCTCCACTTGGCTCTTGGAATCACCGGTGAGTTTGTCATCGACGCCATAAGAGTATTTGTATTGAGGATGGGGATCATATTCCTCCGACTTCACAACAACCTTTTGGGCTACRGCCACAGGTGCTGCGTGCACGGCGACGGCTGGTGCGGCATGGTAGACGGGAGCAACGGGTACATAGCCAGCGCTGGCCGCGGCGACGAAAGCGAGTGCGAATACAAACTGCAAAGAAACAAATTGTGTGAAAATTGACAATTGACAAATAATTAGATCAGGTTATTTTAGTCTCAGGCGTGTGCTAATTTACCTTGAATGCCATTTTTGAAAATATGTTGTATGGTTTCTTAACTTCAAGACAGGTTCTTTCTTACAGCGAACGCAAGTAGTGAATGATACAAACTAATAGCTCGCAGATTTATATATACTGTACAACCCTTCAGATATTAGACAAGAGTTTCCTTTTTACTTGGATAGTATAAATGAATATTAGCATTGACATATGTACACACAAATATGTGTTACATACATATATAATGCTCGTAGATAAAAGCATTCAACTTTTTCACTCACACTCCTAAATATGACACAATTAATTGAACCACCGTAGTGTGTACTATAATAAAATGTCTTGGCCGGTTTAAGTGAAAAAAAAGGTAGTTCAAATCGTTGACTTATTTGAAATTGTATGAGAAGGTCGTCTAGCTTTAATTGAAGAATGCCCGGGAAGAGAAATATTCAAAAGTGATTGTGACCCCTAAGGGTAGTTTCAATTACAACTTTTGGTATTCGACTAATCAACTAGCCGGATTAATTGGATTAAGCGAGTAGGGCGTTATTTGAATAATAACATTCGGCGTACAGTATCCGGATAACGCTTGCCAACAGGCGCTGCATCGGACTGAGTAAGCAATTGAGAAATAAAGTCCTCTCTCGACGCACAAAGGTCAAACCCTACAGGTCACTCGTCATCCCCGTCCTGCTATTTGGTGCAGAGGCATGGACGATGACAACATCTAATGAGTCGGCGTTACGAGTTTTCGAGAGAATGGTTCTTAGCAATGGCGAATACTGCAGTCGATGGAACGATGGGCAGTTTGAGATATACGACGACGTCATGTCATCTCAATAGATGAAAACACACCACCTCTGAGAGAGCAGAAGATGACGAAAACCTCCAGTTCGTTGGAAATACCAGACGGGGAAGGACTTGGCTACACTTGGAATCTCCAATTGGCGCCAAACAGAGAAAAAGAACAACGACTGGCGCCCTGTTGTAAACTCGACTATAACCGCGTAAGCTGTGTCTACGCCACTAAAGAAGAAGAAGTAGCAATTCGATCTAAACAATTCTCTACGTTCATTGTACCGCTGCTTTATATAATAATCTTCGATAAATTTCCGGAAAATACTTTTTCAAAAAAAGTTTTCCGTACAAGGAAGTGTGTAAAGTTTCAAACCGATGTCTCAAAAATTTTGGAACAACTTCACGTACATACAAAGAGACGGACATGCCTAATAGACTCAGCTCGTTATGCTGATCATGTATGTATATATCTTGCACGTTTCCTTCTGGGGTATCAAATGGATTCATTAAATGTTTTAGAAATCATTATCCGAAGAATTCAGCAGCTAACTTTCGAAACAAAGATATTGCCTCTGAACTCTCTGAACATCTATGTTAACTGAATCGACATAGTTTTTGTAAAATCTTTTTAAACCACATTTTGATATTACATATTATATGTATACTTTGGAATCTACCTCTTGCCAGAAAGTCAAAACTAAATAATACGGTGGATTAGTTCGTAGCTTAATTCGACCATCACAACGACGGGAATGTGAGACGGTTCGTTGTCTAATCTAAAACTTACCGACCCAAACAAGATTAGATCTCCCAAAGCCCTTGGCCGGTTTAAATCCGGGTCAATTCTGATAATGTTGAACTGACGGTTGTGGGAATTGTCCCAACGCGCAATGAGTCCCGGCATGACATTAGCCAACCCTTTGCATACTATGCTAACCCTAAACATCTGATTATCCTCTCTCAATGTTCCGCTCCCGTCGAAACAGCACGTTTTCCGGGAGTACCGTTGGACAGTTACGTTAACAACAACAACAGGGCAATGTCATAAGAGAAGAACAATTTTTGCGCCAAAGGATTTTTTTGTTATTTGGCCTTCTTCAGAGAATCGATATAGATCACATCTTTTGAATTCAGTGTCTCAACTTTTCCTTGAAGTCTCTTGGTCTCGGGACTGCAATAGTGGATTCATGTTTCATCGACTATCACGACACGAGGCAGAGCAACGGCTTTTCGATTGCCATCGATAAAAAAAAAAACAGCACACTTTTTTTTGTTTCAGTCGGTAACTGCAGAAATCTGATAGCCATCGTCTGTTAACTGCCCTGTGAGTTGTCGATGGATAGTTCGGGATTTTTGTGTTACTCTACCTCCATTATTGGATACTAGGACATACTTGGACAACAGGTTCCTAACAAAATCTTGTTGCTTTATTCATCTGTCAATTTCATATCAGAACTCAAACTTCCTATTGTTCTTATACTTAATTTTTGTAGCCTCAACTACGATCCTTGAGTTAGAATGGATAGTACTGCTAAAATACTTCGCTCAGTTTTATGAGTATTATTTCCTCATCTGCAGCAGAATAAGCTTTTCTAGGAATCATTGAATGGAACTTCTGAATTTTTTCGGCTAAACACAGAATATGAAGAGCTTATCATGGTCTCATCATATAAGCACTTGTAATTTACAAATAACACATTAAAGTTAAAATAAATTATATTCGTATTTAGACATAATAAAACTTTTATTAACTCATCTGCATCATTGATATAAATAAGTATATACTCGTGGGTATATTCATTTCATTCATACAATGATTTAGATTATCACAATTTTTACAGGTTTTAATGATGGTATTTGACGACAGCGGGGGCGGCATAGGATGCGTAATGGGCAGCAGGAGTGGCATAGTGAGCCACGGGTGCAGCATAATGGGCAGCAACGGTCTTGACCACAGCAGGGGCTGAGTAGTGAGAGACTGGAGCGGCATAGTGAGCAACTGGAGCAGCGTAGTGAGCAACTGGGGCAACAGTCTTTACAACTGGAGCGACGGCAACAGCCTTTACGAGGGGTTCACGGTTTACGACGGCGTTGAAGCCATTGACGGCGTCTGAAGTGTATTGAACGGTGCGTTTGTAACCGTCGGCATCAATGAGGGAGTATTCACCATGGACCACATCACCATCACGTTCCTCTACTTGGCTCTTGGAATCACCGGTGAGTTTGTCATCGACGCCATAAGAGAATTTGTATTGAGGATGAGGATCGTATTCTTCCGATTTCACCACAAACTTTTGAGGTGCTACGGCAACAGGTGCTGAGTGCACGGCGACGGCTGGTGCAGCGTGGTATACTGGAGCAACGGGTACATAGCCAGCGCTGGCCACGGCGACGCAGGCAAGTGCGAATACAAACTGAAAAGATTAAAATAGAATTGGCTATTAGTAAGAAATTGTTAGTTGTGCTATTTCCATCTTTCTACCTTGAGTGCCATATTTTTAAAATGTGGTTTCGTAAGGAGTAAAGTAGTTCTGTGTTGTAGGGATTAAACGAAGTGAATGATATCAAATATGAATTTGCGGCCAATTTTATACTACTCAACTGTTAAGGAATTTCCTTAGTATTCATAAAAAATAATCATACCTTTTGGATTTGATATTACATATATACATATGTACTTCTATGGTATGTATGTATGTACATATACTGAAATACGCAGGCTGTAGTACCTTGACAGGTCAGTTCACTCTATTAGCGCGCTTAGAAACAAAAAGTGAGCGTTCGCTTGCAGCACCAATGAGCTTATCAAAGCGGTTTCGCCAAAAAGTATGGTATGGTAGCGTTGCTGGTAGTGCGCGTGTAGTGCACAAATCTGTATACACACTTATCTTAAATGAACCATATAGATAGTTCATATGTATATATGTATGTATGTAGTCTTGTGTACGTAAAAGTGATAATAAACGTTCGGCAATAAAAGTGCTCCAAAGAAGGCATACCAATTAAAAATAGGACAGGGCCTGCTTCAGTAACCCTGTGATTTTTTTTATCTAATTCAATAGTTTGAAGATTATATCCTTAAATTTTTAGATCATTAAAATTTTGTAAGCACGGATACTACAATTAAAAAAGCCATAAATTCGGTTTGGCAAATTATTTTTATTTATTTTAAAATACAAAATGTGTAAAAATAATCATTAATTCAAGACCAATTAATTTTTGCTCGATATGACCACCATTCGCCTTAACTATGGCGTTGAGACGGCCAAAAACGAATCGCAAGCTGCCCGAATGTGACTTGCCGGTATTTTGGCCCACTCACGGACAATCCCTTTCTGCAGCATCTCGAGACTGGTGTATTTTTTACTTCGGACCTTGCTCTCCAAAATGGCCCAGAGAGATAACTGGTGAATTCGAGAGCCTTTGTGTGGTCGTAATGAAATTGGGAACGTTGTTTTTCAGTCATTCTTGGTTCACACGCGATTTGTGACACGGTGCTGAGTCTTGTTAAAATGTCCATGGTTTGCGACCAAAATATTTGTTTGGCTTCCATAGAGAAGCCTCCAGAACACTTTCCCGATAATATGTCGCATTTACTTTGACGCCAGGCTCGATGAAAACGATTGAAGAGTGACAGCGGCCCAAACCATTACTTAGATTCTCGTATGAACCAACTGATGACTTAGATTCTCGTATGAACGGTCGGTCAAGTAAACCCTATCGTTTTGAGAGTTTACGAATTGCTCAATTAGAAAAAATTTTTTCGTCAGAAAACACAATGTATGCAAATTAAACTGCTTCGCTCTCTCAAGTCTTACTTGTTACTTCTTCAGTGTGAGATCATGGGCCTTTTGGAACTTGTAAGGCTTGACCTTGAGCTCATTTTTCAATTTGCGTCGAATGCTGCGATCGGATATTTACAGTTTTGTAGCCATTTGATTGGCACTTCGTCGTGGATTTCGCTCAAGTCGCTTCTTCACTTTCCGAACCATCTCACGTGACGTTGCAGTATTTTGATGACCATCTCCATGGCGTTTTGCGATGCTACCAGTACCATTGTAGTATCACATTAAGTTGTTTGAGCTCACGAATAATTGCTAGCTGTGATTATCCAGTTAAAGATAAATCAATCACACTATTACGTTTCAATTCCATCGCTGATCACTTTTTTTGCGTTCACTTGTGGCAAAACGATTTTGTACACTTGTGAAAAATACTCTGGACTGCCATTCAGCAAATTTATGAACAGCTGATTTCAGTGCGACAGCTGCGCGAACAGTCTGAAGTTGTTTACACTTCGAGTGCTGGACCCTGTAAGATATTTACGACAAATATGCTACAATGAAATTCCTGAAAAGGGAATAGTAGAAATTATTATATCTTATAATTGCGTCTAAAATTATACTAAGCGTGATATTTTAAGACGGAGATCATATCATGCAAGAACCCATTTCTAAATACTATCCCATCTAATGAACGATCGGTTAATCCATATGCTAATCAACAGGGAGTCCTGCCATAGATTGATATTAAAATTCATGTAAGTATAATATTTTAAGATCGAATTACAAAACTTCACGAAATGGTTGTGTGCCTTCGATGGTTAATCTCTTTTCACTCAAAACCTTCAACAATTTGCACTGTACGAATATGTCCTATCTCTACGCAAATTATTAGATCAGATTTATATATATAGTATATATGTATGTATATGTAGGTGTTATATCAAGAGCCTACACTAATTTCGTTATATTCCGCGCTAAATCCCATTTTGGCTAAGAGGTATAGCGTAAGTGTTCTGTGAGATATACATATACCTAAAACCTAATATAAAGCGCAATAATTCACTACTAAATAAGATATATTATATAATATCCTAGTCTACTACAGCTAAAATAGCCAATCTTCTCTTACTACAGTTCTTATAAGAACTATTACCGACAGCTTGAAAATGGATGCAATCGGATGATAATCCCGCCCACTCCCTTTATAACGAAAATACGCCAGAGAAATTACATTTTACCTCCGCGATGGTATGAGAAAGCCGGTAAGTAAAAATTGGACAATGGGCGTAGCACCACTCACTAAACCCACACATCCCAGGACCTGCTCGACCGATTAAAATCAAATTCGGTACGTAAAATATTTTTATGAATGAAATTGGACTCCGACCAGTGTACAAATCAAGAATCAATTGATATAACGGGATACGTTTTGCACGAATAATGCCTTTAGTGCTTGCCAAAATATGACCATAAATTGTTCAAATCCAATAGAAAGTGTTAAAGCCCCTAGATACCGATTATTTCGACCAGAGTTGACTTTATACCACAAATATCGGTCAATGTGTGAGATATATAATGGCATAGAAGGTAAATTTCAATCAAATTTACGTCCATATCTCGGAGCCTATCTAACTTAAAGTTTTTTTTGTGGATTATGGTGATTCGCGTTAAGGAATTGTAGCTCTCATTGACCAGTAGGCATATATGGTGAGCACAAAAATCTTGACGGACGACAAAAGTTTTATGGAGGAAAGTGAGGTGGAAACATAATGTGCAGCTTTCTTCGTAGACTGAACATGATATTAGCCCCTTGCTATATATGTAAGTGTTTGACATTGATCAGTCTCTTATCTTAGCGTACTTAAAATAAAATTAACAAAGTGAATGAAATAAAATATTAATTTATATTACATCATTTATTAAATTGAAATTTTAATCGATATAAACAACATTTATTAATAACAAAAACAGAAACATTCACAATTATTGATTTCAATGGTTAATATTCGAAGACTAGTCCTTAGTGATGGTAATTGACTGCTGGAGCGGCATAAGAAGTGTAATGGGCAGCTGGTGCGGCGTAGTGAGCCACCGGGGCAGCATAATGAGCTACGGGGGCAACAGTCTTGACTACTGCGGGGGCGGAGTAGTGAGCGACTGGAGCGGCATAGTGAGCCACTGGAGCGGCATAGTGAGCCACTGGAGCGGCGTAGTGAGCAACTGGAGCAACGGTCTTTACAACTGCAGCGACGGCAACAGCTTTGACAAGAGGTTCACGGTTCACGACGGCATTGAAGCCATTAATGGGATCAGCAGAGTACTGAACAGTGCGTTTGTAACCATCAGCGTCAATGAGGGAGTATTCACCATGGACCACATCACCATCACGTTCCTCCACTTGGCTCTTGGAATCACCGGTGAGTTTGTCATCGACGCCATAAGAGAATTTGTATTGAGGATGAGGATCATATTCTTCCGATTTCACAACAACCTTTTGGGCTACGGCCACAGGTGCTGCGTGCACGGCGACGGCTGGTGCGGCGTGGTATACTGGAGCAGCGGGTATATAGCCAGCGCTGGCCGCGGCGACAAAGGCGAGTGCGAATACAAACTGTAAAAGCAAATTGGATTATTAACGCTGTACAAACATATTTTATATATATTGAGATCCCGCTGCTTAACGGTTTTGTGTTTGAACTTACCTTGAAAGCCATATCGTGATTATTAGTTCAGTTCTTTGCGAATGCGAAGACAAGAAGTGAATGATACATATCCGTCAATTTGCTGACACTTTTATAGTAGTGCAACGCTTTGATTTGGTCTTGAAAATTTGGTGTGAGTTTTTTGCTCTGTAATCTACATATTTCATTTGCTAAAACCTGTTCAGCTGCAGTTAGTTAAAGGGCTAATATACTCTCTTTTTCCATATGTCGAAGCTACTTAGAGCTAATAAGTTGAAACTTATGCCATTCAAATTAAACACATACATACGTAAATCTGGAGATGTGCACGTATGTATACATGTATATATGTATAAGTAACGCTTTTTTAAATATGAATACGAGAAAGTGAAATATTAGCAAATAATATTAGCAAATTAAAATAAGAAAAAGCGTAATCTTCGGGTGCACCGAAATTATAATACCACAAATACAAAATATTCATTACACAGTACAACAGCTACTCGGAGGGGTGAGAAATTCCAAGTCAGGGTGATGGTACTAGGTCAGGATAGTAAAACCCTCAAAGAATTTGGCGTTCGTGTGTGTCAGTTTTTTTTATGACCTTCTAAATTGTTTCCTTATTTCCCATGGTTTTCTTAACAAATTAATTTTTTCTAATCAGGCGTACTAAATGCTCCAAATATACGAAGCTGATTAAAAGTGACGCATTCAACAATATTTGGATTGATATATATTGAATGCATGGCAGGCAATCAAAGAAGTAATAGAAGGCTTGTTGGGAAAGCATCGTTCTCACAACTACGATGTTGCTGTCGCAAGGATGTTTAGAGCATTCTCGGAAAATGTTTTTTTTTGTTGTTTTGTTTTTGCCAAAATGTTACAACTAAGCGAAATATAGCGAGTCATAAGGTCATAAAAAAAACTGACACAATTGAAATTTCTCACCTCCCAGACAATAATCCCAAAAATGTTCCACAGTGTTATCAATAACTTGATTTTGTCGTTCGATTTGTGTGGCAGCTATATAACATTTATCCGATTTCTTCGTAGATTGCCTTAAATAATAACTTATAGAAAATTTCTTGAAGAAATATCTTGAACCCAGAAAGATTGCATAACATCTTAAGCTTTCTCTATCAAAAATAACCGATATATTGGTTAGTCGAAAAAGTCTTTTCGTATTTCTACTCAAATTTCAACTTACTTTTCTTTATTTATACTATTAATAAATAAACAAATATGTACCATTTTTGCAGATCACTTTTTGCCATTTTTCCGCTAGAAACATTATTCCATCAGTGTAAATCGAAATTTCGCAATTTGCAGAACAATGTCTCCAAAACTGAGGGACTAATTTGCATATATTACGACAGACAGACATTATTTATTAAATACCGTTTTCTGCAGGCATTGGATTAAGTGTAACCTTGATCCAGTACCGCCAGCAAGGTCATAGCCTGAAAGGCTGTTTCTGGGCCTCCAAAATTTTTGTTTGTTCTATGGGTAAATTTTTCACCGAAATCAAAATTTTTGTATTCAATAAGTGCTTAGTGTCCCACAGCGCATCACTGTACAAAAAAACCAGCTGTGTTAAAGTATAGAAGAACGTCAGTTGGCTAGTTAGGCGCACAGTTGTTATTAATATAAAATCATTTAAAACTAATTTATTTCACTGCAGGATTGCCGCTACATCAAACTGCAACGAACATATTTACGCACACATTTTTAATTATATCGGGTGATTTTTTAAGAGCTTGATAACTTTTTTAAAAAAAAAAAACGCATAAAATTTGCAAAATCTCATCGGTTCTTTATTTGAAACGTTAGATTGGTTCATGACATTTACTTTTTGAAGATAATTTCATTTANACATCACCATCACGTTCCTCCACTTGGCTCTTGGAATCACCGGTGAGTTTGTCATCGACGCCATAAGAGAATTTGTATTGAGGATGAGGATCATACTCCTCCGATTTCACAACAACCTTTTGAGCTACGGCCACAGGTGTTGCGTGCACGGCGACGGCTGGTGCGGCATGGTAGACTGGAGCAACGGGCACATAGCCAGCGTTGGCAACGGTGACGAAAGCGAGTGCGAATACAAACTGGAAAGGAAAAAATTAAATTTAATGTTATTGGCAGCAATTGGATCAGGTTGCTTTAATCTCCAACAGTTGCTAAAATTACCTTGAATGCCATTTTTGAGAAGTGTGGTTGGTTCTTTGTCACAAGGAATGCAAGAAGTGAATGATAGAAAACAAGAGTTTGTCGTCTGTTTTATACTACACCTCTCCGTGTTTTTTATTAGAGCGAAAATAATATAATTGTGACTTGACAGGCCAGCTTACTTTATCAAAGCATTTAGCACGCTTGATACAAATTTACAAAGTTTCGCACACAAAGTTAATGACGTGCGAAAATATTATAAATATGAATTAGTTTATGCCTGACTCATAATTAAATACATATCTACATACGAACATGTGTAGATGTATTTAAATGGTTTGAAGTAGTTCAGTTTGATACTGCTACAATTAGTAACGGTTAAATTTATAATAAATATTGAAGGGTAAAATTTGAACGGAGCCACATATTTCACCACACACCACAAAATTTCGCAAACTTCAAAAATTTGAGGAGTGTAAAGTATTTGAAATATGTGAGATGTTAATGTAGTGAACGTAGGGCCCCGAAGTCTTAATTTTCGGCTTACGCGGAAAAACATATTGATTGAAGATATAAAAGTAATGAAGGGACTAAAATTGCTTTTGCCCAATTTTGAACCTTGGAAGAATGTGAGATAGCAGGTGTTGTTAAAATCCCATTGTAAATGAAAATTACATAAGTTGAATATCAATTCATTATTTAAGGGGTCACATGAGTTTACGGGTTTCAAATATCAATTTTTTTATTTTCTTATTAACTTCTACAACACCTCTAGGGTTGATCCGAGTAATAGTGACGGAGATACAGCCTTGAGAGGTTAGATAAGTTAAGTGCGAGGTCCTCAAACGCTTTTTTCTCGAAACTGAATTTTTGAAGTCGGTTGGCAAAATTTCTCGAGAACTTCTCAACCCATTTCCATGATGCTTTACACGGGTCCTTAAGCTACAATTTTTGAAGACTTGGACGAAGGATGTTTGCGATTACAATTATTTGAAAAAAAAAACATTATAATTTTTTTTAATGTCAAAGTGCCAAAAATCCAATTTTCAGTGTTTTTTACCTTCGTCCAAGTTAAGTTTTTACCCAAGGAAACCCATCTTCAAAATAATTTTGTTTAGTTTTTTCACATTTTTGTCTGTTGTAGCCTCTCTTGTCGCGATCATCTACGGTGCCCATATCGTCTGCCTGAAATTTAGTAAGTAACGAATAGTTGCTTCACCTGATGAAGGGGTTGTAACAGCCAAAAAGAAACATCGGTGGCCCTATTAAAATACTGTATATGTATATAAATGATCAGCGTGACGAGCTGAGTTGATTACTTCATGCTCGTCTGTCTGTTTATTTCGAACTAGTCACTTAGTTTTCGAATTATCTGTCTGAAATTTGGAAACGTTCTTTTCTGACCAGGAACTGCTCATTTGTCGGACCACTATGGCATACGTAAATTAACTTTGATATTTCGGGACAACACTAGTGTATCAATCGCATATACCCAGCACGTTTTGACATACGAATTGTATTTGTGTTATTTACAGTAACTTAAAAAATTCATCTTAGCCAAAAGTGGAATAAAGAACTTAATTAAATATTTGGTAATGAAGCTTGCACAAGGGCCAGTGCTCATCGATGGTATGGTGAATAGACCGTTCCAAGATGTCTTTTGTGGAGGTCGCCCAAAATCAGTTGTTGTTCCGTAAGAACGTCACGTGATTTATCGTAGTATTGAGACAGGCATTCGTTAGAACGGCATAGATAGAGAGATCTACCTATCTTTCTAGAACTGCGTAGATAGATAGAAAATTGGGTATTTACACCTACAATACGGTTATTGTGCCCTCTCCCATAACACATATGGTCACAACGTTATAGCACTCCGAACAATTCCAGGAGCTTGCTGGGCGCGACTGAGGTAATGTGATCCCTGTCCACGTAGATGGCTTAGGGCATAGAGCCTGCTTTTACAAATCTTTCGGCAATCTGGAATCAAGTGTTCTGGAAGACTATCATACATTCAATGTTGCACTAGATTTTAAAAACAAATTCTTCAACTAGGATTCCAAACAATTTGTCAATCGCTCAAAAAAGGCGGTTTTCGTCAGCAGTAGAGGCGGTTGATGTGCTCAGAACACATATGGATATCAATCAAAGTAACAAAAGTACTTCTATAATTAGTTAAAACCCAGGTAAAAGTGTATAGATAGAGTTATAATAATAGAGTATAGTTAGAAAAATAATAAATATATTTTGAATTATTAATCTTTGTTTTTGTGCTGTAATCCCAAAATATAAAAAGTAATAGCAGCGCTAATATTAAAAACGATTTATTTTCAATTTATCGGTTTCTTTTTATTTAAATAAATTCGTGGTGTTAAATAAATAAATGTACATATGTATATGTCGAATTAAATAACAAATGGAAATTATTTCCATACATAACACATTCACTCATTTCGATTCACATTTTAACATTTCATTGGCTTTAATGGTGGTATTTGACGACTGCGGGAGCGGCATAGGATGCGTAATGGGCAGCTGGAGCGGCGTAGTGAGCCACCGGGGCAGCATAATGAGCTACGGGGGCAACAGTCTTGACTACTGCGGGGGCGGAGTAGTGAGCGACTGGAGCGGCATAGTGAGCCACTGGAGCGGC
>NW_017536629.1:1388555-1407641 GCF_001853355.1 Bactrocera latifrons
TAAATGAAATTATCTTCAAAAAGTAAATGTCATGAACCAATCTAACGTTTCAAATAAAGAACCGATGAGATTTTGCAAATTTTATGCGTTTTTTTTTTTTAAAAAAGTTATCAAGCTCTTAAAAAATCACCCGATATAATTAAAAATGTGTGCGTAAATATGTTCGTTGCAGTTTGATGTAGCGGCAATCCTGCAGTGAAATAAATTAGTTTTAAATGATTTTATATTAATAACAACTGTGCGCCTAACTAGCCAACTGACGTTCTTCTATACTTTAACACAGCTGGTTTTTTTGTACAGTGATGCGCTGTGGGACACTAAGCACTTATTGAATACAAAAATTTTGATTTCGGTGAAAAATTTACCCATAGAACAAACAAAAATTTTGGAGGCCCAGAAACAGCCTTTCAGGCTATGACCTTGCTGGCGGTACTGGATCAAGGTTACACTTAATCCAATGCCTGCAGAAAACGGTATTTAATAAATAATGTCTGTCTGTCGTAATATATGCAAATTAGTCCCTCAGTTTTGGAGACATTGTTCTGCAAATTGCGAAATTTCGATTTACACTGATGGAATAATGTTTCTAGCGGAAAAATGGCAAAAAGTGATCTGCAAAAATGGTACATATTTGTTTATTTATTAATAGTATAAATAAAGAAAAGTAAGTTGAAATTTGAGTAGAAATACGAAAAGACTTTTTCGACTAACCAATATATCGGTTATTTTTGATAGAGAAAGCTTAAGATGTTATGCAATCTTTCTGGGTTCAAGATATTTCTTCAAGAAATTTTCTATAAGTTATTATTTAAGGCAATCTACGAAGAAATCGGATAAATGTTATATAGCTGCCACACAAATCGAACGACAAAATCAAGTTATTGATAACACTGTGGAACATTTTTGGGATTATTGTCTGGGAGGTGAGAAATTTCAATTGTGTCAGTTTTTTTTATGACCTTATGACTCGCTATATTTCGCTTAGTTGTAACATTTTGGCAAAAACAAAACAACAAAAAAAAACATTTTCCGAGAATGCTCTAAACATCCTTGCGACAGCAACATCGTAGTTGTGAGAACGATGCTTTCCCAACAAGCCTTCTATTACTTCTTTGATTGCCTGCCATGCATTCAATATATATCAATCCAAATATTGTTGAATGCGTCACTTTTAATCAGCTTCGTATATTTGGAGCATTTAGTACGCCTGATTAGAAAAAATTAATTTGTTAAGAAAACCATGGGAAATAAGGAAACAATTTAGAAGGTCATAAAAAAAACTGACACACACGAACGCCAAATTCTTTGAGGGTTTTACTATCCTGACCTAGTACCATCACCCTGACTTGGAATTTCTCACCCCTCCGAGTAGCTGTTGTACTGTGTAATGAATATTTTGTATTTGTGGTATTATAATTTCGGTGCACCCGAAGATTACGCTTTTTCTTATTTTAATTTGCTAATATTATTTGCTAATATTTCACTTTCTCGTATTCATATTTAAAAAAGCGTTACTTATACATATATACATGTATACATACGTGCACATCTCCAGATTTACGTATGTATGTGTTTAATTTGAATGGCATAAGTTTCAACTTATTAGCTCTAAGTAGCTTCGACATATGGAAAAAGAGAGTATATTAGCCCTTTAACTAACTGCAGCTGAACAGGTTTTAGCAAATGAAATATGTAGATTACAGAGCAAAAAACTCACACCAAATTTTCAAGACCAAATCAAAGCGTTGCACTACTATAAAAGTGTCAGCAAATTGACGGATATGTATCATTCACTTCTTGTCTTCGCATTCGCAAAGAACTGAACTAATAATCACGATATGGCTTTCAAGGTAAGTTCAAACACAAAACCGTTAAGCAGCGGGATCTCAATATATATAAAATATGTTTGTACAGCGTTAATAATCCAATTTGCTTTTACAGTTTGTATTCGCACTCGCCTTTGTCGCCGCGGCCAGCGCTGGCTATATACCCGCTGCTCCAGTATACCACGCCGCACCAGCCGTCGCCGTGCACGCAGCACCTGTGGCCGTAGCCCAAAAGGTTGTTGTGAAATCGGAAGAATATGATCCTCATCCTCAATACAAATTCTCTTATGGCGTCGATGACAAACTCACCGGTGATTCCAAGAGCCAAGTGGAGGAACGTGATGGTGATGTGGTCCATGGTGAATACTCTCTCATTGACGCTGACGGTTACAAACGCACCGTTCAGTACTCTGCTGATCCCATCAATGGCTTCAACGCCGTCGTGAACCGTGAACCTCTCGTTAAAGCTGTCGCCGTCGCTCCAGTTGTAAAGACTGTTGCTCCAGTTGCTCACTATGCCGCTCCAGTCTCTCACTACTCAGCCCCCGCAGTGGTCAAGGCCGTTGCCCCCGTAGCTCATTATGCTGCCCCAGTGGCTCACTACGCCGCTCCAGCTGCCCATTACACATCATACGCCGCTCCTGCATACCATCATTAATTCGAAGAGAAGTGAACAGTTTCGAATACTCTTTTAAATGGACGAGTGTGTAAACGCACAACGAATTGTTAATAATTTTATTCTAATTTATTTCGACGTAAAATAAAAAATAATCTAAAAATGCATATACATAGCTCTATTTAACTAAAGGGGGGTAGTACCTAGATATTGAAAGAAGTACGGTGCACATAAGATCGTTATAATTTAGGGTAGTCGAAAAACCCTTTACGTTTTGCTAATCAAAACTCGACTTATTTTTCCTTATATTTATAATGAAGTTTAATGAACCAAATGTACCAGTTTAGTCCACTACTTTTTGACATTTTTCCCGCTACAGACATTATTCCATCAGTGTAAAACTTTTTTGGTTTCTCGGGGAAACACTGCGACAAGTAATTTTCACAGGCTTCTCTTGAAGCCAACTTTACTCCATTAAGGGAGCTCTGGTTTTGGTCAATATTTTCTATAATTTCATCGACTTGTTCAACGATGTGGTCAACTAGAGCGAGGTGCATTTTTCACTTCGAAATTTTCAAAACGGAAGCTAACGAACCATTGCTGCGCTACACGAACTGATACAGCATAGTCTCCGTAAATTTCACAAATTTCATTGATGCCTCGCGTGGCATTCTTTCCTTTTTTATACAAAAATATAGCGAATTTCTTCATTATATTCGCTCATTTTTGAAGAGCTGTAACTTTTTTTCAGCTTCGCCCAATTTAATATAATTTATTTATTTTTTGGTAAAGTGAAGCTTAAAATCTCACCTTTCCAACACTACTGGAATGACACAATGTGATTGGTAGGACTCGAGATATACGACTGCAACGACATCTATTGACAAAATACGAAAGGACTTTTTCGACTACCTAGTATATAACTAAATAGTTTGAAATATTTTCGGATACTCATACAAATAGTTGGAACTAGAGTAGTTCTCTTGTACTAGTACATACTTATTCGTCATCATCATCATCACCATCGTGAGGCAAATAGTTGATGTGAACAATCTTTTAGCAAAGTAAATTTTATTTTCTGAATCTTGCCACCTTAAAGTCACCTTTACAATATTCGTAACAAAGGACAATGGGACTTTGAACAAGTTATGTTAGGTCTTTGTTGTCCATTTAGAAAAAAAGCGCACACACAAAGGGATTTGCAATTCTTCCCTTTGACCGACTTCTTTTCAACTCTGTAATAAACTTGTGTGCGCAAGCGTACCGACTTACGTGTTGAAATCTATTGTGGCAGCAAGTTAAGACTTGGACTTGGAGGTAAACAGAGTTCATAGAAATGCTTATTTGTGAGCATTGGGCTGACCTGTTTCTCGAGGCTCATCTGCTTTGTGTTGATCAGTTCAGTGGAGATCCCTTGGAAGCAGCGAAATGCTCATTACAAAATGCTGCAAGCTTATCGAAAGTGCAATGACCGACCGACACAGCCACTAGAAGCAACCCTTCGACTCCAGCGAGGGATTTTTTTTCCAGTTCGCGCGGATTCAAACAACACTTATTCAGACAAACAAATGCAAAAAGCACCGATTTGAATTGAAAACAAGCACCAAGGAAATACATTCAATTCATTATGTGCCAATGCACTTCGCATTTTACTAGATATAATATAATATACATATGTACATAGGATATGTCTTTTGTTGCTTGTTTGTTTATTCAGTTCACGAAGTTACAATTAAGGACGAAGCTCTAAGAGTCGCGCTCGCTTGCATGGCAAATACGCCAGTTATCGTTTTAGATCTTCACGCAAAAATAAAAATAAAAATCACTCATCGCCGAAAAGATCGCAAATAAACCAATAAATACTGGCACAATAGCGTCTACGAAATATTTCGCTTCGTTCTGCGTCTGCACCTGCCGTTTGCATCTTTTTGTGCTTCCACTTTTCGTAAACAAGTTTGTTTGTTATTTTGGAAATTGCATACCTGTAGACGTGGGCTTACATGCACGCATGTATATGTGTGTGTATGTGTGCTTAATTTATACTTGTAAAAATCATGAAAGGGTTTAAGTTTCCAAGGTCAGTGAAAAATACTTACAAGATCCATTAGTTTAGCTGTACCTTCTGTTCCTTTACAGAATTTTTAAGTAAAATCATTTACTTTACGTGCACCTGGGCGCTTTTGTAGAACATGCAGCTCCCTCAAGCAACCATATGTTCAAGGCAGCCCTGTAGAAACAATCTTCAAATGATTGCGCAAGGTTTGCGAGAAACTCGTCTGTATCAGTTCAATGGTTCGCTCGCTTCTGTTCTGGAAATTGCGATGTGAAATATACACCTCGCTCTGGTCGATCTATAGTCGATGAAATTAGGAAAAACATCGACCAGAAGCAGCACATAAACAGTCATGACTTTGCTAAGGAACCTAACATTTTTGGACCATTTAAAAAAGGCTGGCAAAAAAAGAAGCTCGAAGTTCGGGTACCACATAAATTGTCTGTGAAAAATTTAAAGGACCGAATTAACATCTGCGATTCTTTGCTGAAACGAAATGAAATCGAACCATTTGGAAAGCGATTGGTAACAAAAAGTGAATCAAATACGTCAATAATATATGAAAAAGATCATGGTCCAAACGTGGTGAAGCGCAACAAATGGATGCAAAGGCAGAATGCACGTCTCGAAAGGTTAAGCTGAGTGTTTGGAGGAATTGGAAAGGAATTATCTTGAGCTCTTCTACAGTGAACGAAAGATTGATTCTACATTTTACTGTCAACAACTGATGACAATGAAGCAAGCAATCGAAAAAACGGCCACACACATCTTTGATGACTCGGCAAAAACTGGCAAAAACTTGGCCGGGAAATTTTGATGCAGAAAAGTTTTACACTGATGTAGTAATGTCCCTAGCATGGCAAAATGTACCATTTGTTTCATTAAAGTTCATTATAAATATAAAAAAAAAATGTTGAACTGTGATCAGAAATATGAAAAAAATTTCGACTACTCAATAAATTTCTTAGCAGCAAGTAATTCAAAAAATGTGCCCTCTAGTTGACAACTTATGGTTTTTGAGGTTATAAATTAAAAATTATAAGGAAATTAACACAATGTTATCTTTTTCAGAATTTCCATAAAGAAAAATTCTTAAACAGAATTTACGACTGGCGCGCTGTTGTTAACTCGGCTATAATCGCGTAAGCGGTGCCTACGCCAATTGAGAAGAAGAGAATCCAGTTGCTGTTTACATTTCCTAGCGGGATGGAGAATGCTGGAGAATGCATCTCTTACAAGATGTCAGCTTTTTTGCAGAAATGTCTACGCTTTTTTTCGCCACGACGCGTAAGACTATATTACATGTATTTACGAGGTAAAATAGCATAATACGACTTCAGCGACAAAGTCTGTGTTCTGGAGTGGCATATAAAGAAGTGAAACAGCGCCCCTTCAATTGTATTGCATCACAAGGCTGGTAGCGAGGCAAGGATAAAAAAACAAATCTGAATGAGTAGAACCAGACTGGTGAGCAAAAAATGGCTAGCGCAGCATAAAAGTGAAAAAGGGAGACACTCGCCTATGTATGTGTGCATGTCAACAAGGAATTGTGCAAAAGTTTATGCTGAAATGCAGTGATCTGTGCATTACATACTTTCGTATGTGTGTGTATATGAATAGTTGAATTCTTGAAAGAGAACACTTTTAGTTTTACTGCGGATATAAATATGGGTTCAAGCACAAGCAGCTTCATTCAGTGTTTTGTGTTGAGTCTGAGGAGTTCGATGAAAAATATTTAAATTTAGTTTTTAGTCTGCCATCCAAATTCCATGCAACTTGTGAGAATCCTGACCGAGCAGCGGCACTTCAAGCAGTGATTAGTGAGCGTGTTTCGCATTTACGGTAAGTGTGGCGTTTATATAATAATAAATATTATTAATTTTTGTGCTTCGCTAAGTATTAAAGTGTGTAATAGTTGATTTTTTGTTGATTTCAGTGAAATATATGTATTTGCTCGGTCATGGAAGAGAAGCTTGCTTTCGCACTTCAAGCCATCACTATCATCCATTCGGACTCATTGAACTACTTTGTCACTCATCATCGAACATTGAATCGCCAAAAATAACGTTGGAAGACCTCAAACGCAGTCTCGGCCATTGGACAAAATTGTGATTTTTCATAGTTTAGGTTCAACGAATAAAAAAATACAATAGACAATATTTGGTGCTTGGCTTTTGAATGTCTTGTGGGGTGTATTGAGAATGTTTTATGGCCTGCTGTTGCGATTTCGTAAAAAAAAAATCTTTTTCTGACTGAGTACTGAACAAATCCAAAATTGAAATGTTTTTCTGTGCTATAAATGATTTATTTTCATCACAATATTCGTAAAATAGTGCGTTGGTTTTAAAATATTTGAAATACCGCCGAGCAAACATTGAAGCATAAAATACTCCTTCCCATCATAATAAAAAAATTTCTATGGAAATATACACAATTAAAAAAATTTGTAATACTCAAGTGCTTACTTTTTCGAAATGTCAAAAGCGTAGAGAAATAGCTGATATGGAAATGTACCGATTTCCATGGCAAAGGTTGGGATTTTTTTGTCAAAATCGAGGATATTGAAACAAACTGGTCGAACAAAATATAATCCTTGTGTACAATACTTTTTTTTTTTTTTGATAAAGTGCCAACACCAAATTTGACACAGCTTATTTTCACAAAAAACGCTATCATCCTCCAGCATGTTGTTCAAATCGGATCTTTGTATCGTATAGCTTTCATACAAACTTACTGTCCAAAATCGAATTATTGTATGACAAAATTTTTCATTTGAAAAGATATCCACACAATATTTGTAAAACATTTTCCAAGGCAATGCTACAATTTCCGAATATATTGCGTAGTCGAAAAAGTCTTTTCGTATTTCCAATCAAATTTCAACTTACTTTTTTTTATTCTTATAAAAGTTCATGATATTAACCAAGTCTGTACTATTTTGGTCAACCACTTGTTGCCATTTTTCTGCTACAGACATTTTACCATAAGGACAAAAATATTTTTGATTGCTCGGTGAAAAACCTGGACAAGCAATTTTCACAGGCTTCTCTTGAAGCCAACTTTGCTCCATTAAGGGATTTCTGCATTGACCGAAACAAATGGTAGTCGGATGGTGCAATGTCAGGGCTATAAGGTGGATGCATCACAACTTCCTAGTTCACCTCTCCCAGTCTTTGCCGAGTCATCAAAAAGGTGTGTAGTCTAGCATTGTTCGGATGGAAGACGAAGCCCTTTCTGTTGATCAGTTCTGACTGTTTTTTTTTTTGATTTATTGCTTCAATTTCTTCAGTTGCTGACAATAAAATGTAAAATCAATCGTTCGATCAGGCTGGAGCAGCTCATAGTGGATGATTTCTTTCCAATCGAACCAAACACTCAGCAAAACTTTTCGAGACGTCAATCCTGGCTTTGCGACCATTTGTTGAGCTTCGCTACGCTAGGACCATAATCATTTCCATACATTATTGTCCACTTTTCGTCTCCTGTTACCAATTGCTTCAGAAATTGTTCGATTTCATTTCGTTTCAGCAAAGAATTACAAAAAAAAAAACACAATTCATGTGATCATGTGATACCCAAACATCGAGCTTCTTTTGTAGCCAGCCTTTTTTAAATGATTCAAAACCGTTTGATGATGAATGTTCAGCTCCTTTGCGATGTTATGGCTGCTTATGTGACGATCTTGACCAATCTTTTCCATAATTTCATCGATTTGTTCAACGATGTGGTCGACCTGAGCGGGGTGCATCTTTCACATCCAAATTTCCAAAACGGAAGCCAGAGAACCATTGTTGTGCTACACGAACTGATACATCATCGTCTCCGTAAACTACACAAATTAAGACTTCACCTTTCCAACACTATATGCTATTACACAATGTGATTGGTAGCACAGGAGATATACGACTGCAACGACATCTATGGACGAAATACGAAAAGACTTTTTCGACTGCATAATATTAATCAGATCGTCTCACTATAGCATATAGCTGTTACAAAAACTGAGCGGTTGAAATCAATATACTAATTTCTTATACCCTTTTATGCTACCAGAAATGCACCTGTGAAGGGCATTATAGCTTCAGTGTAAATCAAAATTATGGCCAAATATGTGCATTTTATATGAATTTACAACAAAATTCCACATTAGCAAATCACATTTATTAATAATTTTTAAAACTCACTCGCACTTATCTAAACATTTACCGTTATGTTATTATTGTCATTGCCAAATTCGGTGAAACAGTTATGCTGAGTGCTGGCACATTGAAATGTCGAACTCTGAAACACCAGTTGAAACTGGTAGTTTGAAGGCACAATGGGCATGTCAAAATGCGTGCGTTGTGTTGGTGCATGCTATAACGGTAGACATAGCCATGAGTCGTTTGGGACAATAATAAAGTGGCATTGTTGCATTTCATTTCGCTTTTTACACACACACGCACACAGGTGTATACATATGTGTATCAAAACCGAAACTATTAGCCGATTACTCAATTGACTGCATTCATAAACATAACCGTTCATTGCTACTTACTTTCATTCAAGCTCTTCGCCTTGTTGTTGTATTATTCGTGGCTTAAGTCGCGCTGTGCTTTTTATAGAAAGAAAATGAAGCATTGTCTGGTGACGAATACATACGAACATGTATGCACATGTACATACATGTGCTTGTGCACTGCAATTACCGCTGTTTGGCCTTTCAAGGCCGTTTCAGGTTTTGCTGTTTGCTGTGCACATAATAAGCCTAATAAAAGTAATGAGTTGCAAGTCTTATTCTCGCATGACATTCGACGATAAGTATGTGCACACATACACACATTACATGTACATATGTATGTTTACACATATCAAAAAAAGAAACAAAGGCATGGCAGGTGCATGCTTAGGAATGCACTAAAATAGATTCGCGCCCGGAATCATTTATAATCCAAATAAAAATTAGAAAATGATTAAGCTATGATTGTGCATTTTTCGTGTAAGGCTTGCCCGCACGAACTCTTATCTTAAGCGGATATTGTTGAATTAATTATTAAATGCTTAATTACCGTTTTAAAATTGAGATTTACTTATACTATTGAATTAAAAATATGAGTTAAAAATTAGCTCGATAATAGAGTAAAGGGTGATCCATTAGACGTTCCCTGCTTTTTTTTTAAGAAAAAACACAGAAAATTCAAATTTAATAGGGAATGTTTATTATGATTCGAAAGAAAATTGTTTGGTATTTATTTTTTGAAGATTATATCTTTCAAATGTAGATGCAGCCGCTCTCAGTTGGTACAATGACATGCGTGATGTTTTTCTCCAAGGCTTGAAACGAAGCGGAATCCGCATAGACTTTACGTATTGCGTGGGAAATTCTAAAATGTGAAATTATCTGCTCACCTATGTTTTCCCTCAATGATTTATTGATGCGATAAGTGGGTCGCCGAGATCAGGACCGATCCACAAACCATACCAAACTCTTTTATTTTTTCTACATGAAATGGCAGCTCTTGAATCTCTTCAAGATGGTATTCGTCCCAAATGCGGGAATTTTGCTTTTTTACATACTCATTGAGACAGAATTATACCTCATTGCTGAACAAAAGTTGACCCGGAACTTTTCAAGAGCCCATAGATCGAAGCGATATCGTGTAGGAAGGTCCAGCGGTTTAATTTTTGCATAAGCTATATTTTTTCGCATTCAAGTTAAGATCTCTACATAAAATGCACTAAGTCGTTCCATATACCAGTCAGAGTTGCTGCAAACGGCGCCAAACCGACTCTACATGGTCTTCGCGTACACTCTCAACTAAGGCTGTTATATTATTTTCAATGCGTACTGGACGTGGTCAATTTGGTCGAATATTATTCAATGATGGAGGTTTGGTCTTAAGAGGGGAGTTGAAGTCTTTCGATGATAAAATGCCACACAATACAGAACAAAAACAACATTAAACTGGACACGACTTTCACGTGATTTGTCAAAATAAAAAAAAAAAAAAAAAAAAAAAAAAAAAAAAAAAAAAAAAAAAAAAAAAAAAAAAAAAAAAAAAAAAAAAAAGACAATTGAAAACAGTACCTCTGCTTGGATTAACCTTCAGATATTGACATCGTTTGTCCAATTGACTGATTATATTTATTATATTATTTGCTCTTTTTATTCTACCTCGAAAAAATTTAGAGCTCTGCAAAAAATTATACATCGGTTGATCGCTACATGGAACTGTCAGATTTATATTGTAATTCTTAAAAAAAGGCTTTACCCTTCGTTTGCTTATGCTACCACAATCATATGTATTTTTCTATTAAAGGATCTTTAAACAAGAAAAAATGTTAACTTCGATTGCACCGAAGCTAAATACCCTTCACAAGTGCATTTCTGTTAGTAACTGTGCGTTCAGTTTGTATAGAAGCTATATGATATAGTAATCCGATTTTTTAATATATTGTTACCTTAAGCAGTAATCCATGCTAAATTTCGTGAAGATACCACGTCAAATGAGGAAGTTTCCCATGGAAGCATTTGATTCCGATCATTCAGTTTGTATGACAGCTATATGCTATAGTTAACCGATCTGAACAGTTTCTTCGGAAATTCAATTGTTGTCTTAGAAAATAATTTATACCAAATTTCGTGAATATATCTTGCCAAATGTCAAAGTTTTCCATACAAGCATTTGATTCCGATCTTTCATTTTGTATGGCAGCCATATGGTATAGTGGTCCGATATCGGCGGTTCCGACAAATATTTTTCAATGATGATGACCATAAGTAGCTTCTTGAAGAGGAAATGACATTTGCATAAGTTCGTATATATACAGACAGACGGACAGACGAACAGACGGACAGACGGACGGATGGAGAGACAGACGGCCATGGCTAAATCGACTCTGCTCAACATAGTGATCATTTCTATATATACTTTATAGGGTATCCGACGCTTCTTTCTGGGCTTCCTTAATATATCCTGTTCAGTAGGGTGATTCAAAAAAAAATTTTTTTTTCGTTTGGTTCAGAGTACCAAATGAACAAAAAAAAATTTTTTTTTTGAATCAGGTGTTCAGGGTGTAAAAATACCAATATAAATAAATTAATTTGCTTTCAGAATTAAAAAAAAAACTTACTCAACCAAGCTTACTAACCAAGAACCCATTTTAAATTATTTATAAAAGGGATTTCCGGCTGAGAGTTTTCTGTTTTGAGACAGAGGTGGAGTGTACTCAATGCATTGCAATGTTAGCTGAGTTGTGGTTATTTTATGATTTTTATAATAATATAAATAAACACTTTTTTTAGGTATATCCATATGGGCAAGCGATAACTTGAACAAAAATTTAGATTAATTGATGATTTATTTCGGCTTGACTCACTTCTGCCAGGGCATTCGGCCGGCTGATCGTCTGTGTCCGGATCGTTAACATATGTAGATCCAAGACTCATCACCGGTGATAATACATGTGTTTCATGACAACCTTGTAGTCGGAAAGTATTGTTTCACAGACGTTTACGGGATGCTAGATTTAGAAAAAAATCGTTCTTTCACTTTCTTAGGCTCAAATGATCTTTCAAAATGGTTTTAAAACGTATTTCGATGGGAAATTTAAATTAAAAAGTCTTACTACTTTTTACTCACAGTAATACCAATTTACTGAATTATTTCATCGAATCCTGACTTTAAGGATCATCTTAGAACGCTGTTCAGAAAGCGTGAAATAATAAAGAGATAGAGTATCATTGTTGGAACACTATTAACAAGATAACCTTGAAAATACATATATAAATAATATGTGACATGATATGAAATTATTATCATACCATAGTTAATTTATTTTATTAGAAAACTTTGATATATGTTTTTAAAATTTAAAACTTGGTATATACAAAACATTCCTCCTCCAACTACCAGCTCGAGTGCAGGGTACTCTAATTTTTCGACACGAGTCTCTTGCTTAATCAAAAATAATTTAATTAGTTGCCTGTCATAATTTTCGTGCAACAAACAGAATGTACATACTAGTCCATATATATATACATAGGATATACATACATAAATATAAGTACATTTGTAGGTATAGAATTCTAACGGACCATTGGTCCACGGTTGCCCAAGTTAAATTGATTCCTTTTTCGATGTTTTGTTGCGTTTCAACATACCACTCAACAGGGAATTGGCGGGCAAGAACAAGCATTTGTTGAAAAGTACTAAACATTTTTGACATTATTCCTCTTTTAGCCACACACACACACACTCGATGCCCATAAACCAATTTCGTTGAACACCCTTATGGGTGATCAATCTTAAATTTTCACCGCTTCTGTCAGCCAGCATTTCCAAAAGTAGAGATGTGCATTCAAGTACAAGAACAAGCACAAACACATACATACATAGTAGAAGAGAAAAACACGCTGCTACTTCGCTGACTGTCAAATGAATGTAAGCACACACATGCACGCCTGTATATACAATAGATTACCAGCTGGTCCAAGTGGCGAAGAAAACAGCCAGCACCGGATAGCCGGCATTCGGTTGCTTAGATGTAATGGCGACAATGTGTCCCTTAAATATACTAACGGAAAGTATGTTTATGCAGTGGCGGCTGGAGCTGAATGCGTTAATTCCATGACAATCTCACCATGAGTCTTGCGTTCGATTCCTGGTCGAAATAATCTAATATCGAACTTTGATAGGCTACGCAAAAAAGCTTCTTAGAACGATCCTTCTGTCGTTTGGAGCGAGTTAAGGGGTTACATGGGTTTACGAGTTTCAAAAAATCGAATTATTTTTATTGTCTTAATAAATTCTATAACACTTCTAGAATTTTGTCATAAATTTTCAAGTTAATCCGAGTAATAGTATCAGAGATACAGCCTTGAGAACTTGTGCACTCGAGGATAGCTAGGCCCAGCGCGACGTCTTTCTTGAAATTTTCTTTTCTCGAGAACTACTCTCAACCGGTCTTCATGAAATTTTACACAGGTCTTTGAGATTCAATTCTTAAAAACTTGAACGAAGATGTTTTTGCGAGTAAATCCATTTGCCAAAAAAAAAAAAAAATCTTCGAATTTTCACTGAAATTTTAATTTTTTGTGAAAATGTCTGCCAAAAGTCGAATTTTCAGTTTTCCTTCGTTCAAGTTCTAAGTTACGGTTTAAGCTAAAATACGTATTTTCACTTTAGATGATCCTGTAACTAGTTATTTTCCCAACGCGGCGCATCTTTTTACCGAAGGGTCACCGGAAATGACGTCGCAATGGCCGAGTTTAAAATATATTTTTCAAATTTTTCAGATTTCGTTTTTAATAATGTATGTTTATAACAATCAAAAATTACAACAAACAAAATCCACATTTATCGATGTCATATAGTATATAACTCTAAATCTCCCACGGATAGTTGAAGGTGTTATAAGCAATTGTTAGGTCAACATAAAAGAATTATAACTGAGTAAAATAATTTTGTTTCCTGCAGCTAAAAGTGCTTAAAACACTTTTTATAAGCACTTGTTGCGATGGCCTTCTCTTCGATCGACTGAAAACGGATTACATTCGGACGATTGTTGACTTCTTTTCGTGTCAAACTTATAGACCCATATTGTTCATCACCAGTCATAATGCTCTCCATGAATGTGGGATCGGAATTCGCACGATCAAACATGTTCAAAGACACCTGTTTACGATACTCTTTATGAAATATATTCAGCTTTATCGGGACGAGTCGAGCAAGAATGCGTATCACACCCAAAATATCCAAAAAATCATTCGAACGGACTCGCGAGAGACGTCGAGCTCTCTTGTCATCTCACAAATTTTTGAATAATTTCATGAGTTTTAGGTCGTCCGAAACGAGGCATGAGGTATATATTCAACGATCTCTCGACCGTCTTTGAAGGCTTTGTACACTTGTGGGCTGGTGTTTTTCCGTCACGAAGTTTGGTTAGAAATACAAAATTTCTTAACAAAATATAGTACTTTTTTTTATTTTGAAATATTATATACCGGGGCAATGATTTAAAATTTCTGGGTGCTTTTTTGTCACAATGTCTATATATCGCATATTGAAAATGTTATAAAGTACCGTTTAGGCGAATATTACAAAATTTTACTTGACAAAAATAATTTTTTTTTCCGAAAAATTTAATCTCTCAATTTCTGTTTAAAAACCTGTGAAAGAAAGTAAGTCGTATAAAATATATTCCCTGAAATACAATCACATATAGATAAATACATATACTTGTAAACATATCTCTATTTAAATCTGCAATGTCTCCATTCGTACGCTGAGCAAATCTACAGTTTATTGAAAGGTACTTGAAGGCTCCCCGCAGTTACCGCAAATTGGGCGACTTGAGTTCTAAGCGTACCAATGTTTACAATGCTGCGTCCAGCCACGAGGCTACTAGATTACAACCGGCATTACACACATACAAGCGCATATGCTGACGCATGTGCAAATACACATTAGTATGTAAGTATGTATATGT
Organism: Bactrocera latifrons; assembly: GCF_001853355.1. Lineage (NCBI taxonomy): Eukaryota > Metazoa > Arthropoda > Insecta > Diptera > Tephritidae > Bactrocera > Bactrocera latifrons. Next base: position 1,403,521 of record NW_017536629.1, read on the forward strand.
GACACAGGATGTATAAACGGCGTGCCATATACATATGCACATGCATAGAATATCGGAAGAAGGGCACTGCGAGATATGCAGTCACAGGCGTTGACATTAAAATCATCCATCTTTTAGCTGTCAGTCAAAATTTTCGCCGAAAAGGACGGAAATTTGTTTTTCTTCTCCATGGCATTTCCACGCTTTCTTTTTTATTTAACTTTTTTTTATTCCTGCATATTTTCGAATGGTAGTAGATTTGTTGGTACTTACATTTCGATTGCCGTTGCGTCAGCGTGGCGTGCGAAAGACATTTTTGTAAGTTTGGTGCGGGCACGCAATCGTACGCACATACATTGTATGTACATATGGATATGTATATATTATGTATATTTTTGTGTTAATCATTAAAGTCTAGAGAGAAATAAAAGCCGCTAATAAAGTTATTCGATTTTTTGTGGGATTGCGTGTCAAAACTTATAAATACTGTATATCGTCACCGAAAATGCAGGACAACGTATCGTCAAAAAATCGAAATTGAGTTTTTTATTGCTTGCGATTCACTAAATCATGTTATAAATTTATTTATTTATTTATTTAGCATAAAATTTTCAGCTTTTGCAATAAGATATAATCGATATATAACCATTATATTAGCAATATATAACCATTATATAACCAATATATAACCATTATATTACCAATATATAACCATTATATAACCAATATATAACCGAAACGTAAATTTTGTTTCAATATGAGTGGTTTCTATTATATCGTTTTTCCTTCGCCCGTAAACTTATGTAAAGTGATGTTACGTTATTTTGCATTTTAGGTGACGATATGAAGTTTCTAAAGCATATACCGGTATAAAAAAATTTAGTGTTGTAAGTGTATTAGTGCTAGCTCTGTTTGCTCTTAAAGTCAAGTATTGCTTCAATTCAATTTTGCACGTTTATGTTTATTAACTGTTTCAAAGCAGTTTATCTCAGCTTTGTTTTTGTTTTTTTTGTTTTTAATTACATTTAATTGTAAAATACTTATTTATAAGCATATTTATTATTCATTACTTTTAATAATTACATTTATCCTTATATATTATATTTGACAACAAATCGCAACACATTTGTTGTTGTTTTCTTATTTTGATTTTTTTTCGCAATTCATTAGAAACATAACTACAATTTATTTATTACAATATCTTCCATACAAAATTGCACTTGAACCGGAACGGATTCAATTTAAAGAGATTTCTTGCGTTGCCAAGCAAAATTATATAATACAATTAAAATTAAAATTAAAGTTTGATGCGAAAAGCAAGCAACAAAAAACATATTAAAATATTGTTAAATATTTATTTTCAATAATTTATTATCAATTGTTAATCACTGTTGATTTTCCGAGGCAAAACGTGTTGGAAACAACTTCGATTTCAAATCAACATAAATACAACTATTAGAAAAGCTACAATTTTTATAGAATTCTGCGCATTTTTCTTAATTTTTTTATTTTTATTTATGCTACTAATTGTATTACTATACGGCGCACATAATTCATATTCATAAACTTATATAGTATACTACATATATACAGATTCGCTTGTATCTAGATATTATCATTGGGACTTAATATTGCTAATTTCTAAAAAAATATGGTTATATATGTGTACATTTATATATACATATGTATGTATGTATGAATGTATCGTTGCTCGACATCTCTCGCGAGTTCGTTCGAATGGTTTTGATGGATATTTTGGGTCTGAAACACATTCTTGCTCGACTCGTCCGGATAAAGCTAAATTTTTTTCAAAAAGAGTACCGTAAACAGGTCTCTTTGGACATGCTTAATCGTGCGAATTCCGATGGCATTATAAGCATTATAATTGCGACTGAGACATGGTTTTATGAGTTTGACATGCAAAAAAGTCAACAAGCGTCGCAATGGAATCCGTTTTCAAAATTCGCTGAAGGAAAGTGCTTTTGAAAAGTGTTTCGAGTACTGGCAAAATCGTTGGCATAAGTGTATTACATCTGGTGGGGATTACTTTGAAGGCGACAAAATGAATTATTGATGAATAATTATTGAATTTTTTGTCATTATGTATTTAAAAAAAATGAACTAGCCCGGTGCTAACCTCACATTTTGCTTATTTCCGTGCCGGATGAACATTTCCATCAAAACTTTCTTATCTTAAAAACTTTTAAACAGCTTTTCCTTCTTAGCATAATTTAAGAGGTATGGTAATATATGTATATCCGATATATTAATGCACTCCGATCTAATTTATATAGTTATTGGAAAGGATTAAATGACAAAAGATTCTTTAGATCACTCGGTATCATACAAATATGTTCGTTACAGCTCCATTGTCTTCCTTTTATAAGAATTCAAACACTTTCCATTGGCCAACCAACCGCGCAAAATATCAACCAATGCGTATCCATTACTCAACCAAATCGCAAAACCTTTGATCAACGAAAAGTCTTGATATTGGATCGCTGGATCTAATGGACTCACTTATGTCTATGGAATAGCTTAGTTCTTACAGTCAAATTTATGGAAGATATTACAAATTCGGAATAAATTGGGAGAAGATTCTCACAAATCTCGAAGCGGCCTGCTTTGCGAAATCATATTGCTTTTGGAATAATTTTAATTTCGCAAAAATTTACGGTTAATACTTATTTAGTTCTGAAACAACGCGGGCAATTTATTGTTCAAAATAAATCTTTACAATTTAAGCATTTCTCTACAAAATGCTTTGAAAGTTGGAAGGTCGGTTTGACACGACGTCAATGTGATATCTACTTATAATTCTGAAATTTATCTAAAAAATTGTATGAGATGCTGTTTTTTAAATGCTAAATTGTCAGGATTAATAAAAAAACAAAAAACATGTTTTATATATGGAATATCTCGTAATAAAGTTATAAGCAAGCAAATCCCTCATTGTGCAAACAAATGGAAATTACAAGTCATATCGCAAGCAGGAAATGGAGGAAGCTTAGCAAAATTCAAATACTTTAAGCCATATATAGCAAAAGCTTCTCTAAATAGGGAAATGCCAATCAAAAAGTTGTAAAGTGAAAGTTAGAGTGAACCAAAAAAATTTACTTATCGAAGTTGTGGATCAAAATTATATACAGGGAAAAAATATACTTGCAAGACAGGCTTTTAAAAAGTGTCGACAATCATGCGAAGTTTTGCATATAAGTAACACGCAAAAACACCTTCTCCATTAAAAATAGCATTATAATCCATACAAAGTATATATGTATATTAATGATCAGTATATTGAGCTGAGTCGGTTAAGCCACGTTCGTCTGCCCATCTGTCTGTATATATACGAACTAGTTCCTCAGTTTTTATTGTATCCTTTTGAAATTTTGCAAACGTCATTTTATCTTCAAGGAGCTGCTCATTTGTCGGAACTGCCGATATCGGACAACTATAAAATATAGCTGCCATACAAACTGAAGGATCGGAATCTAGTGCTGGCATGGAAAACTTTCACATTTGGCAAGATATATTCTCGAAATTTATTATAGATTATTTTCTAAGGCAACAATGTAATCTCCGAAGAAATTGTTCACATCGGTTAACTATAGCATGTAAGTTCCATAGAAACTGAATATATATATTATATATACATACATAGTTACCAAAAGAAATGCTCTTGTGAAGGGTATATTAGCTTCGGTGCAGCTGAAGTTAACGTTTTTTCTTGTTTGAGAGTTAATTATACCGAAAACTCCTAATCTAATATTTTAGTTTTTTTTTTAGAAAATTATATAGAATTAATAATAATTTACGATGTGAAAAATTGATTCTTAGTGGTTAAATAATCATGGTAACTTTAATGGAAAAAATTTTTAACGTGTTATTTATGGGAAACTTTAAAATTAAGCTAAAAATTCTGTCTAGCAGAGAGGTTCAATTTGATGTGTAAATCAAAAACTGTGTTTTTTTAATTACTCTAATGTGTATGCAATACACACATACATTTATACGTATGCACTATGGAATCTTTGCATAATTTTCAAAACAACATTCATACATACATACATACAGAAAGTTATATATGTATACATTCATACATACATACATACAGAAAGTTATATATGTATATATATATGTAT
>NW_017536629.1:1407686-1420255 GCF_001853355.1 Bactrocera latifrons
CTGTATGTATGTATGTATGAATGTATACATATATAACTTTCTGTATGTATGTATGTATGAATGTTGTTTTGAAAATTATGCAAAGATTCCATAGTATATATATATATACATATACTGATTTTTATTAAATTTATATACATACATATTTACAGGTTTAGAACTAGTAGCATATCTTAATACTAACAACAATTGCTGAACATTATTTATTTATATTTTTCTTGTTTCCTTTTTCGTTTGAGCAAAACTAACTAATTAGCATTTCACAAGACTACTTCTCTAATTAGCGTTTATATGGTATACTATATACAACAATTTAAAGATGCATACAGTTATCGATTTCACACTATTTTGACTTGTTTCTTGATGGATCTAACGTACTATCAACTTTTGTACATATGTACGCCTTGAAGATTTTTTATTTAAAAATTGACAATTTAAGAGAAGAAAAAAATATTTTGAACGACTCAAATAGGAAATGACGAGAAAATCACGAAGGAATGATGATTAAGTTCAGCTGGATTAAATAAAAACTAATTATTGGGAAATATTTCAAAGTGTTAATACAAATAGTAAGGAATAACTGGTTTGAAAATACAATGCAACAAACAAAAAGAACATAACTAGAAACTCATTTTTACAACTACTTACATATTAATAAGTGCGCAAAGTTAATATTATTTTGGATACTTGTACAACACACTAAATTGAAACACCAAATGAAGACATTTCTCCAAACAAACAAAAAAAAAAAAAAAATTAAATGGACCGTGAAACAGCATTTATTTGCCTTAGATGAACTAACTCAGCTGGTAGTACTCTGGTGCAAAATCATTTGCCAGATTGCTAAGGAAGTTGAAGTCCGATGAGCTGTTTGAATTCTCCATGCCGGTTAGATTTCCGCCAGCCGCGGCGACGGGTCCGCCATTGCCTGCCATCGGATAAGCGGCGGCGCTTGCCGGCGAACCGCCATTCAGAGCGAAATTATTTGCGCCGATGTTCATTTGACCGCCCGTTGCCTGATGGTGTGGGTGTGAATGCGGTGGATGGTGATGTGCTTGTGGATGGTGTGGTGGCATGCCGCCAGGTTGCTGCTGCAGCTGAGCTTGGCCATTCTCGTAAAATGTGGCGAAATTGCCGTAGCTGCCATCACAGTTCTCCATTTGCACACCCAAAGCGCTGGCATTGGGCGGCATGTAGACATCGGCTGATGTGACTGTCGGCGCAGCGCCGGCGCCAATCTTCATATGCGGCGTGCCATCCACCATGAATTCGGCTGGTATGCCACCAATGTGCTGTTGTTGTTGCTGTTGTAGCTGTTGTTGAACGTCGTGCGCTTGCTGGTGTTGGTGAAAGTCGGGATGAATTTGTTGTTGATGCTGTTGCTGTTGGAAATTCAAGTGTTCGTAATACGCAGCGGTTTGTGACTTGGCTTCGTAGTAATTGCCGCTTGCGTTCAGAGATGTCGCTTCGAACTCAGCGCCAGCATGATGATGGGGATGCATGTACACACCACCGTTGTCCACCGCGTGGTGATTATAGTTCATATACTGGCCAGCGGCACCTGGCGGCAACGGCTCGCCACCATGATTGTAGAAAACTTGCTGGTGTGGTGGTGGCTGTGGCTGGTGGTGAGTTTGCGCGTGTTGGAATGCATTGACAGCTGCTGCCTTGGCTGCTTGGAATTCATGTTGAAGTTTCGGGTTGTGGATGTCGGGCGAGAGTTTGCTAATGAAGTCCGGTTTGGCGCTCGGATATTCACCATTCGACTGGTGTTGCAGTTGGCTGTTGTTTGGCATTTGTTGCAACTTGTGGTGTGGTGGCATTGGCAAGGTCGCTTGCGGCCCGTGTTGTGGCGAAGCAGAGGCGGCGAATTCGATGTCGTACTTGCCGTAGTAATCGTGCGGCGATTGTAGCTGCGCCGACGGCAGCTGCGACTGTGGCGGTGGTGGGTGCAGTTGCGACTGCTGCGCATGGTGTAAGTGTGGCCGTTGTTCGTGTTGGTTGTGTTTCGGGTAATAGCCACCGTGGAAGTACGCGGCCATGCCGGCACGCCCACTATTCTCACTATTTCCTGCGTTCGCGTTGTTGCCATTTTGGAAACGTTTTCTGCGCGAACCGCCTTCGGTGTTGGGACCGCAATTGGAATTCACCGCCGAATGTGCGTCTGAGTTTCGACGAAATCCACCGCCACCCGACAACATTGCAGCGGCGTTGCCAGTAACGTTGTTGTTGCTGCCACCATTTCCGACCGGTGAATCATAGGGGAATGGCGACGCTTTGGTGGATGTCGAAACGGCCTCATTTTTGACCACCTGCTCAATGCGTAAGCAAAAGGGGGTAAACTGGTGCATCAATAAATAAAATTTATTTAGGCACTTACTTGACTGTCATCTTTTTTCTTCACTTTGATGGGACTGTCGTCGATGTCTTCGTCAAGACTGACGCTGGAAGCCACACTGGAGTCGGCACTGATCATATTCGACGCGGAAACAGTTGAGCTACCAAGCAGATTTGAGGATATGCCCGATTCCAAGGTCGAGTTCGGCGTCACTTTAAAATGGAGTACACAAAATTAAATCTTTTTTTTATAACTTTAAGTTGCTTTTCGCCAGAGTTTTACTTACAACTTCCGGCGCTCGCGTTGTTATTGGTCGCACTGGGTGTGTTGTTGTTGTGCCCCCGTGAATTCGAGGTGGAATCTGGTATATCATCCGACGGCAGCTCACAGCCTTGACAAGACTTCTTCGAGTTGGAGTCTATATGTGAGGTTAAGTGGAGAAATGTTAGTTAATATAAAAAAAAAAAAAAAAATGCCAGCGAGGGAAAGTGTATGCGAGGAGTAAGGGATTTCTAAGGTTATTAAATGAGCTAACTAAGGAAAGATATTAATTCCTTTGCAATTTTTGATTTGACATGATGAATTTTATAAAGAGAAAATTGTGGAGCCTGGCTTCGATGCCTTTTTTTGTAATATCCGCATGTATATACATATGTATGTCAGAGGTACAAGAAAATATTACTCTTTAAGTATGACCAACGAGTTATTGAGTCCATTCCATATAATATTAACATTTCTTAAAAAAAAAAACTTTAAGATCGAATTTTCACATGTGAATACTTAGATGCAGAATAGCAACAAAATCGTTCCATTTCCACTTACGACAACTTCAAGCGGAACGGGCGTGGTCGAATCGCGGTGATTCGGCGCAAAAAGTTGGTAAAGCCGGGATTGGCGATGAGGAAGGATTGGCAGATAATAATCTACTATGAGTTGCTTTTGTTGTTGTTGTTGTAACGGTTATCAAGTTCCCGTTAGAGTGGTAAGGTTCAGATATGTTGTCATCGAGGTCATCCAACGGTAAGCCCAAGAATCTCGCTGTGTGGACGCGGTTGAACCATAGGTAGGCGGGTCTAGGGTTAGCAGGACATGCAAAGAGGTGGTTAGAGTCATACGGGAACTCGTTGTGTGTTAGACATCTGTTTGTTTTAAGGGGGTTAATTCTAGGTAAGTAGGAGTTCAATCTGCTGCAGTATCCAGAACGAAGCTGAGCAAGGGTCACTTTCAATCCTCTCGGCAACTCGAGCTCTTCGTCTGCAATGGGAATTGGTTTGACTCCAAGTACGCCATTCACTGAGAGGGAGTGAGTGAAGGTGTTTATGGCTCCACTGTGAATGGCAGTGAGTGCACATCTGAAGTTAGTTGCGTTCGAAGTCCGGTCGGTTTATTGTCTTCTGTCGTCGACGCAGTTGAGCAAGGACCTCTTGATGCTCTTAGCAGTTGATTTCGCCGTATCCGACACTAAATAATTCAGTGATTAAAGAGAAGCTTGTGAAAATCTCTTTTTTCACTAGCAAATAGTGATTCTTAGAGTTAAATTAATGGATTTCTTTTGCTTGACTGAGTCGCTTTATAAAAATTATTTTCGGATGGGAATTCTTGTTAACTCTTTGCCGTCTGATGGGTCGTCTTGCATTCTCACCTCAGGATCATACAAAATCAATTATGGCATGTATTTCGATATTAAAGTATTTGGAACAATTTAGGTACTCCTACAAACTATTACATCAAGTTGGTTGGGTGCATGTTGCTAACAGGCCACCCTGTATTTTAAAGTCTTACATGTTTTAAGAAGAAGTTCTGAAAGCGTGTGCTTCATTTTCATTAAAAGGGTTGCAATGTACGTGGAACCACAGAAAACATCTCCCCAAAAGTGATGGAATGAAGCGCAGCGGTGAAGTGTCAACGGCACAGAAAAGAAGACGCGAAGCCAATGACAATGATTGATAAGATTATTTTCCATTTCGCCGATTTTGTTACAAGTTGTTGAAGTACCTCTGTACACACATACATAGGTATATACATGAGAACATATCTTGTGACAGCAGAAAAGCAGATTTAATGGAGCGGTTTCGCGCTTAAAACTATCCTACGACGGTTTCTATGGTCTTAAATAATAACTGTGCTCTATGATAATTTGTATTTTTATTGTGCTAGAAATACATGCGTATGTTTGGGTTTGTGCTCGTTACCCTAAAGTGCGAAACTAAGTGGAAAACCAATTATCCAAAAGAGAAATTAAGGATAAAGCACTTACTACTATCAGACTGATCATCATCACCTTTTAGACTGTCTTTGTTGTCTTCATCGTCCGTCTTCGATAAAGTTTGACGCTTATGCTTCATTCGTCTATTTTGAAACCACACTTTGACCTGCAAAGAGAAAATATTATTTCACATTTTACATATGGATCGAACATCGTAGAAGTGTATGTAGAACTGCGCTCACCTGTCGCTCGGTCAGATCTAAGCTCGCGGCAATTTCGATTCGTCGCGGTCGGCACAGATACTTGTTGAAATGGAACTCCTTTTCGAGTTCCAGCAGTTGTGTGTTGGTGTAGGCAGTACGCAGGCGCCGGGGGAGACCATTTTCTGGAACGAATTCAGCTGCAATTGAAAATTGCATTTCCTTGATACTTGAGTAAATGTGATTTTGAATTGAGTGTGTTTTCATATTAAAGTAGGGCTCTCGCGTCTAAACGGCGACTAGAGCGAAATTGTGGACTAATTTGCATTCGTTTTGAGTGACGGCATTATCTTATGTTATAGTAAATAATTTTTTGGTGCAAATATAATTTATCAAAAGCTTTAATAAAGCGAGTTTTGGGAATTATTTGTGAAGCTGTTGAAGTAATGATATACAAAATTTCATTTCACCTTGCGTTAATAACGCTCTTACCGCGTAACTTGCCACAAATGAAGTTGTTAAGTAAGGAATAAGTAAGCAGCGCCCAACTCGCAATGCAAAGTAATTAACAAAATTCTAATCAATCAATCAAAAAGCGCCAAGCAAGTGCCACGACGCTCGCTAAGTGATGCTCGCAACGTGGCTTTATGGACTGCTGAAACGTTTTGGGAAGAATGTGTGACAAAATTGAAGTTTACATAATAAGAAACCTCGTTTTCAGCTTTAAAATTGAGTAAAATAATCAATAGTTCGTTGTCTAGAAAGCTCTAAGAAAAAACAAATATACAGGGTTTTCCGGTAAGAGTGATATGATTTCTTAAAAAAAGTGTAAGTAAATTTAAGAAAATTTATTTGTTTATTATTTAATATTACAAGCGATACAACTGAATTCTGAATAAAACTTCATTCAAATGACCTCCACGACTTCCTTTGCAGGTACGAATTCGATGAACCCAATTTTGAGTACTTTTTCCACTAAATCAAATCGTATGTCATGAATAGCACTTTCCAAATTGCCTTCTAAAGCTTGAAGAGAGGCCGGTTTATTACTAAAGACCAATAACTTCAAATAACCCCACATGTAGTAGTCTAATGGTGGTAAAACAAAACTTCTGGGAGACCACTCAACGACACAATTTATTGAAATTATCGCATCTCCAAAATTTTCTCTCAATAATTCGGTCTTGTTGAAACCAGATATTGTCAAGATCAACTTCTTTCAATTGCCGTCATAAAAACTTAGTTATCATCGATCTATGCCGCTTTCCTGTGATAGTAACGGAGTCACCAGCTTCATTTCGAAAGATGTATCGACCATTGATGCCACCAGACCAAAAACCACACCAAACTGTCAATTTAGGTGAACATAATGATTGTTCATGAATGACTTGCAGATTTTCTGCGCACCAGAATCGCATGTTTTGAGGCCATTTTTATATGGTTTGATTATATGGTTTCAAACCGCTGAAGTTCTTTCTCAAAATACGCTAGATTTTAGTTTGAGACAGTTTCAATTCTTGAGAACGTTTTGGAATCCATAAATTACGGTCTTCAGCAACACTTGCCAGAATGGTAGCAATGTTTTCATTAATTCGAAAGGTTCTTTGTCCTATTGGCACTTGAACATTATGTAAAGACAGTGTAGGGAGAAACTGTCAAAAATTCAACGAATAGCAAGCACAGGTGAACGATTATTATGATCATAAAAATGCGTACCATTCTCATCGGAAAGTCAAGTTTTGTTTTGTTTGAGCAAATATCTTCAATTGCAAAAAAGTGCTTTGAATTATTGAATGATGCCAAATGAACTTCTTCATCAAAAGAGCGGATACCATAAACCAAAGTTAGCAGTTTTGCTGTTGCTGCACTCGTTCACAGCCGATATGCGGCAAGTGTCCTTTGTAGCCGGAATTCGTTCGGAGCACATAAATAGTTGCGAACAAGCTTGAAGTCATCAAGTGCGAAATGTGTAGATGCACACAGTTGCATTTGCATTGATTTCCAGCTGCAACAACAAAGCCACACACACACACATATATAATGTCAACTTAAAGCGCCTATTTGTATGCTAAGCAAAGCAGCAGCGCCACCCATCAAACACACACAGCCACAGCAGCACAAAACCAAAAAGGTAAAGTGCACAAAAGCAGAAAATATGATTTCCTTTTTGGCGACGAGTGAAAAGATAATTTTCTAAATACTCGTATGCCTTCGAGCAGCTGCAGAGCACGTCGTACGAGCGCATGAAGCTTGTGACTTTTGTAAAGCAGAGAATGCATAACCTGAAAGGAAGTACATATTTTCCGGCACAAAAGCAAGGATTCACCTGACATGTGCCAAAATTATGGTTCGAGTCTAAAACCACACAGCTCTCGCAAGACTATAAGTGTGCAGATTTATTGTGGAATGTTCTTGCTAAAGGTTCATACTTATGTGTATACCTATATCTACTTATGTACTGCATATACATATATATATATGTGCAGAGATTCGGCGTTTACATTTGGTGTTGATGTTCTAAAGAGGTTTGGCGTTGGAAAATTAACCAAATAAATTTCAAATGCCATTTCAATATTTGCTGCGCAGCATTCAAGCAAATCGTTCCTGGATAATTGCAAGTCAAATGTAGGTAATCATTAAAATAAGCTAAATTATTTAAGTTGTATATACGATACTATACAGTCCAAACCTAATTTCACTCAGTTAGGTCTGTTTGTTTGCGGATCGAAAGGTTTGTCTGAGATTTTTTACATGAAACAAATTTGGTTGAATGCTTTTGTTTTACTGGAATCACAGGCTTTGAAAATGTTGTAGAAATTTTTTGATGAGCCTATGTTACTTGATTATGAAAGCAAGCATTCAGTGAAAATTACGAAGTCACTGGAAACTTGCTTCACTGCAGAGGTTCTCAACAACTCTTTTGGATCGACTCAACCATTTTGATGAATGCTTTAGGCATGAAGCGTGTTAATGCAAGCCACGTGCCAAAACACCTAAATCTATTGCAAAAATGACGGCGGGTAGAGGAAGAAAGAGATGCTTGACAACGAAGCTAAGGGCTCTATATTAATTTAGGGGTTATATGGGTTGTACGGGTTTCAAAAAATGGAATTAGTTTTATTGTTTTATTAAATTTTACAACACTTTTTAAGAATATTGTCCTAAGTTGATCCGAGTAATAGTTTGTATCTCCTTGAGAATTTGTGCGGTCGAGGCCAGCTAGGCTAAGTGCGTCGTCTTTAAACGCGGTTTCCTCAAAACTATGCAACGGTTGGGAAGATTTCTCGAGAACTACTCAACCACACTTCATGAAATTTTACACAGGTCTTTGGGATACAATTCTAAAAGACTTTAACGAATGATTTTTTTTTTTCAATTTGCGTCGAAATTTTAAGTGTTTAGTAAATATTTCTGCCAAAAGTTCAATTTTCAGTCTTTCTTCCTTCGTCCAAGTTCTAAGTTAAGGTTTTAACAAAACCACGCATTCTTCACTTTAGATGATTCTGTTATGAGTTAACCTACAAACGCGGGCACACAATTTTTCCGAGGGGTCACCGGAAATGGCATCGCAATAGCCGAGTTTAGAATATTTGTTTCCAAAAATTAATTCAAATTCTAATAAATTAATTTTTTATATGAGAAAATAATTTTTGAAATTGTTTTGCTAGCTTTTTACCCAAGGAAACCCATGTAACCCCTAATTCATAACGAGACGTGGGTTTATATAATACATTTGACGTAGTAACTGTTCAACAAAATACAAATATGAACCGAAAACGCAAAACCAAAATTCCCTGAATACACTGATGACCATCGGTTCAGTTCAGGTTCAATGGTTTAATTTAAAGACGATAATAACGGTTTGTATTAAAATAATCACAAATATTATTTTTTCTATAAATCTGGATCCAATAATTATAAGATAATAATAATTATTATAATTCAACAATTTTTCTTGCTAACCGAAAATATCCGAATTTTTATCACTTGAAAGCTACAGTATTTTGTTGAAATATCTAAAGGGTGTACCAAAATTAACGCAAGATTTAAATTGCCACTTGTATAATAAATTACAAACCTAAAAAAACTCAAATCGATAGCCGACAATTTAGGCTTAGTAAAAATATAGCGTTACGTAATAGAACAATGTGTATTATTGACCATTACTTCAAAAGTATTGTATTTAAAACTTGACAGCCGGAGTTCGAAATGCATCCACAACGTGCCACTGTTTGGTATGGATTGTGTGCTGGAGTTGTAATTCGGCCCTACTTTTTGGAGAATGAGATGATTTTCGGGATTCTTTAAAATCACAATTCTATTGGAACAATGCCACAACCACATGCAGGGCGGATCCCCTCCGGATGACTCCGCAGTTTCCCCTACCAAAAGTTCAAAATTATACAATATTTCCATCATAAGTGACATTCTGCGAAGAAAAGCACTTTGAGTTGCAGGTACAAAATTTTATAATTCCTCTTCCAAAATTATACTCTGGAGCCGCCCCTGGCCACGCTTGCATTGAAGGCGATTCAACGTTGCATCATTGAAATTCAGCCGCATTTTTGTAGAATAGTTATGTAAAATTTCGACATACGAGTGCTTATATGTATAGAAAGCCGTGGAGGCCATTAGCCCGATGTGCTTTTCAATAAATAACTCTGTCTTGAGTGCTTTATGATTCAATAAAAAATTACAATCAAAAGACCAAAAAGTATATTTTCTATTCTAAGAAGGCTAAAAATGTAAATAGTGTATAAGGTCCTGATACTGTAATAGAAACTGCATGGGTGCGGCATTTTTCACGCAAAATTATTAAAATTTCCATCTGCGAATCGCATCAAAACCGCACCATGTCTGAAACTGGTGGTTACTGGTGATGGAAAGTGGGTCATGATCGAAACGCGGCGAGTCGGCTCAATCGAGGGTCAGGTTCGATTTAGTGAGATTTGCAGGGAATCATCTACAATGATCTGTTCCCTTACGACCAGACTCTTAAATCGCATCTGTACTGTCGATAGTGATTCAAAAGAACCGTGTATATGTGCCTAAATGATCTTGGATCCTTAAACTACGCAACAGAAAACTTGTGCACATTTCTTTTCTTACAGGGCATTTTAAACATTAAGGCACTAATTCACATGTTAACACTTGCGTTTAGTTGCTGGAAGCTCTTCTTTTTATCTACATAACAGTATTTTGCACTTATTAAAAAGCACCCAAAAATAATTTACGACTAAATTTGAACCAACGTGGAGTGTGGCAGTTATTTAATTCTTTTTGTAGCGGCGTTAAGCAAATCATATACTTGACCGTTAACCCAAGCGCACTTACCAGCCAACACCACTTGACTATAAGTGCAAGTTTAGCATTAAATGCAAAAGCCAGCGAGCAGCATGGACCTTATATGACTGAAAAGAAGAGCAGAAAGCTGGTTAAAAATGTTGCACGAAATTGAATTGCACGAAGAGGCGCACACAACAAGCCACAAATTCAACTCGAAAGCCACCTGCATGCTTGCAGATGCCCAACGCCAGCTTCGAGGCCTGATTTTAATGTGAGCCGCCACGCATTGCAAACTACATGTGTGGATAACTGAGCCACGCAACAGCAGGAGGCGATTAAAGTTGCAGCCAGCGCCGCAAAAAGGACCCGGGATGCGCACATTAAGGACATGTGCGGAAAATTAGCGTGCGTGTGTGTGTGGTTAGCGGTCAGTGAAATGCTGGCGTCCCAAGCGAGACTTGCCACTGCAACAGACTGACCTAACCTAAATCTACTACACTTGCGCCGGGGTGTTTGGTATTTCTTGGGTGTGTGGGGGCCAACAAAGCGGACACTTTGCAGTTGTGACAGTGTCAAAGTGGTAGCCACACCTTTGTACATAGAAGATATGACCCCAATTTATCTTCCGAATTTTTTTGCTCAACTTACCATTAAGAGTTTTCGAAAAAGACACAGCAGCTAAGTATGAGTAAAATGTGCAAGTATGTGTGTATGTGTGTGAATGTTTATGTATGTGGGCACACACGTGTGTTCACTCGTCCACACCGTCTACTCATTGCCGACGTTGTGCTACCGTTGAGGGAAATTTGTTATTGTGGCTTAAATTATGCTTAACTTTGTGGTTTTCAAGACTAACCCCGTTGACAATAATTTAGGTGATGACAGACGGCCCAACAAACAAACGGCAAAGACACACGCTTTTAGCATAAAGCATTTCCTCAGTAAATTTAAGCTGCAGCCCGCTGAGCTGAATTAAATTATGCGAATTAAATTTATTTGAAAATAAAAACAATCGTTACTGTAAGTATAAGGCACGTAGCCCCAGCAGAATGCTGTAAGCTTTGATTGACGGTTGATCAAACTACATATTAAAATCAATTCAAAAGCAACTGATGCAAGCAAAGAAACAAGGAATAAGGAAATACAAATAACAAATTCAAAATCGATTGGAAAATCAAGTAAAAAGTGGAATTCGTTATATTATACGCAGCGTTAGCAGCTATAAGTCTACACTCGCACAACACTGAAAGCATGTGGCAGCGCTTTTGTAATGCCAATGTGACGCTGCCACTTGTGTGCCTCACTCGCCCGTTCAGTTTTGCTGCAGTGCGCGCCACATTGTGCTCATATGCTGCAGCGGATGTTACAACTTACTGCCGTCGCTGCCACCATAATCCCAGTCAGCAGCAGCGCTGCCACTCCAAGCTGCTTAACTTGGCTTTGTTTCGTAGCGTTCACGCTGCCACTTCGCGTGAGATTGCAATACAATATGACGGACAGATTTGTTGCAGCGGCAGCTCCATCAAGGACCTATCATCGCGGCAAAGCACATAAAAACTGAAATAAAGTACAACTGCAGCAACCCGCCTCCGCGTGTGAAGTGTTGTTGCAGTGTTGCTCGCATTGAAGCGGCAAAAACGAGCGAGCGAAACCATTAATCATACGCTTTAGGTAAAAGTCGATTTCTCATGAAAATATTTGCCGCTCAAATTGTGTATGCGCAATAGCTTATGTATTTGACGGGTGTGTGTGTATGTTCATATGTACATATTATGTATTTACCTAGGTGTGAATGAGTGTGTTCTAATGTTTGGAGATATTCTTGTTCATTGTTGGCGGCTTTTTGTTACGCTTTTGTGATATTGCTACCGTCAGGAAGCAACGGCCGCCACACCAAAACGAATCAAATTGGATTTTCTCCGATTGTCTGAGACTCTTTGATATCTTCAAACCTCTGTTTGACTTTGTTTATACTTGAAGAAGTAGTAACAAAAAGTGTACCAGTATTTATTTATGTGTTTTTTTGTGTATCTATATTTTTAAAGAAGTCAAGTGAAAGCTTCATTTATAAATGTAATCGGCGGGTCGATTTTTTTTTGAACAACGTATTTGCAAAAAATGTTCTATGGTTCATGCTGAACAACTCTGCATAAGATACAATGGTTCTAAAAGCGATTTCGGGGAAGCAACTTTTATGGGGTTACCTCGGGTAACAAACAGCTTTTTTCAACCATTTTTTTTCTCATTTAAAAAACTAAATATTTTATTAGAATTTTTTATTGTTCCAAACTTACACTGTTAATAATAAAATTCGAAAATTTTTGGAAAAAATATTTTAAACTCGGCCACTGTGACGCCATTTGCGGTGACCCCTCGGAAAACAGATGCGTACACGTTGTCAAGATAACTTCTTACAACATCATCTAAAGATCTAAAGTGAAACAAACTACGTGTTTTGTTTAAAACCTTAACTTAGAAGTGGATGAAGGAAAAAAAACTGAGAATTGAATTTTTGGCAGACATTTTTACAAAACCAAAA
>NW_017536629.1:1420412-1426216 GCF_001853355.1 Bactrocera latifrons
CTCGGAAACTATTACTCGGATCAGTTTTAAAACTTAGAACAATATTCTAAAGGTGTTGTGAAATTTAATAACATAATAAAAAAAATCGATTGTTTGAATCCCGTTTAAGTGAAGATTAACTGTTAGGTATTATGAAAATTTGTTGGTTATTTTGGAGATATGTGAATGAAATTTAATGGAATATTTCCCGCTTATGCAGTTTTTCAGTATTTTTGAAACAAAAAAATAAATATCCAATTTTTTTTTTTCCAAAGACTGATTTTGATGTTAATAGAAAAAGTCAATTGTATGAACGCTTCAATTAGTATTAAGAACATTTCATAATTTCATATTACCAAATAATCAGCAGCTCCCAACCACTAGCACTGAACATTATGAAGTTACATCCATCTATGAAATTTAATTTTAAAAGTAATTTTTTTAACATTATGTGGTCATTATTATTTCTTATTATAATTATATAGTGAAGCTTTCGTATATTCCACGAAAATTTAAAGTTAACGCGAAAAATAGGTTTAGATGTATGAGCGTGTTTGAAAGGCAATCGACTCCCAAAGTTTTAAATTTGTTTTACGACTTTACTAGAAAGTCTCTATTTTTTATAGTAATCAAGTTATTGTTTGATTAATTTTTATTACATCATATATATAATAATAATGTTTTTTTGTTTTTTGCATTTCGGCTACGGGAACCAGGAAATCGAAATGTTTTCAAAATTTCAAACTCACAAGTGGTTAAGTTAAAACCGATTCACGCAAATTAGACAACAATAAAAATAAAATTATGTTAGGAAAAGGTAAGACCGTCATTGATAGCTTATTATATAGTATAATCCCTCAAGTTGTTGATAAAAATTGGCAAAATTTAATTTTTACGTAATTTTAAATAATTCATATGCATTAGCATTTGAAATTGAGTAGTGGAGCATGATTATGTTAGTTTCTTACCAAAAAAAAAAAAAAAAAAAATTTCGAAAGAAGTTATAGGTACGTGCTTAAGCTCTGAGCTTCGAAGAAGATTTTATGGAACCCATGAAAAGGATTTAAAAATTTTTAAGATGTTTGCCAAATTATAAAAAAATACTTGCTAAGACTTATTTTCTGAACATTTTTTTGAAGTAAGCTTAGAAATTTTGGAAATTTGTTCTTACCGCAATATTACGGTTAAACTGTTCTAACTTATACATTTTTAATATCGCACTGAAAATATTACTTTTTATTCTTAATAAAAAAAGGACGTTCTGATTCAGGTTCTCCTACAATTTGCGGAAATCTTCACACTTAGCAAGATTCACCTTTCAATGGATGTATGATTAATAACTGGACACTGTCCGACCGGGATTGATGCAGTAAAATTTATCTTACCGAATCCGACCATAATGTTCATTTTAGAAAACTATAATAGCTGACATACAAACTGATAGCTCAAAATCAAGATAAAGAGTTCCATAAAGCCATAATGCATTTTTTCTTGTTTTATTCGACGACAGATGCTGGAAGAAGAACAACAACACTTCCTTCTTAAATGTATCGTTTTTGCCAGCTCAAGGCAAAAGCACTTAGGATCTCATACTTTAAGGCATCCAAGTGAAATAGCAGAATTAGAAATAATACACCAAAGTAGATTTGTAATAGTTTCAGGGCGCTTTTGCTGATAGCTGATATTCAATTTCAGGAGTTTTCGTTTGGCAACACAAAGTAATGTACATAACAGTCTAAATATGTTCAACCGCAATGCTGAGGAAACATACATCAAATTTAATCTAATCTCAGTAATTTGTTGTTATGTAAATTATTTTTATTTTTTTAATGTTAAATTTATTTACATATAGTAAGGAGTCTAAAGTTATATTTCAAATTTATTCCGGGATATAACGCTTACATATATCCATAAGAAATGCTCTTCCTAACCTCAATTACAGCTTGTAACCCGCCCAACCGCTTAGTTTTCATGCAAACGGCAACTCTTCTATGGCAGGCTGATTCAATTTAATGCAGCTATTTGCTCGGCTGTGAAGCTGTCCACTTTCCAAGGCCTACGCGCAACATGCATCCCTTACAGTTAACCTTAACCATCCCTTAACCCTTTCAATCTGTCAATGCGAAAGATTGAGACAAATTCTCCTTATCACTCAGAATTTTGTTTTTACTGTTGCTGTTTTTTCTTGGGTTTCCTTGGGTTTGCTTGTTGATGACTCAATTTTAATGAAAGCCTGAGCACTGGGATTAACACAGTTTTGTAGCATAGAGAGGTTGGTAAGTAAGTATGTATTCAATCAATTAATTTGTGGAAGATGGTTGACATTTATGAGAAAAGTGCTTTAGGCAAACACACTCTTCTCGAAAGTGGGGTAGCGGTACAAAACTTCTATGCACTTGCATGTTTATACGGATGTATATTCTATTTATGTATATATGTGACCTGGTCTACGGAAAGGGGGCTTAGGTGTCAAAAAATCCAAAAAATCAATTTTCACTTTTTAGTTGATTCGGATGGAAGATGAGATTTTTGTTTCCCAGAAAACTAGCTTTCGCACTTTAGCTCCCTTTTCGTAGACCAGGTCACATATATTGTTTTAGATTTTAGAGCCACAAGGCGTGTATTCTGCAGCGGTACTCAAGCCGAACTAAGTACTTTAGAGTCGAAATCTATCTATGTCGACTATTTTCACCCATTTTGGTAATATTAAGAGTTTTTTGTGCACAAAAATATAGCGCTAAAAAAATTTTTATTTTTATTTACTTGGCTGCGTATCTTAGTGTTTGCGCGCCCACAATTCCATTTGACCTGTAAATAGCGCCCGACAAATGTCAACTTTGTTGTTAGAAAGACGAAAAATATTTCTTTTAACCAAATGAATTTTAACTCAAGCAAGTATGTAAATCAGCTTGAACATGAAAGGAGCGTGAAAAAATTATGATTAATGTTCGTTAGTGGCGGTGCAGGCAAAGTGGCACCACTTCAGTCGCGAGGTCGGACAGTCAGTCAGCCCAAAGCTGCCACGCAGTGCCACAAACGGTAGCATGTTGAAATTTATTTACAAAATGTTTACATAATTCTCAAGAATTCATTTATAATATATACATATATTTACCTATGAATATGCAGCAATGGAGATAAGTTAATGGCGCTGAAGAGATTGTAATGAATGTGTGAAATACATACATAACTGCGCGTGTGTGCGTGTGAGTATGCATTCACCTATTCTTAAGCATTTGTGTAAATGTGTGGAGTATATTTTTACTTTATGAAGTTTTTTTTACCGAAAAGGGTATTTAAAGTTTGCCACGATCCTTGTCGGAGACGGAGATCCAGTAGTACGAGATAAACGCTTTTTTTGAGATATATGTATATCTGAAAATTTTCACACATGCTTTTACCATAATAGAGCTGCCCATATGCCGGAACCGCTGATATTGGATCACTACTGCATATAGCTGCCATACAAACTCAATGATCGGCATCAGGTGCTTGTATGGAAAACTTTTTCATTTGGCAAGATATCTTTACGAAATTTGGCACATTTTAATTTGGAAAGAAAATCTATAATCTCCGCTCACATTGTTCAGATCGGGCTACTATAAGATATAGCTGCCATACCAACCCACTGATCAAACTAAAGTCTTTGTATGAGAACTCTTTCTATTTATCAAGGTATCTTCATGAACTTTTGCACAGATTATTATTCGAGGCTTTGCTACGATTTCTGTTCATATTGTACAGATCAGACCACTATAGCATATAGCTGTCGTGCAAACCGACCGATCTAAATCGAGATAAAGATGTGCTTATACCATTTGAAGCTATAAAAAATGCACTTGTGAATAGTATAATAGCTTCGTTGCAGTCGATGTTAACAATTTTTCTTACTTTATTGTGTTTTTGCTTTTGCAACTACCAATAATGACACCAACCGCTGTGATATAACTGCAAAACAACTTTTACTTTAATTCTCTTGCACTTATTTTAAAACAAATTGTTTTTGCACACAAACTCAACTCAATAAGCACATATAAATATTAAACTTTGCCACAAACAAATACCGCCAAACATATACATGCATATACACTTTATGCATACATACATATATACAATTCATGTAATGGCGCATTTTATAGCCGCAAATAATGCCAGGAATGCAATTTGCCTCAAAAGAACTCAGCAATTTATCAGTGCAACTATGCTGTTATTAAATTAAAATCTTGCGTGTTTTAAGCCGTCAAAAGGGTAACTTGTAATTTAATGCAATTACTTCTTGAATATTATGCAGTCCATACTGCATGCTCACTAATACATATTAGCGCATGTTTAATAGTCAGTCATTTTGCATGCATCTACGTGTATATATATTTTTTGCATATCTGTTTGTTGTTTTTGCATGCAAAGCAAACGCAAGGCAGTGCATGTCGTGCCAGAGTGCATAATAAATTAAATTGCCGTTGCACTTTTTCACTGCTCTGTGCGCAATTTCGCTGCCTGTTTGGCTTTGGCCCCAAAGTGTGGCCATTTTCTCATACACAAGCTAGCTTATACTATTTATATGCATATGTACATACATATAAATGGATTAAACGGTTTGCATGTCGCTGATTTCTTATACAGTAAAAAGTTATTTGGAATAAATCACATCAATTTTTGCAAGCTTGGAATGTGGATTTGAATGGCGTTATACTCATGTACAGGATTGGCGTAACGGTGCGCGTGCCACGCCCAAAAAAAACTGAAATTGAAAAATGTTAACTTTTTATAAAGAAGGCTAGTGGCTGTATTGACTTCATATGAACAGCAAGCTAGATATGTCTAAAGGTTTTTTAACTATAACTAAAAAGTGAATTAAAAAAGCCTAGGCCTAACGCATAGGTGGCGCTACTAGAATTCAGTTCATATGATTTTAGTTAGTCCTAACTTTCAAAACTGTATAATCTGCATAAATTTGACAGATTTTGGCATATTAGTTTGTGAATTATATCATTTTAAGTGAAAGAACTTTTGTTATTGTGGAAAAAATGGGTAAAAAGAAACAATACAATTGAAGGAAAATCTCATACTAAACTGATAACGTGTTGCGGAACACTACCCCACGAAAATCAACCATCAAGGTTTGGTATGCTAAGGTTAGACATAGTGAAATGAGCACTGAAGTCGGTGAACGGAGTGAATGTCCGAAAGAAGTTGTTATCGACGAAAACATCAAAAAAGTCCACAAAATAATTTTGGAAGACTGTAAATTCATGTTGTTTGAGCTAACAGACACTCTTAGGATATCAACTGAATGAAAATCATACAATTCACAAATATTTGGGTAAGAGATAGCTCTGCGAAAAGTGGGCGCCGCGCGAACTCACTTTTGACAAAAAATAACAACGAGTTGGCAATTCGGAGCATCTCTTCGAAAAGCTCAAGCGTTATAAACCCATGTTCTTTCATCACTGGGAATTCAATTTTCATGAAATAAAGAGGTGATCGCCGAAACTGAGGTCTATTTTGAAGCAAAGGACAATAAAATATGGTTATATCATTTCACACCGCAGTTCCATTTTCTGACGAATCCAATTAATAGAAAATATTCATCCACTATCTTGAAGTGAGCGACCATTATACAATAGATAGAAGCAATTAAGGCATTTGTGGCACCAGCAATTCAATATTACATGAACGTTTGACTATACAAAACATTTGTTCTCGATGGATCCCACCCAGTTGGCAATTGCTAAAAAAAAAAGGCTGGTATCGAACGAAATTTAAAAAAAAAAAAAAAAAAAAAAAAAAAGATCGAATCACGTCTATGACATCGTGACGGATGA
>NW_017536629.1:1426278-1505364 GCF_001853355.1 Bactrocera latifrons
AGATAGAAGCAATTAAGGCATTTGTGGCACCAGCAATTCAATATTACATGAACGTTTGACTATACAAAAAATTTGTTCTCGATAGAACCCACCAAATTGGAAAAAACAAAAAAAAAAAAGAAGAAAAAAAAAGAAATTTAAAAAAAAAAAAAAAAAAAACAAATACGATCGAATCACGTCTATGACATCGTGACGGATGATGAATCGAGGATTTACACGTATGAGCCTAAAAGTAAACTGCAGTGGACTGTATGGGTTTTCAGTTGAGCCAAATCCAAAAAAATTCTTCATGCACGAAGCACTTTCAAGTAAATAGTTGCCTGTGTTTTAGAAAAACTAGACATGTCGCAACCATACAAGAAAACAAGAAAAAACGCCCCTCATAGCTGCATTTATGTTAGTAACTATGTGTCCAGTTTGTATGGAAGCTATATGCTATAGTAATATGATCTGAACAATTTTTTCGGATATTATTATATATTGTTGCCTTAGAAAATTAACTATACCAAATATCGTGAATATATTTTGTCAAATGTAAAAGTTTTCCATACAAGTACTTAATTCCGATCATTGAGTTTATATGACAGCTATATATTATAGTGGTCCGATATCGGCAGTACCGACAAATGAGCAGCTTCTTGAAGAGAAAATGACGTGTACAAAATTTCAAAACGATATTTTAAAAACTCAGGGACTAGTTCGTATATATACAGACAGACGGACATGGCTAAATCGACTCAGCTCGACATACTGATCATTTATATATATACTTTATAGGGTCTCCGACCCTTCCTTCTGGGTATTACAAACTTCGTGACAAACTTGATATACCCACTTCAGGGTATAATAACGCAGAACAGTAAGTTGTCAGTTGTACACAAACAATTTTTCGCCACTTGTCTCTCAAGAAATCAGGAAAACCATCCACCGAAGATGGATCACTCTTTACTACGACAATGCAAGCTCTGACGCATCGACGACCAGTTGTCTCAACTGGTTTATTTGAGCACTCAAAACACCGATTGAATAAGTCATCCACCGTATTGTCCTGACTAGGCATCGATAGCTTCATACAAGTCTTTAAGAATCATATCTCCAAGACCTATGTAACATTTCATGAAGATCGGTTAATTATTTCTCGAGGAATCTTGCCGTTTAAAGACGGCACACTTAGCATAGCTAGCCTCGAGCGCACAAGTTCTCAAGGCTGTATCTCCGAAACTAGTACTCGGATCAACTTGAAAATTTAGAATAACATTCTAGAGGTGGCGTAGAATTTAATAAGACAATAAAAAAGTAGATTTTTTGAAGCGAGTAAATCCATGTAACCCTTTAAGTCATTATTGATTGGTATGAAATACACTTCAACTCACAGCTCTCAAGTTGACAGCAGAGAAATCGTGTACTAGTCTAGTGCTCTTCCCAAAAACTGAGTGAAAACCAATATTCACTCAAGTATATTTTATAAAAGTGCTGTAAAAGGAATGTCATCTACTACTTAAACGCTTTGCAAAAAAAAAAACTTTTACAGCTATTTTAAGTATTTTTAGTAGTAAGTATTTATGTACATACACATGTACTGTATGTAGCGATCTCATTGACTATAACTATCTGATGCAATTAAATATTTACGTTGAATGAGTTTTAAAACGGTAATCATTAAACAACATAAGCTTGTTAAGATAACAAGCAGATAAAAATGAGCTTCAAACACTTTTAACAATGCGCGCAAAAGCACACACACACACTTATAATATACATATATAAAATATATATAGAGATTTCGGTAGACGCTGATTATAAGCTAACTACGGCACTCGGCTTTTTCCCACAATTAAATTTGACTAAAAACCAAATTTTTTGAAGCATTGTGATTAAAAAAGTGTCGTCAATTTCGGCATATTTTTTGCGTTGCTCTCCTAGGTGGGAACCTGTCTCAATGCCACTTTGTGTGTTTTATTAAAATCCCATTAAGTGGGTTGCGGCACATCGGTGGCGATTGCTAAACATAGAACCCCAACATCCGAAGCAAAGAAGCCAACACAACTCAACTTATTTCATACTCTCCCCACAGAGACGGAAATTTTTTGCTTTTCGTTTGATTTTCTTGAAACTCGTTTAAAGCATAACAGCCACTTGCAACGGCTCTAGCGCTGAGACTCGAATGGAAAGTTTTAAAATTTAAAGTCGATGATAAAACTTGGAAGCCGTGTGAAATTGAAAAAGTTACCATCAAATTGGCTTTAAATACGAGTCTGCGTGTGTATATGTAGTTTTAGTGCCTATATTTATTTATGAGAGTATACGTATATAAGTAAATAAATTGGAGTTGCTGTGAGCAAAGTTGAAGTAGCCAGCCAGCACTTCTGATTATATTAAATTATTTACATTTATATAATATGTATATATAAAAATGGCTAAAAAATATATCGAAACGCTGTATGTGTATGCAAATTCACTTGCTTTTAAATTATGACAGAATTGTTGAAAAAAGAAGCGCACATTGGTAGCTCCACACCCAGCGCAGCTTATATTGTCTCTTTATTTCATAATTTTTTCCACCCATATTTGACGTTGTCACTTTCAGATTGACGGGAAATGCTTTGAAAATACGAAATCCATCAGGGATGTATGCTGAAATGTCAATCAAAACGAGGGAAGCTTTATATACTCATTTTTTTGTAAGTATATAATATGCTAAATAGATTATAAGCGTATGCTTGTAGGAAGCGAAATGTACAAAACACAATTTTCGATGGCGTAATCCACGCCTTGGGGTTGGTTTCCATGTGAAAGCGTTACAAAAGCTGCATTGTGTGGGCTGCTGATACTAAAAGTTTTTAAAGTGATTCCGTATTATATTGAGTGAAAAGAAAAGAATTATGAAATAATATATATATACATATATATCTGTCTCTTATACACATCTAGATGTGTATAAGAGACAGACATATAAATATATATAAAAGTTAATAATATATATAATAAAAGAAAATATTAAAAAAAATAATGAAAATTTATGACTTTATTATTTTTATTTTTTTCAAAAAATTTATGAACATATGTTATTTATATATTTATCTCTAGACTATTCAAATTTAGTTTTTTTTTTATCACAAAGGCTTTTAATAAAACCCTTAAATTAATATTTTCCTGCAGAGCTGTAAAATAAATGTCGAAAATATTACAAAATATTATTCTCAAAGTTGTTTCAGAATTAAAAATATTTTTTGCTCAATGGGTTCGCAATAGAAAATATAGTATCAAAAACTCGAAATAATTATAAAAAGTACCAAAACTCTGATTTGAGCTAATGTTCATTTGTGAATATAAAGTTTAGACTAGTGCATAAGTTTTTGAAAATTATAAACAAAAAAAACAAAAAAAATTCAAAGTACATTGAAGCCAATAGGAAACGAAGCATAAAATGAAAACAAAAACACAGAAAGAAAAAAATATATTTCGACTTAAATTTTTTCGAAGTCAATATAAATTAAAAAAAAAATTTTTTTTATGTACAAGAATTAATAAAAATAAAAACAGAAAAACTTGGTTCTGTGAATTTCTCACATCAATTTTAAGGTTATATGAAAAAACTTGGTAACCCTGAAAAATTAAGCAACGACCCTTCTTTTTCCTGACCTCAGGGCAGTCTGAGATCAGGAAAAAGAGTTTTATTTGAAATTATTTTTCCTTATTATTTATTAATTTATCTTTCGTTTCCTGCTAATATTTTTTTAATTTTTTTGGTTTCCAAAAACTATTTACCTTGGTCTAGTTCTTCTATTGCAGCATAAAAATAAATAAATTTGGTCAAAAATATATTTTTCAAATACTACAGCCAATTAAATTATGTGTTTTAGTTCGATTATTTTCGATATACGAATAGACTGCAACCATAAACTATAACATCTTGAAAAAACATTAAAAAAAAAAATTATTTAACAGATCATTAGAAAATATCCTCGTAAGAAGAAGTATGTTTTTCAGCAGCGACAAAAAAATATCAAAAATATAGTAAAATTGAATTTTGTCTCTATTATAGTAGAAACGGCGAACACCGCAAAATCGCAGCCCGAACAAGCTGATGCGACCTACGATCGAAATATAGCGCAATGTAAATGACACCGGTTCTACCGCCCGCTTTCTCTTTTCGTCTCTCCGACCTACTGCATGACTGCTAGGATTACTCATTAATGAAAGAGGCAAGATAAGCTGATAAGCACTTGCTGTTATTGCCTTAGTAAAAAAAGCATTCTCAAATTCCCTTATTATCCCCAAAACCAGTTGTTTTTTCTGGATTTTTTTTTCGGAAAGTTTTATAAGTAAAAGAATGAAATTTTCGAATAGTTATCAGAAAAAGTTTATTGAAGCTTAACAATTTTTTTGTTGGTGATCATGGTAAAGGGGAAAGGGGGTACCGAACAATGGCGGCAGGTCGACGGCAACACGCTGTCATAGTTGAGGTCTAACACCCGTAAATATAATGTAAAACGCAACGAGAAATATTTCTCTAATCTGTACAACTTTCCACATCCATGGTAATAGCATAAGCGAGAAAAGAAATATAAAAAATGTAACAGTAATGCGCTCTTGAAAAAAAAACAATTTTGGCGACTTTTTGTTGCTAATTATTTCTTAAATTATTATTCATTTGAATATATTTATCACATTTTAGTACTACATATGCACAAAATTCTTCATGAGCATGTGTAAAATATTTTAACCAGCTCGAAAAACCGCGATCCGCGGCGGATCAGCGCGTTGAACCTGTTTCTGTTTTTAATAAACACTTCCAGATCTTTTGCTTGGGAATGTCTGGAACAATTCATGTCTTCCATATTTTACATACCACAAAACTTTGAAATAATAAATGGGCTTATTTCTAAAAAAAAAATATTCTTAGTTCTTCCGTAGTACATGTTTTCTGACGGCTGTAGTCGGTGACTCATCCCGCGATCTTCGAAAGTTTTAAGTCGAAAAAATGAAGGCAACTCCAGCATACTTGTGTGTAAAGATCAAGTGTGAAAAGCTGTTGAAAACCAATAAAATGAAGAAATCTTTTTTCATTATTTCCAAATGTGTCGCGAATATTTAGAGCGACTGTTTGCGCATTCATTTTCTAATTCGCCGCAAGTACCTCAAGCGGAATGACAAGAATTTGCAATGGTTACTTTAAAATTACGTGACTTTGAGTTCAACGCTTGAATGCGATTATACGCATATTTCGCGCGACTAAAGTGATACCAAATGTTTGTTCCAATAAGCAGTTATTGTTACGCTGTGACCATCAATGCGCTTAGAAGGCCATCTTCAGAGCACTAAACATACAGACAAACAAAACACGTAGATACTTAGGAAGCAGCTTTTCTACAAAGTTGAACAATTGAAGTTGTACAATTGAAGCGGAAAGCTGATGAAAAATGATCGCACTTCAAACACCAGCTACATACAGTCAAGGCTTTAAGCGCAGAAGACAGCTTAAAAATGCGCGTGGCATTCATGAAGCAACATAAAAGTGAATGTCTTTCGACATCAAAGAGAAGATATTGTACGAGCCATTGTGGCAACACCTGAAGAAGCGCGCTAGGCCCACGTTGCCTTTTGACGGCAATTGGCAGCTCGCAGTGATCAGCGGTTGGCCACTGTCCGCGCTGGCAGTGTCCATTGTTTATTGTTGTCCGTTTTGTGTGTCAGTTACTACCGATCATTCGTCGATGTTGTTAACAACAATAAAACTGCTACACATTGTATTAAAAATGGTGTCTTTGATGGCAGCGAAATGCAGGCGTTTTGAAAGCATTTCGTTTTTGCTTTAATCCGTCAAGCAACATTTGACAAGCGCACTGGCGTTGACAGCTATTTAACAATTGCGCTTACAAATACAAATACTCAAGACACATTTTTCAGTTATTCATTTTTATGTAAAAAGATAAGCTTTGTTGTTGCTACTTGTTTCCTTATGCGTTGAAAAATTTGACTAATATAATTAATGATAGCTTTTTTAGCGGCGTACTTCGTCATATTTTCTCTTCTTTCGGCCTCGCTTCATATTTGTCGCCGTTGCAGCCGCGAGTTTTGCTGCCGTTTTAGTATTTGAGTTTTTGAGTGATTGGATCTTCGAGTTTCTTGTCCAAATGCTATAGCTTGAATTTGTTGGCTACAAATAATACCTATATAAAATACTGCGCAGTTAAAAATGTTGCAGAACTGTTTTGGAAATCAACATTTCAAACATTTTTCGAACACAGGCATTTGAATGGCACAAATCATTCAATGAAGGCCGTGAAATCATCGAAAACTCATGCCTCATGCAATTCGTACATTCACTAGTGTGCAGGACGATAACACCCAACAGGTTAAAGAAACAGTCCTGAAAACCTTCGCGTTGGCATCCGAGAAATAGTAGAGGACTCCAACTTGTCTTACGGATCAACTCAGCATATTTTGGTTAGTGTTTTGGGTATAATGCTACACTCGTACCAAAATAGGACCGTGGTTTATGAATATGATCGAAATCGAAAAAAAACAACACAGAACAAGTTTGTTATGCAGAAAATTACTTGTATTGGTTCAAGAGTCTATTTCGAAGGCGATAATAAAGATCTGTATTAAAATACACGAAAATAAAGTTTTTTTTCACATGATCCCGTCAAAAACTTTTTTGTTTTAATAAAATTGCATAAACAAAAAAGTTAGTTGGATAAATTTCATAATTTACCCGTGTCCATAGATCGGGTCTTTTTTCCTATAAAATCACGTACACGGAAAATGTTCTACGAATCATTGTAAACAACTTTGCCGAAAATAATTTAGGCTTACAACCGGTTTCGAGTCATCGATTTTTAAGACGAAGCTTTAACAATATGTATATTTTTTTATATGGGAGATATGTGATATAGTTATCCGATCTGACCGATTCCGACAAATAATCAGTTGAATATCAAAATTTTAGGAAACCGATTTTGGACCCATAGTCCCTAAGATAAATTTATTCAGAATAATCCATAGAACATTTCCATTATAAGCGATTTTTACCTTTTTTCTTTGTTTATAGTTTCGATCCAATTTTAAGCGAAGGTAAAAATTATTGTTTCGCCAGAAATGCGCCCTCAAGTTATCAGATAGCATAAAATTATTCAACAAAACTTACTATCTATAAAATTATTTTTAATAATGCAATTTAATGTTCATTAAATACAGTGGCGGATTCAGAGTACACCGAAACCCCAAACCCCCCCCCCAAAGGACTGAATGGCTTATGTTTAATTTTACTACTCTGAAAAAATATAAAGTAACAAGAAAAGCAACGAAATTTAAATTGCCCTATGTGATAAGTATTCTATCTCTAACTCATTCGCTAAGCGTGATTCTTTAGAGAGAATCAATCGATATGGCAAAGCCAACAAATATGATAGATACGCTGCTTGTAACGTTCCGCAATCGAAGACAAACAGATAAGGAACATTTTCAATTAATTTATTCAGACACGAAAAAAATGGCGGCAGAGCTGAAAGTTGACGAAGAAAACCCAAGAATCTGCGGTCGGCAAACAAAACGCGAAAATTTCTGGTTGAGAACGTGCGAAGAATACTACATGGCCTGAGTGGACATGTGTTGGATACAAAGCTGAAGATTCGGCGACGCGCTTTTCTAGAGAAGTATTGGATGGATTTCAACTGAGTTTGCAGCTTCTCGAAAAGGTATGTACTTTGAAAACCCAAGAAATACAAGTAGAAAATGCTTGAAAGATAGATTCAAAGGGCTTTTGGATAATAACAATGTCATGCGACAATTGAAGTTCAAAGGTCTTGATCGCTGGCAGTGCATTTATGGGCAGAAGCAAAAGTCAAAAGACAACAAGTTACCGACAAGTTACTGCATTGGAAACGTTAAAGAACTGTCATGTAGACCTATACCCCATAATTCATAGTTTTCTTCCCTTATTCTCGGAAGATTCTCAAAACTCGGCCGACATCGTTTTGTTTTGTGAAATTATTCGATTCAATACACGAAAAGTATGTCACACGCACGTCTACGATTTATAATGTGTTCTTTTGTTTTTCGTAAGATCAGATATTAGAATGTCGATTTGAAAACTTTCCACCGTGATATTAAACTGCGTAAAATATGTCCCTACTAATATCCATATATTTTATATAATACTTATTATATATACGAAATGCATATGTCATTACGTCAGCGCAACTTTTGAATTTCAATTATATATATTTCAGACTGTATAAAAAGCATCAGTTTAAATCCCGAAGACAACAATCATATGCTTATAAACACATAAATAATTTAAGTATTAACTTCTCCTTCCTTAAAGCAAGTCACATCGCTTTGCGTATTCCCCTCAACACAACTTTTACTTAAATGTTTTTGTCAAATTATAATTAGAAACTCGGTTTAATGTTGTCTAGCCCGCCATTTTTTCAACCGTCTGTCCAGCGCCGGAAATGACGCTTTGGTTTTGCTTTTTTCGCCACAATTTTATGACTGCTGATGTAATTGTTGCTGTTAGTTGTTGTTTTAATTCCCTCACTGCATTCATGCTTACTTAAAATAAAAGCAAGACCTTTGCTTATTCTCAGAAAAAAAAGAAACGAATTGTAATAATAAGTAAATAGCAAAGAGTCTTCTTAAATTATTTAGCTCTTTTTATTTTGCATTGCGTGATGATGCGCCTTCGTAGCTGGAGGGAGAGCAAGTGGCCGCTAGGCAGTGCAAATGTTTTGTCTTCGCTGCCCGTCGAGTTGGGTGGGCTCTGCCACTCGCCTTGCTTTAGATCGCAACTTTTCTTGATCCATCAACCTTCTCTCCCATCGCACCAGCGCAGCCGCATAAATATGTGTCTACACGATGGCCACCTTTGCTGCCAACAACAATTATGAGCATCTTGCATGCTACGTCAGCGACACCGGCGTCAGTGTTGTTGCTGCTGTTGCTGTTCGATGCCGCTGAATGGTGAAGTGACGTAGCAAAACTGACAGTGCGCTCTTTTAAACCCAACTGGCCCTCGGCCCATGCAGATGGTCCTTGTGCGGCCCTTCCCACTTGGGTCGGCGCGAATGTCTGAGGGCGAATTTGTAGCGAGACAAATGGAAATGAAGCGTTTATTTTGGTTTATTGCATGCGATAAGAAAAGATGAAGCATTTATTTGTACTTTTTTTCCAGTTTAGGTATTTGACTTTTTTCCACATAAAGTGGGGAATTTTATATCGTGTTCGGTGAGGGCATTTTCTGCATTTTTTTCTTAAGGTTACAGGCGTTTAAGTTTTTATTTATTTCTATTGAGTTTTGCTTTGAGCATTTCTTCGGTGGAAGTTCTGTAATGATGCTGCGATAATCGCAAGCCGAAGCTTCGCGCGTTGCATCAGCAGGCGCAGCAGTGGGGGACGAGGTGTTGCGGCAGTGGACAGCAAACGAAAACGTAGGTATTTCCTACGCCGTCATTCATGTGTTTTTTTTTTTTTTCGTGAAACTTTGCGGTTGCTGCTATCTTAGGCGCAACTTACTGTTGAATGAGTGCGCATTTTACGCTTATCCCACCGCTGAGTATTTGAATTCTTTGCGATTTAATAGCCACATTACTTGCAAATCAAATATTTGTTAATGGAAACGTAATCGAGCTGAAAAATCGTGTTTCTGGTAATTTAAAAAACGCAAAAAAAGTTTGAACGACTATTCTATGTAGAAAGCAGCAATATTTGTATTACACAACGATACGAAAAATGTTTAATTTCAAATTTGTTCTACGGCAAAAATTTGAAAGTTACGTAATATAATACATATATAAAATTTCTAATGTAGTTACTGGATGCTTGTATCATTGATATAAGTTTACTTATGTATAAAAGTAGTAAATATATAAATATAATCATAAGTGTTCTGAAGATTTGAGAAAGGAACTGCCACTCAAACAAATTGTATTGAGCTAAAGTTATTTATGAATTTTCTAGTAATAACAGCTTAATTTTAAGAATCTTACTGTCTGAAGCATAATGAAGCGCAAAACAAGTTACGGTTAGTTACATATGTATGTATGTATGTAGCTACTTGAATATTAACTATTTTATTACACAAAAACATAGATGTTCTGAAAAATAATGTTAGGTAATCCCAAATATCTAAAAATAATTTTAAAACCTCTTAACACAAATACCGGATTTTTAGAATTAAAGCCTAAAAATTGGTTTAAAAATGAAAATATTAAAATTTTACGCCTAAATACCATATTGAAAAATTAAAAATGGCCAATACCAAGTTGCTATTTACATATTAGAAAAATTGTCTTGAGCTTTGAGAACTTGTGCGCTCGAGACTAGCTAGGCCAAGTGCGACGTCGTTTTTCTCCAAACTGTGTCGTCGAAGTATTTTGACCAGATTTCTCGAGAACTACTCAACCGATCTTCATGTAATTATGCACAGGTCTTTCAGATACAATTCCTAAAGACTTGGACGAGGGAATTT
This sequence comes from Bactrocera latifrons, assembly GCF_001853355.1. NCBI lineage: Eukaryota > Metazoa > Arthropoda > Insecta > Diptera > Tephritidae > Bactrocera > Bactrocera latifrons. Next base: position 1,436,756 of record NW_017536629.1, read on the forward strand.
TTTTTTAGATTGTAACTATTTGGAAAAACAAATGCCAAAAGTCCAATTTTCAGTTTTTTACCTTCGTCCAAGTTCTAAGTTAAGGTTTTAACTAAAACACGTATTTTTCACTTTAGGTGATCCAGTAAAAATATATCCTGCCAATGCGGACGCGCCTCATTTCAGAATTTCTTTGTTAATACAGTTTAGCACATTTTTTCTTATTTTCAGTTACTTATTCCATATTATAGTTTTAGAAATATGAAATTCACTTTTTATTTAAACTTTTGATATGAAAAATAATTTTGCTCGATTATTTGAACAGCAATTTTAGTTTCTTAATAAAATTTTTATTTAATTAACATTTATCGATTTTTATCTCCGATTTAGATTTTAAAAGTTTTAAATGTTTTATCAAGAAAAATACAACCTTGCCTATCAACATACTTTTTATAGGTAAAAATGACATGTCACGTAGTTTGTCCGATTTTTATGAAATTCAGCACACTGTGTTCAGTTTGATACAACTTAAAAGATAAGTAATCTTGTATCGCAATAAGGTTAGAAAAGAGACAATTCATAAATAAAAAAATAATATTTTCATAGAACAGCATGTGTTTAATATTCACAAATAAATAGTAATAATAAAATAAATTAGATAAAAAAATCGAATTTCGATTGATTGATGTTGATGAAAATAAAAGCATACATTTTCAGACTGAATCTTTTAATTTGCCGCCATTTTGTCAAATTTCACAAAATCTAAAACAAAACTTCCATAGCGCGATAGCGACTATCCCACACAATAATCATTTCCTGTCCTTGCAACAATTTATTTACCTATTATATACCAAATAAATATAAAAAATAATTTTGTATTCGTAATGAATGTATTTATTATAAGGGTCATACTGAAACAATCACACATAAAATGTTATCAACTACAAACTTTGCCAATTACTTCTAATACAAAACTAATAAAATAAAAAATTTAAAATGTTATGTTGATTTGTGCTTAAAATCTTCTCAAAAAATTTGTTTATTCATAATTTGCAAAGTTGATGTTATAAACCTAAAATATTTTGTCCTTATTTGTTAAAACCTATTTTTACTGTACTAAAGCGCTTGCTATAGTATAATTTAATTATATCTTATCGAGGTCTTCTAATACATATACAATACATATTTTCTAATTAAAAAACATACAGGTGTGTGCCTAAGACATATTTTCAGTTGCGAAATTGTTGTGTAATTATTTTGACATCTTGGCACACACATATGTCAATATATTTGTATAAACATACATACATATATAGGTACATATTTCTGTAATCAAGTCTGTCAATAAATTATTTCAAAGATTTCGAAATTTACATACATGTGTCAGACGTGCACACACTTGCACCAGCAGTTTGCTTTGACGGTGACATTTTGACTGTGCCACCTGCTCATAACGGGCGGCTAACAACTTATCCTTAGCAAAGACTTCAACTTTTATTTCATCCAATGGCAAAATTTGTGCGCCACATGACAAGTTGATTGTGCTATGTAGGAACGGTTTAGTTACGCAAATAATATACCAAATACAAAAAAAACACAACTCAAAAATTTGCAAAATCAATTTTTTTTTTTTTTTTTTCAGTTTAACAATTCTTAATATACTTATCTGCCTCAACGTTAGGTCTACTTTTGTTTTAACTACCTCCTCTGAGCATTTGCCATTTTGCGGTTTGTAAGTTGAAAGAGTCCTTAACAGAGATAATAACAATTGACAAAAAGTCAAAAATAGAGCTGCCACAATTTTGGTTCATAAAAAAATTTTGCTTGCCAAATTTTTCCTACAGGCACATATTGCAAATTTTACTAGTTACATACAAAACTATAAAATTGCTTGAAAGTGCGCCATTCGCAGCAAATCGTTCCATAGTCCGTAAGAAGCCGAAGAAAATTCGAAGAAAAATCGCATGTGAAACATTTGGCAGGCAACGATTTATTTAATGTCTTAGCACGCGGGCACATTTGCTTAGATTCACATAAGCTCGCTCATATATGCATCCTAGGATTGCATAGTTATATGCGTGTGTGTACGTGTGTGCATGTTTAAGTGATTTAGATGATTTATGCTTGACGACTTGGGGGCTCGAGGGTTAATATTAGCTTAGTGCATGTACATAGTGACAACATACTTGTACAGTGCTCACTCATTTGCTTATATGGTGTGTGTTAATATGAGCGGATACAAGCATATGTTCCAAGTCAATAAGTTTTTACACTGAAGTAGTAAGTTTGATAAAGTAATAACACTTGTAACATGTAAATTCATTACCTTTGCCCCACTTTTCTGTTGCTTTTGTACCTAAGCCTTAAGCGATTTGAGAGGCAATTTAAGAAACGATCTGGCTGTTGATCTAAAAGTCGATCATGCGCCAGATCGTTTCTTAAATTGCCTCTCAAATCGCAAGAGAAATATATTATTTATATATATGTATATATATTCTTATCTATAATATATATATGTATACTACTTATATATGTATGTATAAGATCACGCCCAAACAACTTTTCGCTCGCCATTCCTTCGATCGTTCTATCTATTATTAAAAATGGATAAAAATATTGATGAAACTTTTCTTTAAGTATTATCCTTAGCGCTCGGATTCGGACAATTTCTATTTATTTTCTATCTATCTAATTGGATTCATCATCCTCTTCCAAGCGAAGCTAACTTCATGTAAATCCGATGGTGGTTAAGTTACAGGCAGTTCAATAAAACAAAAAGGAAAAAGAGTTAAACTTGAAAAAGTCCTCTCAGGCATACGATTTTATGAAAAAGTTTATGGTAATACTTTTAAGAGTCGTACTCAAGTTATAAGTGGTCCGTGAAATCGGTTTGGATGATACATAGAAAACATAGAAAAAGGAACATAATTTAGAGCATTTTACCTGAAGATTTGGATGAAATAAAAGCCTGTTAATAAATTAAATGAACGCCAAAAAAGTAAACGAATTTGTGCTAAAAAATAAGAAATATTAAATGAAAGAATTAAAAAAAATATATATATATATATATATGTATGATAAAAGAATTAACGATTTCTAATCTACAATCATGTTGTCTGGAAATAAAAATGAATGGAAAATTTTGTGATGGCATTCCAGCCTTTTAAACAGGCGTAAGAGAGGTGCTGAAGAACGTGCCTACAAATGACATAAAACAATACCATATATGCATGCGCTGGTTGATCGTTCTAAACGTAGAATCTTGTTTTCACTATTTCGTTGCTCACTAGTCCGCGATTACGTCTCAGATGATCCATCCGTTGAGTTCAATTTTTGATCATTTCAACTGGTACCTGTCAAATGACCAATATCATGGTCATGTAGCGTGATAACGGTCGCCATGAACTGTTATGTTCTCACCGGCATCATTTTTGAAGAATATGGTGTAGAAATTATACAGTGTTTCGGTCGAATATTATCCAATAATAACTGCTGGGTCTCAAGATGTATGATTATGTTGTGAATAGTTCGCATTCTTTACAGAACATGAATTTTTGTAATAAAGCTGAACGATTTGTAAATGTTGTACAGGCTTAAGTCTTTCCGTGCTGAAATGCCCAACAATCTTCCTCTTCTTGACTGGCGTATACACCGCTTACGCGATTATAGGTGAGTTTACAACAAGCGCCTGTCGTTCTTCCATTTGGCAATTTGACGCCAATTGGAGATTTCAAGTGTAGCCAAGTCCTTCTCCACCTCTGGCATGGCCGCAGCCGCTGCCTCTTAATTCGCTGAACTATGTCAATGGCGTCGTATATCTCGTACAGCTCATAGTTCTATCGATTTGCGATATTCGGCGTTGCCAATGCCCAAAGGACTATAAATCTTCCGCGGAACCTTTCTCTCAAAAACTCGTAACGCCCATGCCTCTGCACTATATAGCAGGACGGCGCTGATAAGTAACTTGTAAAGTTTGGTCTTTGGCTGCAGTTATTCTGCGCTGGATTTCGAGGCTGGCATTGTGTTAATTCTGGTTCTAAGATAGACGAAATTATCTACAACTTCGAAGTTATGCAATGACTGTTTGCTTGATGATAGGAAATAAATCGTCTTGCCCTTGTTCACTACCAGACCCATTTTCTTTGCTTTGTTATCCAGTGTAGGGAAAGCAGAACTAAGAAAGAGAATAGAATAGAATGTGTTGAAGTTCATGCAAGTTAGGAAAGTTCTCCGAGCGCCATTCACTTGGGAGTGACTAGAAACGATTATTGTACATATGGCTCAAGCAGTTCTTTCGGTCTTAGACCAAGTATCCTTTGGGTAGTCAAAAACGGGCTAAAGTGAGAAGGCGAAACATCCCTCCGCAGGGTTGTAAAAAACGACGCCGGCACGTGAAAAAACACCCCTCATTAAAAGACCAAAACAACCTGGTCTCTGCCCCTTTTGATTCAAAATCATTCACATTAATATTATTATTACTGAGCTTGGTTATTCCTCATTTAATTCTTCTACACTGGTGATGAAAAATATCGGATCATCGGTTGCTTGTTGTTATTTTTATTGCAGTGGTTTAAATCTTTCTTTCTTTGTTCATATTCGTTGGCTGGATAAAAATCCAGGTTTTTTCATATAGACAAGGTCACCTAAAATGTGTTTATGGATCTTTGGTCTGCATTTGGTTCTCGTTGTAGCTCTGTCCTTATAACAAAAGGTTAGCCCTTGCTAAAACGATATGTTAAAAATCAAAACGCCAATTTCTAACAAGTGTCCGCTGATAATTTAAATAATTTGATTTTGCATTCTAGCACAACAAAACAAATAGAATATAACAACACAAATTTTTTTTTTTTAATGAGATGTTATTTTGTGAATTTTGTTTTTTTTTTATGCTTGCATACCAATTTTATTAAGTAACTCGTTGCTAGTCGCGAATTCCATGTAACAGTTTACACTCTCCGGGAGCTACACGTGAAATTGCTTAATTGAAAGCGTTTAAATTGTCATTAATCACTTTGTATCAGCGAGCAGCGCAGTTGTTGCTGAACGGCGAAACGAATATCCATCTGGCAGGGGCCAGAACTCCAACACCTTTCCACAGCAGCCGGGAGAAAAAAGACGCAGCATCGAGTGTAACGTAAACAATTGAACAGCCGTGTATGTAGATATGTATATAAGCACATCCATACCCAAATAGGCAGCATCCTTTTGGAATAACCACATTGCAGCAAATAGCTGAAGCCGGGAGTGGCGCCATCCGCGCGCATCTTTCATGCGGTTGAGCAATTATGCATACAACAGTGTCACCAGTGCTTCTAATTTTATCCTTTCGCCATAATACCGTGGTGCTTTGTTTTGGTTACGTTAGGCCAGCTCAACACAGGAGCCAGTACTCATTCAACCAATTTAACTGAAATTAAGAGTTCACCGAAAAACCTCCTTTTTGTTGTTATGCATTCTTTCCACTCTTCATTTGCGTTTAATGTATGGCTCAGCGGGAATAATTGCGTGGCAACCACAAATACAACAAAAATGCGCACACAAACACACTCAAATATAAGAGCGCTCAATGAAATGAGCGCGCGAAAGAGGGAAGGGAGAGCAAGCACAATCACTTAATCGCTTTCGACATGCAGATTTAAGTTCTTTTTACGCGCGTTTGCTGCTTTTTGATTAAAAACGATGAAGCCACAAGCAAAATCGCTCTACCGGTTTTTCGCGCTCCATCAAATCTTAAGTTTTTATTCTAATTTCGAAGCCTGGTTTGCGCCACTGATAATTGGAGTTATTCTGGGCGCAGTCGCTGTACTTATCTCAAGCGCGTCGGGTGGGCGTGACAGCGGGAAATGGTGTGGGTCGGTGTCGATGTGGAGAAGTATCATTTCCTTTGGCGATAACGTCGTTGCGGCAAGTGAGAATCCAATGCGCCGCCAACTCATTGCGCCACATTTTTTTATCAACCGCGCCTTTCCATTCTTTTTTCTTTCTTCTTCTTATTCTTCTATGGAGTGCGAATAAATTAAAAATGGGTGGAATTTCATTTTGCGGCAAATAATGTGAAGTGCAAGTTTTCTCCTTCGCTCGCAGCGCGATTCCGCATTCTTGGTAGTCGATACCAATTATCTACTCGATACACACACATACTCATACATATACATATCGTTTAAAGATACATAATTGGTAAACGACTTTTTTGAGTGTATATAGGAGGAGTGCATGTGTGTGTTTGTGTGTATATAGGTGGCGGTCACACACACCAATACGTGCGCGCAAAGTATATTCATGAATGGAAGGTGCATAAATAGAAATCTCCGCTGCTTTGCTGCTGCAGCTGCCGCTGAGCTGTAAAAGTTTTTCTATCCTTCTGCGGCAAACTGGTTTTTCTGCGACTGCGACGACGACGCGCAGCTTGGATAACAAGTTCAACTTTGAAATGCGAATTTGATTAGGACATTTGCATAAAAATCTGCTTAAATTCTCGGCGAAGGTGCCGGTGTGCGCAAATATATACATACATATGTATACACACATGTATGTATATATTATATGTATTCTTCTAGAACCTTGCAATTGTGTGTGTGTGCACTGAAGTGAATTTAAAATGTATGTATCTCTGCCGGAAACGGAAGTATATAAGTCAACCCAGATTTAACGGAATATTCCTTTTGGCACAAGGACAAATGGGCTTTTGACAGCATTAAAAGTTTGCAACTTGGAAAGTACACGGCTCAAAGGTACGAGCAGCGTCTTTAAATCAATGAAGATTTGTTGGCTTAAAAAAATTCGCTATTTGGCTGGCCTTAAGCTGTAATTTGGGTTTATAGGTATTTAAAATTTTATTTTTAGTCAGGAATAATGGCTTTTCGGCTTAAGCGATATATATAAGAGTAATAATTACTTTTTATGATATGATAAACGAAGTGTGTGGCTTTCATAAATTTACTCCTTTGCGTTAATTATCAGATATTAAGGCAAAGTATTTATACATACATATGTATAGCTTTTGCAACTATGTCACCAATATGTGAAATGAAATTTTAAATCTGTTTTCGTCATGCTCTTATTCCACAAATGGATCAAACACTGTAATGCGCAGTAAGTAAAACATGTTTTTGCTCAGAAGAGTATGAATGAATCCCTTATAATTGGAAGATCATGGAACACACCATAATCCAGTTGCTTACTTCAAGCTGGTTCAAGCTATTGCTATGCCCATAAATTTTGATGTTCCAATTTTCAAACTCCTTGATCCTTACAGCAGAGAATGTTGCTACTTTCCATTTGAAAACATCCATGTCCAGTTGATGCAGGAGCATATTAAGCGCAGCAGTCAGACTTATATGACCCAGTAAACACTGATCCCGCTGCCCTCCGCATTGCAATTAATTCTGATATTATATTCTCTCTTTAATGTTGACTACCAGACGAGTGCTCGGTATGTAGGAATTGGTCTATTGCCGTATACATACACATGGCTATATTCGGTTTTAGGCTCCAGTTCCTGTTAAGCATTAGCTTGCAACATGCGGTATACGCTTTTTTAATACATTTCTCTATATTAATTTTCCAGTGTAGTTAGGTTTCGATGTCGACCTCTTGATATTACGCTGTATGTAATCGCGAAATTGTAGTATTTTCTAGAGCGGAAAGATGAAATTGAGGTATTTTGGTTTTATTAGTAAGTAGCAACAGCTCTGACTTACTAGGGTTAACACCTATTCTATTATATGATTGTGGATGGAGACAGTCCTGATACCATTAACACAAAATAGTGTGCTTATATTACTGCTTTAACTCTTCCTTCATTGAGTTGGATTGGTATTTCGTTCAGTGCCACCACCCATAAAAGCAGAGAAAGGACACTGCCCTGCGAAGTGCCTCTGCTTACATGACTAGTTCATTCACTGTCTGGTATAAGAATCTGTGTTAAAGGCCATTGGCTCCATGTTTAAATAGGTCTCACATCGCTTGGGTTTTATCAACATGCTGGGGCTAGGCAAGGCTTTGTGATTTATCTTCTTCTATCTATCTAAGCTAATCTAATTTTACTAATACTTGCATCTTGATGAGGGATTTTATAAACAAACCCAGCTTTCATTTCCCACCTTTTTGCCAAAAAGTAAGAGATTCATCTAGCGACAACTATTCAATGCAAATGATGGCATAAAAAATTTCAATTGTTCACCTAACCAACCCAACTTAAATTTAAAAAATGGATGTGTTCCCGTCCTTAATAGCTGAACCAAATTTAGTGGGGGTTTTTCTTGTATTCATCAATAAATAGAGTGAATATAGACTAAAGGGATAACAACCATAACCATTTCCCATATGATTGTTATAGCGTAAATTGATTATTCTTTCGTTGTTCCAATATTCCGATCTTACGTTGAAAAGCTACCATTCTTATGCGTCTTTTCATTATGTCACTCATCTGAAGCGTAAACATAAATGTTATTTTTATTTATTTATTTATTTATTTTTTTTTATTTTTATTTATTTTTTTTTTTTGAAATCTTAACAACTTCAGCCAGAAGTTCTGCCCGAACGTGCCAAAAGCGTGCTTTGCGATTAGATGATTCAAAAGACGAAGAAGACCCCGGCTTGCCAAAAGAGTGTGTCAAGTCCCAGCCGAAGGCATTACTAAATGAATACTGTTGGCAACACAATAAGAGCTCGCAGAATCTATGAAAGCCACTCTAGCAGACATTTCAGAACTTTCAAGACGCCATGGCTTTGTAGTGTGGGATCTGAAGGGCGGACTGTAATATGAGTATCTAAAGCCAAGTGAAACCATTAATGGGGAATGCTAAAGACAAAAATTCATGAAATTGTCGACGATGCCCGGAAATTACGCCTAGAAAATAATAACCTCGTTATTTTCCATCTTGACAACGATGGGCCTCATGATGCTGGACTGGTTAAAAACCCTTTGAAAAAAAGCGTCTGAGGAGCTTTGCTTTAACCGCCTTATGGCACAGATCTTGGCCTTGGCTTGCTTTAAAATAAAGGTTAAAACATTGACAAGAAACTGTTCGAATATTGTTAAGCCGATCCGTAAGAGATGACCTAAAATATAATATACACTCGTGCCTACGCAAAACTTACCACTAAAAATTTTCAAGTATTGTGCACATTTGTCTAAATTTTATAGCGGTACTTTTTGCGCTATAGACATTTTTTATTTAGAAATAAGTTATTGATATGTTATTAATCAAAAATATTAAACATTAAAAACAACACGAAAATGTAAAAAATTATATTTTTTATTTTTTTTAAATTTCATTTCATTTACAGTGAGTACAAAAATGAGCGCAATCGGTTTAAACAATGAATAATAATTTAATTTAATCTTTAATAATTGATTGTATGCGCTTTGTCCTTCGTTATTCGTGAAATTTGTTACTAATTTTTGAGAATATGCTTTTTTGAAAATCTGCTGAACATAAAAACCATCACGAATAATTTATTATCATGCTCACATATGAGCAAATTACCCTTTTCCTCCAGTGGAACTGCTATAAGGCTTCAAATCACTATGCTGGTAAATGTGAATAATTTTCTTCGTCTGTTTGCTTGTCCAGTTCCAGCTAACCTAACACCTTATTACTAGCACAATAAGGCCTAATTAAATTTATCTTCGAAAATTGTAGTAATCACATGACAAATGTTGGTCGCTACCTTTTCTTTGAATGCGGATTGTGCTGTGAGCAAATTTATCTTGCCTCTGCTAGTGTGTGCGACTGTTTGTTGTTACTACAGCCTTCGGGCCTGTTGCAGCAATTCTTGCACCAGAAGAAAAAAAGAATACCGAAAAAATTGCTTTCATTCCGACGTCTCAGTGATGCGCCGCTGATCGGCCACTGCTGTCAGTCTTGAAATGTCATGATTAATGATGTTAACATGTGGGCTTGAACCGTCTGCGTTCTGCGTCTATCCGCCAACCTATCTCGCTGCATACAACAATGCGCATGTGAAAAAGTATACAACTTATAGTAGAGGGTTTCCTCTCGCTAGCCACATGCATAGTAGGTCTATAGCTAAAGGCAAAAAAAAAAAGTAGAAACAAACGAGAAACTACACCAACAACAACAGAGTATACAAAATTGCCGGCGATACACAAACTTGTGGACAAATGACCAAAGAAATGGACTGAGGGTTGGGCGAGCTTAAGCACGAGCACACAGCGACACACATACATGCATACATACATATATGTGTACGTGTATGTACATAAACTAATAGAAGGTGGAGAGGCGGAGTGCACTCCATCAAGGTAAATTAAACCGCAACCGTCGCCAATGCCTGTAATATCCTGCCATCGATAAACAAAGGGAAGTGGGTAAGAAAAAAAAAAAAAATAAACATAAACGTTGATATGAACTCGTTTTGTACTACAAGAGTATTATTTGAAATTAGAAATTAATCCACACATCAGAGCATTGTGATTAATACACATGTAGCAGGGTCTTCAGCGCCGGTGTGCACCTTTTGCAAATATATGTATGTATATATGTATGTATGTATGTATGTATGTATGTGTGTAAAATTTTTAACTCTAGAGTCTAGACAAAACATGTGCTTTATATTATATAACTACAATTATCCGAAATAAATAATTTTTTGTATTTTTTCGTTATTATTGTTGAGTGCAAAGGTGAAGTTACCTATGATTTTTGTTCAGGCTAACATATTTGTACAGGGAACTTCGAATCATATACATATTATATGTAGACCACTGGTTAATACTTCGCGTAATGTTTTTACTTCAAACAAAATGATTCATTCAAGATTGTATTATGAAAAAGTGTTCTCAGAAGGCTGAAAATGATAAAAAAGAAATGCATAATAGATTGAAACCCATCGGAAATGAAATACCAAGAGAGGAATAAGAAGGACCTTGGCATACTTGAATTATGGATTAATAATAATTTATCTAGGCGGCGAAATTACGAGTCCTATAGAACAATTTTCTACGGCAAAGTTGTAAGCAAGGAAAGGATCTATAAACTTTCCATAAAGACTTCTTCGCAGAACCTCAAAATGTAGTTGAAAATTTTCGATTTTATGGGTTTTCTATTTTTATCTGGTACAAAAATTTTTTCTCTCAGTAAAAGTCGTGTAAAACTTGCCTTCTATATTTTTATACTCTTGCAACGCCATCCATTCCCCATATAACAATGCTGTTAAAAACTAATAAAGTGCGATAAAAATTAATAACTAAATATAATATGTCAGAGCCGTAAAAGTTAAGATGGTATGAGGGAGCTTTATGGGAACCGGGGTAACAATTAGACGATAGACGGGGCACCATATCTCGGGTCCCCGACCGACCGATTTCGACTATATTCTGCTTATATTTTTACGTCACAATTGAGCGAAATTGGAATAATACTGCCACGCCTACTTCTCATATAGCGCAGTTTCTTTCACTTTCCACTTGATTCTTTCACTTTCCAGTACAAAAATCAATAAGCAATCGATGTGACGGAATGAAACTTTGGACTAATAATTTTTATAGAGTATGCACCTTATGACCAAAAATTGTTCAAACCCAACTAAAAACGTTCAAGCTCCCAAATATCGGAAATTTAGATTATAGGAGTTATAGTTGACTTTTGACCGAAAATGTCGGTCAAGGTATGGGATATATTATACAATTAAGATTCAGAGAAAATTCTTTCGTAATAATATTATATCTGTGTATAAAGAATGGGTTGAATAGAGTCAATACATCCCTGATCTCCTATACACCTAATATAAAAACTATCGAACATCCGGGTAACTTTATACCGCTTATATCGGTCAATATGTATGTTTCATTTCAATGAAAATGAAAGAGCATATTTCAGTCATAACAGTATATCTTTGTACCTAAAATGGATAAAATTGGATAAAAACTTGACCCAGCCCCTATATATGTAACTAATATGAGTATTTTTGAACATCTAGCTGACTTTACTCCACATGATTAGTAATTGTACGAGAGGGACCTTAGTGAATAACAGGGAACATCTTTTTAGAACGTTGCAGGTTAATAGTATATGTGAGTGGTGAAAATACATAAAATCGTGTCAATACTATCCCCAACTTCCATATTTTCCTAAAGTAATTTTTCGGACTCTGATACCTGCAAGTTGCAAGAACCCTTCCTTTCTTTTTTATATTTAAAATATTAAATAGAAACACTTATATCTACTTGAAAGCGAAAAACATACTAATTTTCAGTTAAAAATCACACGACAAAATATTGTTATTCTTTTTTTTTATTATTTGGCGTTTCTTGGTTCTTGAAGTCTCTACTTCCGGTTGGTATACAAAATAGATGCACAACTGCGGCAAAATTTTTCAAAAACTGGGCACACTAAATAGCTGATACTTTGAAAAAAATAGATATATGAAATAAAAAAACAATTAAAGAAATTCCTTAGAAGCACTTTATTACAGTGGCTCAGTTTTTGCTATAGTCATCCTAACTGAACAATTTCTTGTGAGATTACATTATTGTATTATTCAATAAATCTTTAAAACTTCGTGAAAATATCTCGTCTACTGAGAAAAAAATTTCCATACCAGCACTTGCCCCCGACCGTTCAGTTTGTATTATATAACAGCGACAGGCTGATGAATGAAAACACCCCAAAATTTCAGTTCGATATCTTAAAAACTGAAGGACTAATTCACGTATATGCACACAGGCATAGAGATGGGCATTTCGATATATGTTCAATAGGGTCCTCGACGTATCCTTCTGGTTGCTACACACATCGTGACACTCTGTTCGGGGTAGAAAAGTGGAAAAGCAGCTTTGAATCGTTGCTTTCCAGGGAAAAAGTCTACTCTCTTGTAAGAGTACAAATCGACAACTTTATTGTTGTTTCTACATGTATTCCTTTTCACTAGAGAGCAGGAGCCAGCAGAGAGCTTTCATATTGAATTTAACATAAAGAAAACCGACCAAGTATCATTATTATTATTTATATCTTGAACAGGGTATATTAAGTTTGAATATTTGGGCACTTTCTTTTTCTCCAAGGAAGAACTCATTTAACGGAATAATATCGGCCGATATTAGAACATTATAAGATATAGTTGCTATACAAACTGATCGACATTCTAATCTTTATTATAGTCATATAGCTGACTAAACATACCAATAATAAAATGAATAGGTCCTTAAATACGTCTTATAACATTAGTTGGTTTCACAATTTATCATATTATTCTTGTTAAAATTATGAAACACAAATTTTATTTAAGCCAAATGAGCCATATTTTAAACTCAACAAATAACCAAAACTTCTAATTACCTTTTTAAGGAGATATTACCAAATAGACGTCTAAGTAAACCAAATAAGACGTGATCTGATTCCCTTAAATTAATACAAAATCTCGTTTCAAATAACTTTAGTGCGCCCTTTTGCGGTTTTAGCAACGCGCTTACTGCCACTATTTGCTTCCTGAAGCCTGTGAGGAACTATAGCCATGCTTCAATTTACCTGAATCGAATAAAGTAAGCAAACGCAAGACACGAAAATTTGTGCATATTCATGTCTCTACGGATTATAACATAAGTAGGAACATACACAGAAGTATTATATACTACATATATATTTGAATTCGCCTTTATTCAGCGCTTTTGTTCAAACAATTATACTTTTTTGGCTCTGATCAAGCAATGGAAGCGCTCGCACACGAAAGCTTATGAAAGTGAGTAAAGATATATCAAAACACGCTACAATCCTCCTATTAATAAACACACATATGTATGTATAGTATATGTATGCACAAGTGTGTATATCTGGACCCTACTTTGGACATATATGCTTGTACATACTAACATGCATATGTACATGCTTGAATCTAGATATAATATATGTATGTATGTGCTGTTCTTTGGTTGGCATCAGCTTTTGACGGTAGTTGTTGTATCATTGTACTGTTGTTGTTGGTGACAATGGCGGTCGAGGCGTAGCGAAGTGGTTGAGGCACTCAGAGGAAATAATTACATGATTGAGGTACGAATAGCAACCACTTTTTACAAGTGCTCTGCTTTTTGTTGCTTTTTCAGCCAGTTCAGTTCAGTTCTTCGCTGGTCATGTCATTATTGTTGTTACATATACCAAACCACATACATACATACATGTGCACGTCAATGGTGGACAAGCAGGCAATTCGAAAGCGCACATCCGCCGTAACCGTGTTGGCTGCACCGTTGAAGATGACGAAATTGTCGGCCATAAGTACATAGTATGTATGTATATACTTATGTATGCATGAGAGCGTTATGATCCGCGTCTTGTATACCGTGTGTCAGCGGTTGTTATATGTATGCTTGTGTGTGCTATCTACCGCCGGACACTTCGATTGCATGACAGAGCGCGCTTTTTAAGAATTCATGATAAAAACACAATCGGACCACAACAAAGGCACCACATAAAAAACCTATGCGCTTACATACATACATATGTACATATGTACAAAACTTCACAACAACAAAAACAGCATGCGGTAGCAATTGTTGTCGGGCCGAGAACGACATTGACGTGTTTAGCTTTTCGTTTGTTGTTGGCGTTTTGTTTACGTCGCTTTTTTTTCGTATGACCGTCGTGTAGCTTAGCGCTGACGCCGACTATGGCGCTGGTGATGGCGATGGCGACGTTGATGGCAATGGCTACGGGCAATTATTGTATCATTTGTTGTAGGGCACAACTTCTGAGTGAGCGACTTGGCACGGCATGTTGTGTTCGTAGATTCGCACCGATATTACCAGAGCTCGTATGTGAAGTTTTGTTGTTGCTAACGATTTTATTCTTAATCTTGCCTCGAATACAATGTTGTCATGTTTTTATTGTTTGATAATTTTTTTAGATGTTATAGCATGTTTCATATACATACATACATATGTGTGTACATATATATATGTGCATGAGTGTGTATGTGCAGGTACGTAGTAGCAAGGTGTGTTCGTAAATGCATTATTGCCATGAATTGCAATTTTTTTTTTATAAGTTTTGTACAAAACAAGTAAATGCAACTAAGATAATTGTTTACGCGCCTGCTCTTTACTTTTCGCCATTGATTAAACATCAGCGGGGTTTTCGTAAACTCGTTGATTTTCAACTCTTTCTATTCATTTCCATATTCTGATTGATTTTGCTAAACATTTTGGCAAAAAAGGTTTCAAAAATATGCATTTTGCTATGTTGATGATGTATGATCTGTCAACCAGTTTGTTTACAGCAGCACCTTAAGTCAGTACACCTCAGTTGTGCGTTGTGATTTTTATATTGGATTAAAATATCGAACAAAAAGTTTTTCTCAAAATTTGTATATCTTGCGAAATTTCGTTTGCGAAATCGTTGTGAATGTTGGAAAAGGCTTACGGTGATTAATTTTTATCAAAAACAAAAGTCCTATGAGTATTTCAAAGACCTCAAAGACCTTCAACCTCTTCAACTGACGAAAATATTTTAAAAAAAAAGCGAAGGATATAATGCTTGAAAATCGTTAGGCAAATGTTAGAGAGCTTCACATCTCTCGCGAGTCCGTTTGAATGATTTTGGTGGATATTATGGGTATGAAACGCATTCTTGATTGATTCGTTTCAATAAAACACATTTTTTTTTCGTCAAAAAAAGTACGATTGTGACCGAATTTTAAGCCAAAAACGCATGGAATATCATCGATTAAACATTGTACTCAACAGACTTGGCTCCGTGTGATTTGTTTCTTATTCCCCAAACTGAAATGGCGACTCCGTGTAACAAATTTTCAGTAAATCGAAGAGATAAAACAATTCGCTGAAAGAGCTAAAGGCCATTTCAAAAAGTGCTTATGAAAAGTTCGAGAACTGGCCAACTCGTTGGCTGAAAAGTTTACATGGGTTTTCCAAAAATCAATTTTTTTATTGTCATATTAAATTCTACAACACCTCAACCACCTTTTCAAGTTGATCCCAGTAAAAGTCTTTAAACGCGTTTTTCTCGAAACTGTGTTTTTAATGTCGATTGGCAATATTTCCCGAGAACTAAAATTTTACACAGATCTTCGATTTAACTAGAATACGCATCTTCTCACTTTAGATGGTCCTGTAAGGAGTTATCCTGGCAACGCTGTCTCAACTTTTGCATATTTTTTTTCCAAATTTCTGATTTAATAGTGTACGTTTGTGACAATAAAATATTATAATAAAATACTTAATTTTTTTATATGAGAAAAAAATTGTTGAAAAAGCTGTTTTTTACCCGAGGAAACCCATGTAACCCTTTAATGATTATTGCATCGAAAATACTCTTACTCTTACTCTTTCACTTTCCATTATAATTTAATGCTAATTATTTTTATCGCAACTGACCAAACATACCGCACTCTATCGGCGGCTATTCAAATCGGAAGCGCAGCAAGCATCGCACAGTAAGAAATAAATTAGGCGACTCTTTCTCACTCTCTTGAAAACTAGTGTGGAAGCTTCGAAGACTGTTTAAGAAAAATGTCTATATTCATACTCTCGCTAAATGATATTTTTTCGGAAATAAAAAGGCTAAGCATTTTTATTTATTGTTAGGACCAGACCACGAAGCTTTCTTGAACGGCCTTAGATTTATATTTTCCTTTGCGCCGACCAAAAAGTAAATAAATAAAAAGCAGTAAATATGAAAAGCAAGACGAAAATTAAAAATTGATTATATCAAGCGTAGTTAAGTCACTTTTTCCCTACACTCTCCAGTTATATAAGCTGAAAATTTGTGAAAGGTTTGGGCCAGTGCTCGAACTTAAATGGGTGTTATAACCGCCCCTGAGCTCGTAGTGTAAAGTGTTTTATTGTTTCTTGCATTCCACAAAAAAATTTGCTTGATACCATAATTGAGTTAGTAAAAACTGCAAGAGACAGGCCAATTCGCCCAAAACGAATGCAAATTATTTATTATTTTACTCTACAGACATACTTAGTTAAATGCATATTTGTTGTTGCCAATTGGTTGCTTATATTAAATAATCAAGTGTACTTACTTATAGCATTATCGGCTGCAAAAGAGAAGAAAAAGTTTATATTAAAATATATATTTCTACTTGAATACTAATCTTTATATATATTTTTTTAATATTTTGAAATTTATGCTAAGCAAGAAATACATTTTTTTTATTCTTAAAAAAATTCCGCAGCTTTAAAATAATGCCAACTAGTTACTTTTAGGTTAGCTCACTCGCAGCTATTAATAACCAAGCGCACTAAAATTATTATCAACAGCTGCACCCACGCCTTCAGTGTCTACGACTTTCTTATCTGCAACATTTCGAAGTGCTGCTCAAATCAATAAATTTTGTGTTTTATAGAGTCTCACACCTCTCAGCAATCAGTGCGCAGCGCTATCGAATTGCCATTGCCAAAGCACAAGTAGATGCACCCATAAAATTTACAATTTTTTAAGACACCTCTGTAGAAAGTTTATGCACCGAAAGGTGTAAGTGCGATTTTTTAACTTTAACTTGATCTGTTAGCAGGAATGCTACGAAGGTACTGGTTACTTAACAGATTTAATGCAGTCGTTGTGAGAATTTAATGATTATTGGTTATTTTTGTTTACAGATGATGATAAGCAAAGTGAGATGAAACATAAAAATTTAAACGTATAAGTGCCAAGTTAAAGAAGAAAATTTTTAGAGAAATTTTGTTGATAATTTCCCTTTCATGAAATATAATATGTAATTGAAATGTCCAGCTTCTGCAAGAACTGAAGCCGCTCGACGCTCCCAATCGACATTGCTTCGGTCTTAGAGCTCTCGAAAACTTCCAAGAATATCCGACAAAGAGCAAAAGATGCAAGAGCTGCCATTTTATTCAGAAAAAACTACAGTTTTGGTGTAATCTGTGGGCCGGTGGAATCGTCGGTTCATATTTCTTCAAAGATGATGCCGGTATTTGAAGCTCGTGATCTCGGTGACATTTGGTTTCAACAAGACTTCACACACATCGCATCAATTAATTTATTGCGAGAACACTTCGGTGAGCGTTTTGGAATAGTCGCTTAGTCACCAAGATCGTGTGATATTCAATCGTGCAAATGTTTCTAGTAAAGTCTATGCGGAAATCCGTTTTTAACCTTTAATAATTAAAGCACGCTCCCCCGCCCCTTTCTCGACCAGAGATCGCCCGTAATTTATTTTTTCCTTAATACTAGACATTATATCTTGCGTTTGGGAGGGATAGCATCTTACTGTGTTTTTTTTTTTTGTTTTAATTATCTTCCCTGCTCTATGATGATTCAAAATATTAATTAATGGATTTACTAATACAAATGGACTTACCTATCGACTCGAGCTTACAACTTTTTTTCGCTAAATAATATATGTTCTTATACTATATATAGTAAGTATAAGAGCATACATGGATAGCTTTACTCTTATATACATATATCTCTATGTACTATATGTAAATCACGCAGGTGTCGGCGCTTTGCACTTTTTTCTAAGGAAACTTGCTCAGCTATTCTGCATATTCCACTTGGCGAACGCACATAAATAAGTACATGTTGCAACCGCAAGCACCGTTAATATTCTTGTGTTAGATAAACATACAGAAGCAGAGAATGGCAGTGTGAAGAAAAACGAATTTCCGTTTTTCCTGTCGTTTCAGCAAAGGTTTCCTTGGCGGAAGCGTTGCTGTTTGAGGGTGAAACATAAATTCCGTTGACGCAAGGTAAACGAGTAGTCGTGGAAAGTCTTTAAACAGCAAGCAGCAGAGCTGTCACGGACGTAGTAAGAAATTTTTTGGAAAGGGGCCATAGAAACTTTTTTTTATTTCTAGCTGAGTTTTGAATTGCTTCTTGGAGGAATGTGGGATATAAATATATAACTAAAGTAGTTGATTGCTTATATTTAGGATTTTGGATATATAAACATTTTTGATCTTTCAAGAGAAGGGGGAGATATTATATATTTAGTTTTTTTCGATTTATAAATTTCTTAAATTAATTTCAAGTTCCTTAATTCTTGTTGTTCCAGCCATATTAAACCCATATCTTATATTTACTTTAAAATCGACCGTAATATTTGAAAATATGTCCCGGAAATTGAGAAAACGGTCACTTTGTGAAATATACTGTTGCGTATTCAAAATTAAATTAATGTTAGGTCATATTCATAAAATCTGTCTCATTGCAATTTAGTAGACGTTTGAGTCTCTACATCAAATTTAAAATACTTTAAAGAGCAAATTATCACGAGCTACCCACATTGTCCTTGTACTTAACTCTTTCTTAACCTAAGTTTTAGGAATACCCTCCACACATATGTAGCATGTATAACTAAGTTTATCGAGTAAAGTTTATTGAAGAAGCGCACAAATTGTTCACTGAAAGTTTTACGATCTCCGGCCTTTGAGTGGAAAATCATTAACCCACAACACGGATACAATTTTCCGCCTCAAATATGTGCAACTCTTTGTACATACAAGTATGCCCACACAACGGAGTGAATCGAAGACTTCGGCAAGTACACTGGTCAGTAATTTCTTTACTCAAAAATATATACGTGAAGTTTATGAAAATTTTGCTACAACTAACAAAAACTGGCCTTTTTGGCTAGAATATGATGTAGAAAGTACCGAAAAGTTTTTGGTTAGTAGCTCATTCACAAACCTCTTAGTTTTTTGTAATTTAAAGCAACCTCAACTAAATATGAAGAAGTGTGTGCTTAAGAAGCAACGGAATTTTTGGTCACGTGGTATGAGTGCCGATGACGGTGTCGTTGTGTGGCCGACATGACGCTGTCTGTCAGTCTGGCAACCACAACATTATTTGCACAAAAACGGAAATCAAATTTACTGTCGGAGGCGCTGAAGTGAAATATCATGAGTAATCATCCATAGTGTAAAAACGAGAGCAAGACCACCATGCCTTCTACACAGAGAGAGCGTGAGTTAAAATCATGCTAATGGAAATAATAGTGTCTGCTGGCAAAATTATAAACGCAGCAATAATAATGAAGGGTAATCTGTGGACGGGATTGATATTTGAATTTGGCCAAGGAAGTGAAATAAATTCGTCGAATGATTAGCAACTATTTCAGCTTATTTATTAACCAACAAAATGGAGTGAGAATAAAACAGTGACTGGACAGTTATGGGTAAAATTTGGTTAAAGTATGGTTAAAGTTTAGGTTAAAGTTTTAGTTAAAGTATGGTTAAAGTTTCCGTTAAAGTTTAGGTTAAAGTTTTTGTTAAAGTTTTGGTTAAAGTTTTGGTTAAGGTTTTGTTTTTGGTTTTAAAAACAAGAAGCAGAAACTTAACGAAAAAAATTAAGAATTTAATTCAAGTAAGCGCTCTTAACTTAATTAATTCGCAGAAAGAGCAATATTTAAAAGCAATATAAGTGTATGTAAGTGTGCATGTGTAGGTGACGGCATTTTTTGCTTTTTTTTTTTTTTTTGCTTTTCTCATTTAACGCTCCTTACACACAATGCTTCTTCGTTTGTTATCGAATGTGCCGTTGACTGGCAGTGGGTGTGTCCATGCCTTTCATTCATTCTGACAGTTCCTCCACCCACTCGCCGAAATGGCGTGCGTTCTGCTAAACAAAATGAAATGGCACATTCGCTCGGTGGGTGTTGTTGTGCCCGCCAAGTGCCTTAAAGCATTTAAAGGTAAAAACTGATACCCGCATGCAATATGTACGTGGAAATGTTTGTCTGTATGCTAAGAATATATTTTGTGCTAGAAACGTGTATATAGGCGCAGTATGTATGTATGTCTTTGCGTTAAACCAGCACTTGTAGGACAATTGCACGAGGCACTCCGCCTTGTTTTCCGGGGTCGTGGGTTCAAGTTATCGACGTATACGGCGAGTTAAATGCGAATTGGTCACAGAGTGCTGGATGTTTTGTGGCGCCAAGTGTGCCATGTTAAACAACATACACTTACAAATATTTTTTCAGACGTCACGTGGGTTACGGAGCCAAATGTGGGTACACAAAAATGTAAAAAAGCGAGAAAAAATGTTAACTTCGGCTAAACCCTGCACAGGTTCATAATAATCTGCAATTAAAAAATTTTTTCTTACAAGGAATTCATCCTGATCGCTTGATTTATCTAGAACCTGTTGTTGTTGTTGTTGTTATACGTGCATAAAATATTCCTGAAGTAATTTCGAGAAATGATGCCGAGTGGACAGTCTTTGGACAAATAAAAATCCGTGTCCGTTCTGGTTACTTAGACCCAACTGTCGTGGGAACAGATGGTAGTTTTCTTTGTATAACACTAAAAATTTAACCCTTTCAAACAGTCAAGTACTTTTATGGTATATTACCAGTTATTAAAACGCCAATACTTCATATGCTTATGTAAAATATTTGTCATGAATAAATACATATAATTATACGCGATGATTGAATGACCTTGCAACTGTCAAGTCCCTAGATGATGAGATGTTAGAAACACTTGTCATTTTTAAACACGTTTTGGAGTTTTGAATGGCACTTTTGACTAATATAGTTATTATGTCCGTCCATTACAAACAATTACTATGTAATAACGTTAATGATCATGGCTATAAATATAATAACAATAATAATGGCAAACACGGCGGAAAAATGTTTTCTTTTTGTGCAATTAGATTATGAAAAATACGCAATAAATACTATAATTAAGGAATTTCCATAATATGTGGACAGAATGTCAATTCATCGCAAACGTAGCGCTGCGCTACGGTGCGGAAACGCAAAGTGTGAAAAGAGTTGCACTTAACTCGCATGAATGCAGCTATTAACACACCCAACGGCTGACAACTAGACGAGCAAGGGAGGCGAAATCGCATGCACGGGGAGGAAGTAGAAATTTTTAACCGCGCTGGTTTACAAATACACATTTTTAATAATGAAATATAAATACTGTTTATCCTATTACATGCGAATATGATCGATATGAAAGTGTCATTTATGAAGCGGAGTGCGGGCAGGGAGGTGGTAGGCTAAACTTCATGCATGAACGCAGATAGAAATTGTAATCGGGCTTTTAAAATGCATAAATGTACGTAAATTTCTGGGTACAGTTGTCAGGAAAATTTATGCAGTAATTGATATACGTAATTGATATAATTTTTAAAACGGTTTGGGATATCAATGGAGTTCTTTCTTCCTGTGAGAGAACATTCGATGGCATTATGTATGGAACTCCATATCTTTTGCATGGCCAGCAATCGTTCACGACGCTCAACCCAATTTTCGACGGTACTTGCGATATTTATACGAAGTTGATGAATCGTTGCTGGCTTATTGCATATACTATAGACTTGACGTAGCCACACAGGAAATAGTCTTACGGCGTCAAATTGCACGATCAAGGCGCCCAATTGACTGGGCCATTTCGTGAGATAACACGTTCACCAAACTTGGTTTTCTATAAATCAATTTTGACATTCGCTCTGTGGCTTGTGGCTCCGTCCTGTTGGAAGCCCATATTATCCAAATGCTGGATGATAAGCATCGGCCCACAAATATTCGGATATCAATGACCAGTAGCGATTCTCTTTCATAATAACGGGCCGGTCCTGATCATCACGGTAGAAGTACAGCTCAATGATGTACCATAACCGCCCATAAACCGCACCAAACCGTAATTTCTTCGAGATGCAATGGTGACTCATGGAGCACATGTGGATATCTTCCTGACATATGTACAATGCTTCTTTTGCATATTAACGAATCAATTCTGATTTGTCGATAAAAATTCGGATAATTTTCAAGTTGTTGCTCAGCCCAATTCATGCACATACGACGACCTCTGGTGGACCACTTCAACTCTTGCGTCAATTTGACCTTGGAAGGATGTAGGCTACGATTTTTTCGCAAATTCGCCACAACGACGTCACAGAGTTGCCCAACGCTTGAGAACGACCTGTGAGAGACTGATTTGGGTCTTCCACAATTAATGCGCTAGCGGGAGCAATATTATCAACACTACAGGCACTTCTTTGTCTCACTGGTACGGGAACATTTGAGGTACTTGTGTGCTTGTGGATTCAAATTTTTAAACCAGATGGTCAATTGTTGATCTGACAGGACGATTAGGACGACCATAAATTGGGCGTAGCGGTCTTAGAGTTGAGGCCACTGACTCCGAATTTCGGTAGTAAATTTTAATAATTTCGACAAGTTGTTAGATCATATATCTTTCCATCATGAAATGGCAAACTCTACTAAAGAGAAATGTCAAAAGAGTGGGGAAAAATATGACGTCGTTTGCTGTGCCTATCGGTCTACTTTTGTAACGTCCCTATTGAAAAACCCTTAGTTCCAACTCTGCATATGGATTTCGACTTCTAGATGTTGTTAACCGAGTAATTCCCCCTATAATTTATTCATGAACAATCCCAGCTCCTCGAGTCTTCAAACAGCTATCTCAGCTGTTAATATTTTAAATATTATTGACGAAATTG
Source organism: Bactrocera latifrons (assembly GCF_001853355.1). Classification (NCBI taxonomy): domain Eukaryota; kingdom Metazoa; phylum Arthropoda; class Insecta; order Diptera; family Tephritidae; genus Bactrocera; species Bactrocera latifrons. Next base: position 1,460,161 of record NW_017536629.1, read on the forward strand.
CATGTGCGTTTCTATTCTCACTTTTGTTATATGTAACTCTTTACATGAAATGCTAATGATTTGCGCAATACTGTACACTTCTGAAAACATGAAATCCGCGCAAAAAATTAAACGCTAAAAGAGTGTAATTCGTGTGCATTTGAATTCAATAAACGTTTTAAAACCCGCGATGTAAAAACAATTACAATTGCACAATGGCTATCACAGTTACGGAGCGTGCATAATAACAACGATTAAAATATTTGTTGCAATGTAATGAATTGTATTAAAAAAAATGTTTAATAATAAATAACTGCCGCTACATCGGGGTGGCGTTATTGAATATTTTATGCGCAATATGCGCGTCAATATATAACAATATGCACGATGAAATGAGCTCAAAAATAAAAATCATTTGCAAATCGTGCACATCAACCAATTGCAAATCCCATAGCTGAATAGACTGCTATATATGCAGACGATTTGTTTTTAATATTTTTAAATGAATTTCGCGAAACGTTTAAGCACCTATCAACACACTCAAATACGCGCGCTGCCCTCCGCCTCGGCAATTGCGAGTGCAGCTGCTTGACTTGGCGTTGGCGAGTGGTTGGCGCACACACCCGTTTCCGTATTGCAAATTTGCATTGAAAAATAATTTGTCAACACATTAAAGGCATGCCAGGGCGACCAACATCTGATGGCGTCGAGCGGTGAGAATGATTCCGCTGCTGGGAGTGCTAACCGTACCGCCATAACCGTGCATTTTTTCTCCACGCTAAATTTTATTTTTGCTGTCATTGCTGATGTCGCCGCCTCGCAGCGTCGCGTTTTCTTCACAGCCAACAACTGCTGCGTTTAATGTGTTTTCGATGCAAATGAAATTTTATCGCACTTTTGTTTTTAATAAGACTTATAAGCGCCAAAAGACAATTTAAAGTTTTCTTTTTGAATGCGACAGCAGAAAAATGCTTTAAATATGTTTTTGTTCAAGGAACACCGTGAAATTAAATTAAGCTTAAATACTACTCACTAGCGACTGTTGCATTTTTTATTGCAACATTTGAGTTGTCGAACTTCTGCTATCAGTAACATATGAAATTTTCGCTGATTTCGCATTCTACAATCACCGTTATCGGTTGTAGCTAACATCGGTTTTTTTATGCCTTTCTTTGCGTTTAGTTTACCGTTTAGCTAAGTTTGGTTTAGACTGTAGCTTATTGTATTATCATTCAAGAAATCTTGTGCGTCTTCGATTTACCTCTAACGGTATGATATCGCACGATCAAAAGTCGGTTACCATGGCGCGATAACGGACACCATTGATGGTTTCGTTCTCACTGGCATCATTTTTGAAGAAATATGAACCGACGTTGTCACCCGTCCACAAATCATCTCGATCCGTTGTTTTTTCCGGATGAAAAGGCAGCTCTTGAATCTCTCCAAGTTGCTCTTCGTCCCAAATGAGGCAATTTTGCTTGTTGACAGATCCATTGAGACAGAAATCGCTGAACAAAACTTGGCTGCAGTACATCAAATCTTCTTGGTATTTTTCAAGAGCCCAAGAACGAGTTGCTGTGAACAGCGACGAACCGACTCTCCACGTTCTTCGTCTACACTCTCTTCTACGGCTGCTATATTTTCTTTTCAGCACTTTTTTAATAATTTCTACACTAAAATACAATCGTAAAATTATTGCGCATGCGTTAGAAGACATGTTAGTGAACTGTTTCCCCATAAGTGCTGCCCGTTAGTTTGAGCATTTGGTTAGCTTGTTCTACTCGCCAAGCACATACTCTTCTTAAACCTTTTGGAAACCGAAATCAGAATTTGATTTGGATATGCGGCAAACTTGCGAAAAAATACAGATATTGGCATTTAGGAAGTTGCATTGAAAATTTTTTCAATAAATACTCGAACATTTAATGTATATGATATCCAAAGGAAGTGTTTCTACGGTCACTCTAGATTACGCGAAAGAGTTCATTTAGCTGTGCCGCTCTGTTGTCGTTTTTGCTGAATTTCTATTATTTTGCTATATTTGCACGATACTCTTGCACTTTTCTAACGATTCCTCTTCTGCCCGTCTCATTTGGCTGATATACACTTGTTTCGGTGAATTTTGAGTAGCCTGGGACTCTTCGGGCAGCTGGAGTGCTTTTCCTTTCTCCTCGTTTTACGGAACTGATTGGGTAGCAGGACTCTTAAGGCTGTCTTTTCTCCAGTTTGGTTCGGACGTTTTGGAGTAGTCTCCGTCCGTTGAAACTGTTCCCCTATATGAACCCCCTGAAGCAGGGAGGCCACGAATGGGTTGACATAAGTCCTGATGGTAGCTTATGTTCAGAGTGAGGTTCGGGAACTAAGGAGGAGTTCGGCTCAGCCGAACTGGCCAAAAATAAGGCGACGTGCATTGAACGTACTTAAAGACCTGGCAGAGTTTTAACGAGAAGGAGATGAGAAGAGCATTAGCATGGCAGTCATTTCGGTAAGATGTCACTTTTACTGCGTTCAGGGTTTCCAGGACACGTTAGGTGCTGGTCGCTGTGTGATACAACGTTGCTTTGTTGCCTCCTTCTCGTAGGTTCTCCCTGGGAGCAATCTCGGGAGGAGTTGTGGACGCTTATATAAAAGCGGTACATGTTCGGCTCTTCTCCAGATATTAAGCCGTACTCTCCTGCAGCTCTTGGTTTGGGGGCTGCATATTACTAACTAACCTTCTTAGCACAGGCCGTCCACTATCCGTCGGTGTGACTCCTATAATCGCCCGGCAGTAGATGGTGTTACTAGAATTAAAGCTATATAACCGTCGAAGGCACCAAATATGAAAACTGTCGGAATTGTATCATTTTTAGTGAAACAATTTTTGAAGGGTCAAAAAATGTAGTCGAAGCTTAGGCTTGATCTGATGACGAGTTTCCGGACACTGCGCCAGGAAAATCAACCATTTAATACATTTTATGAGGTACAATTAAAAGGGAAGGATTGCAACTATTACATAGCATTATGGGACCGTTTGAAGGACGAAATCGTTGAAAAATTTGAAAAAAACAAAACAATGCACTCTGTCACAAGTCAGGGAAAACGATGGCAAAAAACCATGAATTGGGCTCCGAAGTGCTTCCGCATCCATTCCGCTCTCAGCGACTATTTCCTTTTCTCAGGCCTCAAAAGAATGCTTGCTGTGAAGAAGCATATGGATTCAAATCATTCCAGCGAGCACTCTTTTGAAAACTGAGACGAAAAAATAGGAATGATTTGAATTCTCATTCTTCTTCCCAGCGGACATCTTTTTGAGATCTGGGAACAGGAAATAGTTGCTGAATCGCTTAGAATCCAAACTAGTTAATTTTTTTAGGATTATTACTGAAAATGTTTCAGTTTAAAATGAGTATATTCCTGCTAAACCTTTCTCTCTACTGCTTGAATTGAACCCGTCCCCCAACTAAATGATTTAAGTTGCATAGCTTTTAAATCATTTTAAATATGTAGTGCATACCTACATATATATAACACTTGCACACATACATATGTCTATTTAAACAAGGAAGGGATGAAGTAAACATTTATCGCTGCTTAAAAGAGCATGAAAAGTCAACAGCACCGCAAACACATGCTTAGCGACAACAGTGACATGGCAATCCTTGTGCCCTCCTGTGGGCACCCATATACACACACACATGTGTGTGACTGTGTTTGTGCAAATGTTGAGTGTTTATATGCCTTTCGAATGTTTCCAATGTGATTGTGAATATGCTTCGGATTTTCCGTTTGTCATCGTGCTCAACGAATGAATCCATTCACTATGTTTGTTGTAGAAACTTTGAGCATATTTATGTAAGTGTGTGTTGGTGTGTTAGCGCTGCATTCGAATATGCTTAGTGTGGCGCCGCTTATTTTATATTCAAACATGAAACCGCAGCACAAGGACTTTTTTATTTAAATTTCAAAACAGATTTTAGAATATCCGATCTATGCAAAAGGATACGGCCAAAGGGGAAGGTCAGGAGGGGGGTTTTGTCGCGTCATGCATCATATCTACATAAGGTGCGGCACACGGAAGCGCTATGACTGCTGGTCTCGGTATTGGTGTTGGGGTTGGGGTGCAGCGCGTGGTTCGCACGTGATTCGGAGATCATAAATTTTCGCTGGATTTTAAGTGTTTGTAGTTTTTGTATTTAGTGCGCGTTGAAAGTTTGATGAAATTTATAACCGCTCGTGCAAAGGTATCACATTTCCGCAAGCGGTTGCGCGCTACTTGCGCTACTTGAGTGCGTCGAGGTCGCTGAGGTCGCGTGTGAACAAATCAGCGAACTTCTTTCAGCGGTTTGTCTCGGCAATTTTCGAATGGGATACAAATTTGCGCTGGAGATAGGCTTGCAGGCAAATAAATAAATAATAATGGATGCGCTGGTGATATACATATAATGCATACATGTGTGTATGCAAATATATATTTTGTGTGCTAAAATAAAGATTTGATTTCTAGCATGGAAAACTTCACTACACATTTGTTTATATATATAGTATATACATTTATAGTACAGCTATCTCTGTTAGCAATGTCACTCAACCAAATCATTTTGCTATCAGTCGTTTAATGTGCCACACCAACGTCAACACCGCAACTGTTGCCGCCGCATCATCAAAGTCTTAAACGCTTTCACATATTCGTCGATGCTGTCTGGGTCGCTGTCTGCTTAACGGCAAATGTCGAAACAGCATCATCCATCATTCTGGACTTGACCTTTTCCCCCTGCACACATATGCACGTTGGCCTTACATAAGCGACGCGCGCACACGCGTGTAAAGCAACGTGTAAGCTTTGACGTCATGATTGAGGAATCTTGCATTTCATACCTTCAACTCCTGCAAGCGATGCTAAAAAAATCTGTATGCAGATAAACAAACATGGAATAGGCCGAATTAAGATTATAATAAGCGCTACGTTTACGTATATATACATATGTATGTGTATGTGTGTGTGGCTGTGACCAACAAGTCAGATTGTAATAAAGAGATTGTCGACTCGCTAAACGATTGCACTGTCAGCAAAGCATCAACTAACACACATAAGCTTATAAATATACACATACAAACAAATGTATATGCATGTATGTTTGTATGTCTACACACACATTTATTTATAAGCAAAGTGGTTTGTTTGACATTGTCTTTTGGGGTCTACCAAAATGCTTCCGTTAAAAGCAAAGGTGTTTGAAGTTGTCTAAATTGGATGTAAGAAGTCGGCTATTTTTTTTTTTATATTTGCAATTGTAAAATGATCCCTAATATTGAAGTGCGTACGACTTTCGCTTTGTTTTCGCCAATGGTTGTTTTTGTCTTGCTTGACTTGTGTACTTTCGTTGTTAGGGCGAGTTAAAAATGAATTTGTCATCGCTAAAAATGTCACATGCCTGCTGAATTTTTATTTTTGTTTTTGTTTTTTTTTTTACCGGCAACTCTCATAGCCAGAACAATACATCAAACCGTTGTGTCATTGCTGATTGATTTGCATTCAAAATTTCATTATATATGACATGATTGAATTGGCCTCTGGTGACTGCTGCATAATATGACGTATTTGTGTTTACCCCCAATATTATGTAGGTATCTATATACTAGCTTATTTGTAAATATACATATTTAGACATAGGAATAGCAGATAAATGCTTATTATTTTTTTTTTTCTTTTCAAACATGAATTGCAACTACAAAATACAGACGTAGCATGTTGACTGTTCTAAGTTTTTAGGCTTTTCTAGGCAGTAGTATTGCCAGTAGATTTCTGTTCTAAGCGGATTTCGCCATAAATTAGTATAAAAAAGAAGATTGCACTGTCATCGTACAACGGATGACAGATCGATTTGTTTTAACTGCAATGAATATGCAAATCACCCAGCAACTTGTTTTTGATTGGAAAAAAAATTGGCAAAATTATTATACAGCTCATAGATAAATGTATGTATATACATATGTAAGTATATTATAGTGAAAACTTATGTAATGTAATTTTAATTAATATTTTTATATTTAACATAAGCCTTTCTAACACTAATTGTCGACTATTTTAAGTGTACTTAATTTTAATCTAAAGGTCGGTGTCATTGTTTACACAGATTACGTGTACACAGTATTGGAAAAAATAAAATGATTGAATACTGTCATATAATCAACGTTATGGGGTTGTGGTACCTCTGGATGCATCTTTAAAAATTCGATGAAATTACAAATTATAGATATTCATATACGTATATTATTTATTATGCTATGTAGAAACACTTTGTGAAGTCTTAAAGACAATTAAAGTTAAAAAATTAGTAGATTTAGTTTTGGTAAGATTAGCCCTCGTCCCTAAACTTTTGACTGACGGATTGACAACACAGATCATTTAGAAACTTTTCCATCAGAAATCGCACTAATACTACTATGGTCAAAAAATATAAAAAAATTTAAATTTAAATTTAATTTCGCACGTAAAACCATTCGCCGAAATATTTGTATATGCTTGTATCGCTGGAATATCGGAAGCACCAGTGAATACTATTTTGACAGATCAGTTGAATTGAGAATTGAAAGCACGATTTGTTTAGAATTCACATTTTTTATTTTTTTATTGAGGTTTGAGAAAAACAGCGTCGATTCGATAGTTTCCGACTACTATATTACTACTGGCACCACGGAAATCTTTTGTAAAAGGCGGGTATTATTTTTTTTTTCACATTTATAAATAAATAAATATTACTACTGGCCAAGAGTCTTGGATTTATGCTTCCAACTCAAGGGCAAAGGTAACACGAAAGCGAGAGCGCCCATGTCAAAGCAAATAAAAATTCAAGCTACGTTGACAGTTTTCTCCGAGTATTGCGGTGTGCTTCACTCCAGGCTCCTTCCTACGAGCCAAACTGTCAACAAGTAATACTACAAGTAGTACTACATTTAATGCTATCATTGACTTCAAAAAATGCTACATTGTTCAAAGAGTCTGAAACTAATGTTAATTGATAATTCACAAATAATGACAGTACAAGAATTCATTAAATGCTTGAAACATGTTCATTTAGAATACCTGTTTTTCTTTCCCGCCGCCTATTGTGCCCTTGAATTCTTGGGTGAGTTGGTGTGAACCTTATGGACCATACTGATCAGCGCCGTCCATTGAACGCTCTCAAGATTCTTAGGAAGTGGACGCTGAGGTATCCTTGGCATGGCTCACTCAACGCCAACGGTCTCTTACTGTAACTTTTGTCTGAACAAAAGTTGTTGCGAAGAACGTCATAACTTTAATATGAAGAAAACTTCAGCCTTGACATCGTATTTTGGTGGAAGCTTATGGTGAATATGCTCTAGCTGAACGAACAAGCCATAAGTGGCAAACCACTGTTTAAAAGTGGTTATTTTAGCTTGGTAGACGAGCACGCTGTGTGCGAAGAAAAGCATTTGAAGATTATAAACTGGAAGAATTCGCGTGAAGATTGTTGGCGAGCAACGCAGAAACATATTAATTGAAGCCGAGAGACGTTTAAGAAGATTTTTCGTGACAGAAATGCTGCTTTTACTTAGTAAAGACAAATTATGGGCTTATAACCCCAGTCGAAACCCAACGCGAAAAAGTTTTACACGTAAAAAAAACTTGACACACCCCGGTGTTGGACAACAAATCATTAAATTATGCAGTGCTTTTGAAAATAAACGTCGAAAAATGCCCGACACTTACAACTAGAAACGAGGTAATAATTTTCCATCATGAAAATACTCAGCTTCATGTTGAAAAACCGGTTAAAAACTATTAAGAACACAGCGGCCGAGAAGACTTGCTATACCAGCCTATAACTTTGCACATTCCGCGTACTTTTTTGGAATACGGTTCAAATCAGAACAAGTTATCAAAAATTGGCTTGTTTCATCTTTGGTCATCAAATCGCTTTCTTTTGATAAGATGTCCACAAATTGTCACAAATATTGGGAAATGTTATAACTTTCGATGGGCAATACTTAGAAAACGACATTTGTACATATTTTTCTTAAACAAACGTTAAGTAAAAAAAAAAAAAGCTGTAGGACAATTATAGATATAGATAGAGAGAGAGAGAGAGATAGCATAAATTATCATTATATATATTATATAATATTATATAGTATTATATAATATATAAAAATGTTATCATGAGTTATTTCTCGTTATGAAGAGTTTAAAAATTTCATTTCAACTCATACCCACCGCTCGTCCACCATGAAAATACTCACTTTCTAAAACTGCAAATCCGTCGAAGTTCCTTCTTAACCACTTAATGTTAACAAATCACTTAAGAAACGATGTTCTCACATTGCTCACTCACGAAATTAAGTAGTAAACAGTGACAGAAAAGCCCGTGCAGAGATGGAGAGCGCAGTAAACATAAAAGTAAATCGTGTACAAATTGAAAATTATTTCAGATTTGGTTCGTTTTCTTTTCATTTACGGTTATTACACTAAACGTTTTACTACAAAATGTACCAACAAAATGCAGGCGGTGACGCTCGTAAAATTCAACGACAATGAAGCCCGCGCAGCGCACAGCGAGTGCCATCGTGCCAGCGTGGCAAGTGCAAACACAAGTCGCCGAGGCGGTTGGAGAGTGTCCAACGACGCGTTGGCTGGACGCACCAAGTGCCAAATAATAAAATATGCGGAATGTTTGCGGTAAAATCCACTTAATTCTGGCGAAGTATGAGTTTAAGTCCCACACTACTTCATTAGAGCAGCGCCAGCGGGCGAGGGTTGCTTAAGAACAACATTTAAATATACTCCACTACTGTGCAATTGGGAGTGGAGTAGACAATATAACAACAACAACAACGATGGTAACAGACAAAGGAGCAAACTTTGTTTATTTTTTTCGGCGCTTTTTTATCGTCACCGCGCTTAACGCAATGTGATCCGCGGCGATTAAGTGTGGTTTTTGTGTCATTGCCATTGGAGTGAGAGTTATATAAAAGCGGCTGCACGCCAAACAGCGAGAGAACTCTATTTGCCAAGGGTGACCCCACCCACCTCCGTTAGCCAACGCAATGTAGTGTAATTTACACAGAAGTACAGAAGACTCTAAAGAACAAAAAGAAATGATATGCCAAAATGTGAAAGTTGAGAGCGCGTTGCGGGGAAGGCGCTACTGCTTGCTCAAAGCGCTATTTAAAATTTAATCGCGAACAAATATTTTCTTCTACATCACATTTTTTTTTTTTTCCGAAGTTCGCTCGTTTCGGTTAAATGGAAAGAAATGAGCATAAAATTAAATCGATATTTTCGTGGTTAAGCAATAGAGCGAGAATAATGGCAACTGCCCAGCATGCGAAAAATGGTTACTTAAATGCATTTTGAAGGTCAATTTCAGTCAATTTGAGTGGCAAACGTTCAATTACAACAAAAAATAATTGAAAAGAAAAATTTGCGAAGCTTTCATTTTAAGCACCGAACTTTCGATTCCTATTTCTATCTATTTGCATGTATTCGTGTATAAAAAGGGAAAATTCAAACTTTTCCAATTTTCTAAATGAGTTCATTATCAATTGCGGTCGCTTTGCAAAGCTCGCTTAACCGCTTAAACGGCCTAATTCAATGCGCTCGCTAAATGAGCATTTAGAAAAAGAGCCGTAAAAAGCGACATTATTTTCCATAATTTCGTAGATAAACAGAAATTATTATTGCCGTACACAGGCTGGGTAAAATAATGACAAATCACCGCGTAGATAAAAATTAAACGAAAAAATGAAGCACGACGCGGCCGCCTCACTCGGCCAAACGACCATAACTAATTGTAACAGATTTTTCCACAACACAGTATACCCCTTCGTTGCCACCGTCTGCGGTCTAAAGTGCACCCACACGTACATAAGCATCACTACTAACCTCAAAAAGCGCGCTTTTTGAAGAAAACTAGTATTAAAAGCGCAAAGAGCAAATAACCCTTAAAAACCACAAAATCATGTTCGCCACCACTTTTGCGCTCGCTTGCCGTCGCGCCCTTTAAGACCACATGCCAATTATATCCTTTTGTTCGTCTTGTGCCGTTACACAAAAATGAATCAAAAGACAATATTGCTGCGAAAAATTGAGACAGCGCTAGCGCCGAATGCGGCCCGATGTGAGCTGCATCTAGCGCGCTTTGCCTATGGCGGGACGCTTATCTCCACAATGAAGTCGTAACAATTAATTGCGCGACCTTAACAATTCACTGACTCCATTTTCATTTTTTTCCAACATTGTTGTTGTTACTTTGAAACAATATTTGCCAGCGCTCAGTGTTGGCACTTCTGTAAAGTCGCGCCTTTGCGGTAAGTGGCGCGCGGCTTCGCGCTGTAATTAGCCAAGTTATTTGACGTGCTCCATTAATTTAATGTACTGCAACATGCTTTTTACGAGCGCTTCAAGTTCATCTTAAAGGGTTTTATAAAATTATGAGATTAACTGTCATCGCTTTGTTAATGCAAATTATTATTATGCGCTTTTTTCTTTCCCAGTAGGCGCACGTTTTTCAACGCAAATCGTCTTTAATGCATGCAAATTGAAATATTCGATTCATCCTCCGGGCGGTATTCAATTTAATTTACAGAATTTAATGATTATTTAATGTTAAAATTTGTTGTTACTTGCACTTGTAAGCTTAGCATTATAGGGGAATGCAGCTTATGTCACTATTAAAAATAACAAAAGTATTTACAATTATTAGGCGATCACCTGATAGTTTTTCAACATCCGGTTAAGTAATAGTATATTGAAAAAATAGTAGCAAAATTAAAAAATATTAAAACAAAGTTTTTCTTCTCTGAACACAATCACATTTCCATCAGGGTAAAATTAGGGTAAAATTATATTCTGAGCCGAAAGATTGCCAAAAATTATTTATTAAGTCGCTTAATATTTGAAGTCTAAGGAAATGTATTGAAAACAACAAATTTAAAATTTTTGAAACCTCAATTTTTTTAGGCAATTCCCCTTTTAATATTTGAATTGACGCTGGTAAAGGAAAACTACTTGTTCCAAAATCTTATAGTTCTAATATTCTTCCTTCAAAATAGAATGAAAATGATCTGCGATAATCTCATTAAAGACCAAATTCCACACAACCTTTGGGAGTTCTGGAAGAAATAAGTTCGATACCGCCTTACTTGAAGTAGTTGGTACTAATTTCCACAACACCCGGTTCTACGTTACCGGAATTGACCCGAACTTAATCCGGCAAAGGGCTGTATTTTCGGAGTTTGGAGGAGGAGGTAGTTGGGACAATCGAGAGTTCCTTAGACGAACGAGAACTCACTCTAACGGCATTCACTGGAGTGGAAGTTGCATTTAATAACGTCAGTACGGATGCACTGATACCGGCTATCGCTTTATTTGACATTAATCACAACCTGCCAGCTTAGGTCACGAACTAAGCAGTAGAAAAGCCATCTACAATGGAACGGTATAAAAATTGCTCATCAGAAAATTTGTTTCACACCGCAAGAAGGCATCATATCTCTCTTCTTTTGAGTCACTTTGATCAATGAATTAATTCTACTCGACAGGGGGAACTTTAAGGTCGCCTGTTATGCGCACAACATCGCTAGTCTCTGTTTAAGAGTGAACCTTAATCACCTATAACGCCTTGTTCTTGAGATCGCCACAAACCCGGCGCAGGTTCACAGTGTAATTGTCAATCTGGAGAAAACAGGAATCTCTCTGTTCAGAAAATGAACAAAAACTTGGAAATACAATCTCACCTCTTTAAGGGGTAGAACTATTGTAGTCTCAAAACCTACCATATATCTCGGGATTATCCTAGATCAAAAATTAAGCTGGAGAGAACATATTTAGAGTTGGCAAAGTAATTCGATTCAGGATCTGGGTAATTTACGATCCCACATAGTCCATTATCTCTACACAAGTGTTATCCGCCACATATGATATGCTGGTGTAGTGGAAGGCATTATCAAAAAAAATTCGTATTAAACCCTGGAATTGGTGCAAAAGCCTGCTTGCTGCGGATTATGGGCGCAATGAAAATTACGTCAACTAAGGCTCTCTAGGTTATCCTTACTTCCGGCCAATACATATCAAAGCGAAGTATGAGGCAAAGCTCACCGCCACATTGCTCATGATTTTATGTAGGTCATTTAAGTCAAGCTCGGGATCATCACTGGAATATCATACTCAACCTTATTAATGAACCCGGGCTAAATTGGCAGTGCGAACGAGAAAGACAGACTCTTGAGGAAATAAACGCAATTTTTTCATACCCCAATAGAGAAAAAAGAGCAAATGATTCTGTGATCGACGGTACTAACGGTGAAATCTACACATTCACCGACGGTTTAAAGAGCGAAATATAAACGGCTCTGTTCTAACCAGCAACTTCAAGTGGTTAGACAAGCCATATCTGCTCTGTATCGCCGATACCCAGTCTCACTGTATTCAAAACATGGGAAAAGTGGAGTCGGCTGAATACAAAGCATGCGCGGAGGAGGATGAGCCAGTGGCATAGTGGAAACTATGCAAATGCCCAGCCTTCAGCCATCCCACGGTTTTCAATGCCCCAAATTAAGAGTCATTGGGCAGCTGAGGAGGAAAATAATCCGGTTTTGTCTCTAATCCGCATCCCTCACTCGCCAACCTTGCCAACTAACCAACCATAACTCGAAAAAATACGGCAGCAAATAAAAAGAACTCTTAGAGAAATTATATATTCTAAATAAATGTAATAATTAGGAACAACAGTAATAATATTTATCGATATAAAAGTATATTCGCTTATTGCGAAGAACGTCCCTAACACTGAGGATCGAAAGTCAACAAGTTCCACGTCTCCACTTTGAAAATTGGGGTTTATTTAAATTAAAAAAAAAATTATCTAATTTCAGATTCTGGCGATTGAATAAAATCTCTTTATAAACGAAAGGATCGAGGAATATAATCGTCAAAATATACGTGGCAGTATAGGTATGTATGTGTGTATGCTGCTCGACTCTGTTGCAGGCTGAAGTCAAGTTCAACAATCGTATTCAAAAACATCACAACCAGTGTATGTTTATGCACACTCCTGAACCTAGTAAATCACAATGAAATCTGACATGAAAAAATCGCTGAATGAATTCAACTGTAAAGGTTAGAAATGTAAACGTGCAAATGACTCATCATAAATAAAATTAATAAAATACTCGTAACAAGAAGTGAACGCGGCGAAGTTGCGACTTCATTGAGAAAAAGTGCGCCGCATCAACATAAATATTATGATAAATGGTTTGTTATAATCATAATCCGCAGGGGGTGGATTTAAAAGCGCGCGCCGCATTTTTTACTCTCCCTCGCCCTACAAGCCGGCACTTCAACCGGCAACACACAGACGGTATATCGGAGAACGGACCAACCTACAAGTACACGTATAGACGAACGAACGGATGATGTTTTGAATAGAGTTGTGGTGGTTAAGGGCCTTTTGTTAGGACATTCACGCGCTGCGGCGAAGAGCAGTCGGTATTGAAGGCGGTGGTTCAGACGCACGTATGCAACATATGCTCGGTGGGTGGATGCCACAGCTGGCGCTTGATATGCGCATAAGCACATATAATATTGTTTCGACAGCATATGTACATACATATATATTTATATATGCATGTCCAGAACCGTTTGCGTACCTTCGCAGCGCCAATAAAAGGCAATTCGTTATACGCTCGTTCTCATCTAGACCGAACATATTGTAATGAGTATTGCTTCGAAATGTGGGTTAAAGCTGAAAGGCGCATAAATGTTAAACAAAATAATTTTAATTCAACTTGTTGCATTGCATACCACTATATGTGTTACATATATTGTATTAGGTGTTTATGTATGCTTCTAACACTGTTTGTGGTTCTAGTTGAGTTACAAATTCCGCCTTCCCATCATCCTCAGCAAACATACTTAAGTTTATGGCCGTGTTTATGTGCCATTTAACGACTCTTCATACGCACCGCAGCGTTGTTGTGTTATTTTGTACAATTTTCGTGTTAGGGGAAAGGGATTAGAGATTTGTGGAGCAGTAATCAGCTCGTAAATAAGGCTATTCACTCAATGGTACGATTTATAACTTTAAATAAAATTAAAATTTGTAAATATTATGAGTTAATTTTACAAAAATCTGTTGCCGAATATGTAACAGGCAATTGAAAATACATATTAAAAACTGACTATTCAAAAATGTATTAAAGAAATATTCAGAAAAAATGTTTATGCTACAATTTTTATTGGAATGCGTATAACAGTATGCGATATGATCAAATTTGACTTGGACTGAAAACTTTTTTTCAAATAGGTTTAACAGTTTTGGTAAATTTTACTATTAAAAATAGGTTAGCTGGCAATTTTATGTTCAGAAATAAAGAAGAAGCATGAAATCAAGGGTACGCAATCCCTGAAAATCGTTCAAATTTTATTTGAATGGCACAGAACAAACAGTGAAAGTCGTGAAAACTTGCTTCATGCGAAAGTACCAGTGCTTCAAAGCCGTCGTATTAGCATCAAGTGATAACAGAGAGTCCAACATCTATTATGGATCAACACAAAACGATTTTAATGGTGTCACTGCTAGACTCGTACCAAAACACTTGATTCTTTTGCCAAAACGACATTGAGTAGAAGGCACCAACAAGATGCTTGACAGCGTAGCTTCTAGATTCTATTCAAAGGACAAAATCAACATCAACTGGTAATCAACACGTCAATAAACTAAAGGAATAGGAGCTTGATAATACACGATTAACACTCAAAGATTTTACTGGCATGATTGGTATGTCGGAAGGATCAGTGAAAACCATTTTAAAAGATCATTTGGGTCGCGTTAATAATACTTTCCGACCGGAAACAGAGGAAAGCCGAAAAAAAGTCAAAAATCAAGGTTATGTTGAAATTTTTCATTGATTATCGAGGTGTGGTCCACTCCGAATTCCTTCCGACCGGCCAAATAAATTAAGAATTTTAAAATTATGAACAAAGTCTTAGTATTCATTGCTCATAATTTTCAGTCCGGTTCAAATTTAATTAATATAAAGACTTAAGACAATACTTTGAAAAATGAAACGAAAGAAGATGTGTCTCAGCTAATCCCTCATCGCATTTCTTTACCAGCGTAAGTGATAAATGGTTTTGTCGGTTGATAGAGTCAAAAGTATTCCATCATAAAAGCATATGATTTTTCAAGTAAAATATTTTATATTGTCATACTACATTTGATTGGGTTTCTAAGGCTTTAATAGGCAGACCAAATAGAAATTTAAATTCTCTCCTTACGGTGCTCAACAGATTTTTTCTAATAATTTTATAATATATCTCTGACAATAAGGATATCGACAGTTCTATCATTACGCTGTAGATAGTGGCTAGAATAAAGCATATGTCGAGCTCTTTTACTAAATATTTGACGGCATCTAACAGCTACTAGTGTCGCTGAAGATTATCATTGGCGATGGTGAGGACCTTAAAATTGATTATGATGCTATTAATACATACTATCTGACTAGTAATTAATCAGTTTACGAAAATAGATATGTAGTTATTCATATCTCCACATCCAACGCACTCTATTTAAATGGAATCAGTCAATTGAAGCATCTCTCTCTGTATCTATAAATTACTTACTTTTAAGTCAATGGGTCTATGCGAAGTTCTACAAGCCACCTATTGGTTGAATTTCCGGTAACTACCTGATACTACTAACAAAACTCTCTGATAAAGTTTCAATGCATTACTTAAGGACTAATTGACAATTCTAGCCGAAAGTATTATATACATGTGATCATTGTATTGAATTTTCGGGTATTCGTGACCAGCTGAGCAGCTACAATGTTCGCTCATTCTCCGAAAAAATAATCCGCTAATAATGATTTAAATTCATCGTTAGATTTTTTGAGGTATTAAAACCACACTAAAGTCCCTCAAGTCCTGAATAAAAATCATCTTCAGAAAACATCAGAATAAAACCAATTCCAGAATATTGTTAATCTTTTCAAGAGTATTTACATACGAATTTCCTTCAAACAAGCAAATACTGCGCGAATTTTAATGCTCATGAGCAGATTCGGAGTGGTAAAATAAATACCGTTGAGTGCAACTTGTCATGCTCCACCCACACAGACATGCGCTTACACTACGAGAAAAACATTAGCACACACACATATACAATAATGCTCATATTGTGTTCGCCCTGCACACTGGAGGGTCAATATATCTTATTTAACGCAACACTCACGAACACTTGTAGACTCGGCCTCGGATTTTGGCTGCTGCGGTGGCGACGCGCACGCTGAATCTCACCTACGAATACCAGGGCAACAACCAAAAGTGGCTAAATGTGTGTATGCGGACGGACAGACTGCCTGCTGAGCGGGATAAATTACAAATGATGTTAACAAAGTGCATGAAGTTGTAACACTTACGCCACAGTATATGTATGTGTGAGTGTGCGTTCAACAGTTTAATTTGTTAATATTGTCAAATTAATTCATTGTGCGTCGACAAGTGCGGTTAATAAATAAGTATGTACATACGCACAAACGTAAGGGAATGTGTTCATATGAATTAGACTATTGTTTCCTTTTACAACAAAAGCTAGTTTTCCATCGAATTGTTAGTAGAAAGGATAAAGGAACTGCATCACAAAGGTAAATTTATGTGGATTTTAAATAACGGTATTTTACCAACGCAACATTCTTTTCAATGATGACATGTGAAGCGATCATTTCTAGTCGTATACAAATTTTTGGTTGTGAATTAATTTCTAACTTAACCAATGCAATGTCATCCGGGCGAGAGGACTGCGGCCCAAGTGGTTGCCCCATGCATAAATTCAGGCTTCCAAATATGCTGTTCATTTGTCTATCTACGAGAACTGTTCAGACTTTATAAGGTATTATAGTATTCTAAAATAATGCGATCATGGTGCATAAAAATTGCTTTTAAAATCTTGACAACTGACGAAGCGCGCTATTTTTGAGTCTACGAAGTTGACTAATATCTAACGAGAGTTGATCACATCCATCACAATTCAAACCAATTTTGCAATTTTTATATTGCAATGAATAAGTATTGAGTCTTTAATTAAAGGAGGTATTTTGGGCAATTCGTGGAGTGAACTAAGGGGGTCAATCTCCGAATATGTAGGTCTCAGGAAATCAGAATTGACACTATTTTTTTTTTTTTCTATATTTTTACCATCTACAATTTTTTATCTGGGATAATTTTTTGATACCACGGAACAGTTCTAAAATAGTGAATTAAATTTTTCAACTTGTTACTTCCAATATTTTTTTCCGCATATCGGAACGCTGAGGAATTTTAAGATATTGTTTTAGGAGCTTACGTGAGTCTACGGGTTCCAAAAAATCGATGTATTTAATTGTCTAAAATGAAATTCAACAACACCTCTAGAACAGTGACCTAAATCAAGTTGATCTGAGCAGTTGTTTCGTAGATACAGCCTTGAGAACTTGTGCACTCGAGGCTAGTTAGGCCAAGTGCGCCGTTTTTAAACGCGTTATTCTCGAAACTGTGTTTTTGAAATCGGTTGGCAAGATTTCTCGAGAACTACTTAGCCGATCTTCATTAACGTTTACACAGGTCTTTGAGATGCAATTCGTAAAAACTTAGATGAAAGACTTTTTTTCGATTACAACTATTTGCAAAAACAAACGTCGCGAAATTTTCACTGAAACTTAAATTTTTTTTAATAAAAATTTCCGCCAAAACTCCATTTTTCAGTTTTTTTCCTTCGTCCCAGTTCTAAGTTAAGTTTTCAACTAAAACACACACTCTTTACCGTATGATCCCGTAAGGATCCTGTCAACGCAGGTGTATTTTTTTCCGAGTTGTCACCGGATATAGCGTCGCAATGGCCGAGTTTAAAATAATTTTTACCAAAAATTTCAGAATTTCTATGTTATTAGTGTATGTTTGTAATAATAAAAAAATCGAATGAAATATTTCATTTTTTCATTGAGCAAAATGTTTTTGAAAAAAGTTGTTTTTTACCCGAGGATAACCATGTAACCCCTTAATCAAATTTTGTTTCAGAAAATAAAAATTTTGTAATAAAAATATTTTTTTTCTGTTTTTTTGTTTTTAGCAGTTATCTTTCACGACAATAACTATTATTAAAGATCTATATATATATTTATAGTACACACACTACTATACAAAAATGAATGAGAGCAGTGGAAGTGAAAAAATGCATTAAATGCCTCAGGATATGTGAAGAACTGGCAAAATGCGAACTTCCTATGCTCACGATATTCATTTCATATATATCTTTTTGTAATTTCCACGCACCAAACATACGTGGTTGCAGCCTTAAACTTAACTCCTGCTTTGGATTACATACTAAAGCAGCAATATCAAAATCAACAGCCAGTTTTCCCTCTGCGTTTGCCAACCCCAGAGCAAAATAGGGAGACAGCAAAATATTTTGACAAATGAATCCAAATAACAGGTTACAATCGCAAACACGGCCTTTTCCTGCTGCTCAGGTTGTGGCAGTATTTTTCTTTTTCCCTTACATAATGAAGGTTGCAAGACGTGGGTACTGTGCCAAAGTCAGCTAACCATCACTCCGAGTGAGTGGTAACAAACATTTTCTTCGCATTGAAGAGTTGTTAAAGAATTGAGAATTGTTGATAAACTGCAATACCTTGCACAGCCGAGTAGCGAGTAAAGACCGACCGACGGTTACTGCTGGCAGAATGGGCGAATCGCAAGGCGGTGAAAAAACAGCGGATGGATGGATGGTTGGCTTCCATGCGTAATTTATTATTTTTGTACATATGCTGTAGAGCTCTATATATGTTGGAGTGTGTGTACTTATAAGTGTTTTGTTTTTTGGTTTTTGTTTTTTTAGTGACGGAATCCTCGAAAGCATATGTTATTCATACATAAATGCTTACCCACAACCACACAATCACAAATACAAACTGTACCGCGTTGTTGGTAATTGGCCGACATGTTTCCGTCAAAAAAAGAGCCCATCTAAAGAATAAACATGTTGATACAAATATAATTTAGAGAAAGTTAAAATACGAGCTCGCTCACACACGTACACACATACACATTTACTCGTACACACGATCAACTCTTACATGCGCTAGCGAAGCCAGGTCGGGGTCGCCGCGGCAGAATTGGCCGTTCACAGCCGCAGCCACAGCCGCAACCTTCACGTGTGCAGCCATGGAAATTGTTACAAATGATCGCAAATAACAGATCTTTTGCCGAATGCCGCCGTGCAGCCACAACCGACCGAAATGTTGGCGAACGGCGTACAGTGCGCTTGAGTCGCTTGGGCAATGGGATCGGTCAGTTGACTGGGAATTTTTCAAATGTTGGATACTTTGACGGTTCATCAAAGATACCGTCTGTTCGTCAGTGTTACCTCAGCATCGATCCATATGCATGCCGATTGTGGCTTATTTCTAGACCGACTGCGCAGTGAGTTGGGCGCCGGGCACCTTTTTAGGCTGCAACTACATAAACCACGTATTTTTCGTTGTTGTTGTGTTGAGGTACATATATTGTACTGATTTATTGATGGATAGCATGTACATAGGCCACAGACCAAGCAACAGTACACAGTCACACTTATTTACACTTATACATACATGTATGTATGTTTATATATTTGAATCTCGCCCTCATTACCAGTGCGGTCTGTTCAGCCATAGCAATTTGATTAAAGTAATTAATCTTTACGCTTTACTTTGCGTGTTGCCAAGCACTTACCTTGATTGTTGTTATTTTGACTTTTTCGCGATGTCTTTTTCTCCTTCATCCACGGGTACTCGGGCACCGAATCCATGCCGTCCGCCGTCTGTGGCACACCAATACCAACACCAACCGGATATCCGCCACCACCACCACCACCACCGACAGGTGTACCCATCTTCGGACTCTCCGGACTCAAATGGTTGAGAAACTCAGCCATGGACGGTTGTGAGTTGATGAAACCCCCCTCGGAGGCGGCCATCCAGTACGCTGTATCGGCGGCGGTCACACGTTTATCACAGTTTGACGGTCCCATTTTGCTGCTGACAAGCATGGCCGCTGATGACGGCGGCAACGGTGGCGGCTGTGGCACTAGCGGCATTTGCGCCGGCGCTGAAACCGACACGGGCACCACCGTCGGTGCCACCGGCACTATTGGCACTATCGTCTGGCCGCCCGTGGACACATGCAGCGCATTCAATGGCGATTCGGATTTGATTTGTGCGCCCATTTGGGGGTCCAAGTTGCTGCACACTTCTTGCATTTTTCTACATACACACACACGCGCGCTCAACAGTTGTTAATCGATCGCACCAGTTAGTTACTCAGTTAACACAATAGCACTACACTATACTACACGACACTAGACTTCAACAAATGTTAGAAGCATCCACATTCATTTATAAATCATCACTTAAATTTCGTGTGCAAACAGATGCCTGGCTGTGTGGTTTCCATGGTGTACTAACGCCTCACCTGAAACGAGAGAGAGAAAAAATGTGAAATGCTATAATCAGACGAAATCAATAATTTTGTACAAATGACTAATGAATTTTCGCTAAGCCCACACCGATTTAAGCCTCACGCGGCGCTGTTGTTGTGGCGTTATGAACATTTGTATATAATTTGTATTTTGCTACTGTTTCTCTTTTGGGGCAAATGCTTAATGATCATATTTTGTTTATTTTGTTAACCGTGTTGTAATGAGTGCTTAATGCAGTCATCGGACATCTCACCCATTTTAGCTTAGATTTAACTTGGATCTAGAGTAAAGTTTTTGTATTAATTGTAAGCAAGGCGAAAATTAATATAATATTTGTTAAATGTGCTTAATATTAAGGTGCGTTTCAATTAACATTTACAGCAAATAAAACTAAGCACTCAGCTTAGTGATTAACAATTAATAAAGGAGTAAGTTAGGCGGCCCCCACTTAATACTCACTGCAAACACAACAACTTAAGGAGTATGAAATTACACCTATTTTCGTTGGAAGCTTCACTAGTTAACTTGGTTTAATGCACTTAGGCATATGTCTCATATGTTTACTCTAGTAGCAAACTGGCAGATTATTTTTTCAAATATAATTAAATATTATTCATATTAGTCTTAGATTAAGGTGCTATATAAACCATCTTCAGGAACAAATGTGATTTTGATTGAAATTATCACTCGATTTTAAGGGATAAGCTCGTATATTGACCAATTTACATCACTAAAAATTAACCAACATTTCAAAAATCATTAAACCACTGGATCTCAAGTAAAAATTTTTAACGAATTTGCTATACATATATTCGTCAAAGGATTAAACACACTTTCGAAAATAATTTTGTCAGGAGCTTGAACGAAATTTCTGGCTGCATTATTGCTTAGTTACCGGTTACTTACACCAATAGGTGGCCAATGTACAAACAAATCTGTAAAGGTCTACCAAAATCAAAATTTACGCGAAATGTAGCAAGTTCTTCAATAAATATATCATATACTGAGGATCTGAGCAACTCGTAGAAACCAGTGTGATCAGGTTCGCTATGTACTCTCTTTGAAATGCTATTAGTTTGAAAAAGAAACGCTCGAAAAGCAGTTCGGTCGATTATTTTTTGTCAGCATATAAGAAGATAGCAAAGTATTAAATATTATTTCGCCCATTTTTAATACCAAAACGATAACGGACCACTAGAGCATATATTTACCATACAAACTGAACGAAGAAAATCAAGTTTTTGTATGGAAACTTCTTATTTTGTGAAGTGTATTCTGACATCGGTGCAACCGAAGATTTTTACGTTTTCTCCTTATTTTCCTACACTCTGACATTAGGTAGATGAAAAAGTTATTTCGTATTTTGTCAATAGTGGTTGTTGCAGTCGCATATCTGCAGTGCTACCAATCGCATTGTGTCATGCTATAAAGTTATGGAAAGGTGAGATTTTAGGATTCATTTAACTAAAAATAATAAAACTCAGGGTAGTTGAAAAAAGTTGTGAAAATCATGAAGAAATTCGCTATATTTTGAAATTTTTTTGCCAAAAAGGAAAGAATGCCATGGAATCCACCAATGAAATTTGTGAAGTTTGCGGAGACGCTGCTGAATCAGTTCAACAATGATTCGTTCGCTTCCGTTCTGGACATTTCAATGTGAAAAATGCACCTCGCTCTGGTCGACCTATCGTCGAAAAAGTCGATGAAATTAGGAAAAATATTGACCAGAACCATTCCATAAGCAGTCATGACATTGCTAAGCAACCTAACATTCGCCATCAAACGATTTTGAACCATTTAAAAAAAAAATGGCCACAAAAAGAAGTTCGATGTTCGAGTACCCCGTGAATTGAATGGAGCGAAATAACATCTGTGATTCCTTGCTGGAACGAAATGAAATCGAACCATTTCTGAAGCGATTGATAAAAGGAGACGAAACGTGGATCAAATACGACAATAAGTGCAAAAACGATCATAGTCAAGATCAAGAGATAGAAGTTCAACAAATAGTCGCAAAGCCAGGTCTGACGCCTGGAAAGGTTATGCGGAGTATTTGGTGAGATTGGAAAGGAATCATTCACAATGAGCTGTTCGAACCTGGTCGAACGATTGATTCTACATTTTGTGAACAACTAATTAGATTGAAGCAAGCAATTGAAAAAATAGTCAGAACTGATCAACAGAAAGAGCTTCGTCGTCGATCAGGACAACGTTAGACCACACACATCTTTGATGACTCGGCAAAAACTGGGAGAGCTTGACTGGGAAGATTTGATGTATCTACCATATAGCCCTGACCTTGCACCGTCGGACTACTATTTGTTGCGGTCAATGCAGAAGTCACTAAATGGCGTAAAGTTGACTTCAAGAGAAGCCTGTGAAAATTACTTGTCACAGTTTTTCGCCGAGAAACCAGAAAGGTTTTACACTGATGGAATAATGTCACTAGTGGAAAAATGGCAAAAATATGGTCGACCAAAATGGTGCATATTTCTTTACTTATTTATTAGTATAAATATAAAAAAATAAGTTGAAGTTTGATTCCAAATATGAAAAGACGTTTCCGACTTTTTACAAAATATTTCCAATAGTATTGGTAGAAAAAGTTATTCTTTTTCACTTAGCCGTTCTTTCACGGTCAAATATTGGACACGATATAAAGCTTTAAAACTTTAACAAAAAGTTGAAATTCATCAGAAATGTTGCTGTTCCTATATCAATGTATTTTACTTTATACTTCTTTATTATTTTTAAAATATTCTCCTATGATGCATATTCTCCAAAAGTAGTACACAAATTCTGTTCACAGGATGACCACTTTATTTTAATAACTACCGCTCTTGAGCTTTCAAAAAGTTTGAGAATTTGAAAAAAAATTGCACTTACAAGTTTCATGTTAATTGCACTATTTTTTTTTTTTATCACTTTCTGCTAAAAATTAAACTCACTCACTAAAATGGTACGCGACAGCGAGCTAGCCGAACGGCACGGCACTTTATAGAATGGCGTATTGTTTACTGAAGCGCAACGAAACCAAGCAGGCCACCATTATACACAATTACCAACACCAACTGCCATCACTATGACACCCGCTGTGGCGTCTATGACGACGCCCGAACGCACAAGTGCCAAACAAATAACGCGATAAAAGCTTAAGTTTTGCGACGGCCAACGGGCTGCCAGCCAGCGTGTGTCAAACAAAGAAAATGCTGCTCACAGCGCTTGCGACAACATCTCACGACGACGACGACAATGGTAACAGGGTTAACGGATACTACATGCATGGCAATGGCAAACTCGCTTGTGGAGTATAAGATGTGGAGACAAAATGAAAACATTTTGGAGACACTTGGGGGGTGGTTGGTGGTTTGGAGAGTTGATGTTTTGTTGTAGCCTTGTAGCCTTGTAGCGGCTAACGAAATGCATGCGATACATATGCGCGTCGATCATGTGAAACAACAACGCATGCTGGCTGCAATTGTCAAGAGTCAGTAGAGGCTGACATGAGCACACACACACACACACATTTGCGGAATATTCGCACACCCTGTGTGAAAATCGTGGTGATATTGAGTTTTATAATAGAATTTTTTGCAAGAAACTTCAGGAAAAGTGTTTGAATTTTTGCCATTTCTTCACCAGCTATAACCCCACCACCACCAAAAAAATTTATCTCAAAACAAAAGTTCTTTGAAGTGTTAATCTCAATAGCTGTATTATAGGAGCAAATATCACTCCATAAAACTACGGCTCCAAGCAAATTGATGGCAAATTCCAATAAGAAGCTGTTCTTAAAAGTAGAACTTTCCAAGTTTGTAAATGCTAATTATACGCGTGGAAAAAGGGAGAAAAAGAGCAGCTGTTAACAAATATTTAAAGGTATCTCAAAGAACTATGTAAAATTTTATAAAAATCGGTTGAGTAGTACCGAGAAAAATTGTTTTAAAGAAGGTGCATTCTGGCGAGCCTCGAGCGCATAAACACTCAAGGCTGTATCGCCGAAACTATTACTCGGATCAACTTGAAAATTGATATTTTGAAAACCGTAAATCATTTTAATTAGAGTAACATTATATTATAAAGTGAAAATATTTTCACAAAAATACCTATTTTGGGAAGCCATCTGCTGTCAAAAACCAATAAATAGACCAATCCTTCGTTCATTACCTGTATACATCGATTGAATTAATAATTGTTTGGGGTTTGAGGTAATTTTAAACAGGAAAATCCCTTTCACCGCCAGACTATTTTTTTCGGATATCCCCTTAAAGATCGTATATGTTTTCAATGGTATCCAAAAATCGTGAATCACTAATTATTAATCTACATTAATTCTGTAAATGTACCTTAGTTTTAGGGTTAACTAACAATTTTTATTAATTTAAATTTATTGAACTAATTGCATCTTCAAAAAAAAACCTGTTTTTTTTTTATTTTTCCAAAAAAAATTACAAAACACGTTTTTTGTTTTTGTTTTATTATTAGATATTATCCGTTACCCCCATTTATCCAACCTATGCAGTTTAAAAACAGCAGTACTTGCCGTTTCCTACAGGGCGGATGGAAAATGCAGTTGGAATTTGGATGAAGTTGGTAAAAGGCTGAAATGCATTTATTTGTTGCTATTTCGTTTTTCCTCGGCAACTGTCATACACTCTGCTTTCTCTTTCTATCTCATGAAAGAAAGTGCTCACTTGCTGCAGAACCACACGCATGCACACACACACGTGTTTGTCAAAGGGGAACCGGTTCAACTGGTAAAGAGAACAATGGTGGATGATATTTTGTTATTCGTTGCTGTGCTGTTGTTATTGTTTACTTCTTTTCTATTGCGTTTGGTTCTGGCTACTGGTGTTTTTTGTTTTTTTCTGTTATTTTGGAAAGTTACACATGTTTACATATTGCAATTACAAATTTAGCGTTTCGATTGTGCCACAGCACGGGTTCACATTTTGATTACCTTTGCATATTGCTTGCGCGAAGCAATTGATATAACCTCAAAAGGGTATGGAAAAATTTTTTGAGACGAAGCCCCTGCATATCACATCGTGTTAATCTTTATATGCTGAGTAGTTAAGTCTTAAATTTGCCGAGAAGTTTGTGAAACCCAGTAGAAAACGTCGGAGACCCTTTAAAATGCGTATTGCAATGGACAGCGTAATGAACTGAGTAGCTAAAACCGTTTATCGTCTGCCTGTAAACATCCTCAGTCTTATAATATCGATCTGAAATTTTGCACACATCTTTTTCTCCCCAAGACGTCGCAATCGCCGATACTAGATCGCTATATCATTTATAGGCAATCAAAATAAAGTTTTTGTATTGAAATTCGAATTTCGGATTCTAATTCTCGGTGCAACCGAATTCAATTTTTTTTTTTTTTCTTTTTTTAATATAGACTATTTTTTACTCTAATGTTTGAACATTTCAAGCTGATTTTCGACTAAATGTTGTTTTCTTTGAAATTCCACACTTTTCCAGAAAAAAGAACATTTCGTCGAAAGTTTGGAAGAAATCACTTTACAAAAATAAATCTGTAGTATGGTCGTACTTATGGAACACTAATTATTCATAATAATGAGCAATTTTTCATTGCTTCTCAATTAAGCAAAACTTTTTCCAAAGTCACATAATCCCAGCCTTTCAATCAAAACTCGATTCACTGATTCATGGATGACATGGCTTGAGAGATACATGTAGCTTATAGAGATCCTTTTAATTGGTCTTTAAGTTTTAATACTGATTTTCATGTGTTCTGCTTCTAGATGTTGTCTTCCAATTGGATTTGCTTAGAAGTCTGGAGCCGTATCCGATTTACTGATTACTGATTATTATTTTCGAAACAATTTCACTCAAAAATATTAAATCTTGCACAGAGAACGAACCGTTTGAGTTTTTTAAAAGTAAAAGTTAATAGAAATCGAGTCAAAATAATCGCCTTATGGGCACATTCTCTTCACAACTCAAAAATATTATATACATTTCTTTTATATATGCACATTATTATACACTCGTTTTTTTACGAATGACAAAAATTATTTTTTTGATACTTTAATTTGCAAACTTCCTTACATTTTTCAATTCAAACGCATCACTTCCATTTAGATTGTGTCAAAATTTCATAAACAATCTTTATTTATTAATTTTTTCCGCTTTTCGCTATTGTATTTCCGTTATAATATGCAAATTCATAAATGTATTACTGTTTTCCGCACAAAACGCATACACGAATATCGGCTTTTAAATAATATAAGCCAAGCCGTTATCACAAAAATTTCCGCAGCTGCTCGCTGACATGCAAACGACTTCTATTCTATCCAATCGCACCGGACGCACTAAGCGCCACTTCATACTTGCTGCATGCACTTGGGCCCGCCAGCTAGCCAGCCAAACGGTCTCACTGTGTGTTACAATCAAAACATCCACTGAAATGCCGTTGTGGGGAGTGGCTTTTGTGTGGCAGTTGCCATCCATCATTTTGGTATCCACCGAAACGCACATTAACAGTCGGACATGCGCACTGCCGCCATGCTTACATTCACCACTGGGGGAGGAGTTTGCTGCCTTCAACCACATCAAACAGCGCCGCCGCCAGGCACAACGTAAAACAACAACACACGCGCCACGAAAACTCTCCGCTCTGCTGATTGGCTGGCAGCCGGGTTCGTAGTGTATTTTTTTCGATGTTTGTGGCTTTGTCGCACAACTCATTGTGGCTTTGTGGCAATAGCTTTGATGTTGAGCATTGTACATGTTGATTTTATGTGTTGGCATTTTAGTTTATTCGCTTATGATTTTCGTTCGCCATTTTTTAGCTTTCTCATTTGGTTTGCTTGTTTTTTTTTTCATTTTTAATTTCAGTTTTTACTCTCTCGCTATTTTTTGTTTTGGTATTTGATAGCGCATACTTATACCTGTATGTTATTTCTATATTTCGCGGGCATTTTTGACATTTCGCTTTATGCACATTCCTTTGCTCGCTTTCCACATTTCGCAGACTTTTTTCAGCTCCAGCGTCGCCATCCGCCGTCCGTCGCCTGCCTGTGTTATCTATCACCCTGTCAATCATTGTGGCAATGCTTTTTGTTGGACTCTTCACTTTTGACCATATTAGTTTTTATTGCCGTGCGCTGAAGCTCACTTGGCATTATTTTGCTTCTCTTTGCCACTTTTAATGTGTTCAGCACACAGCACAGCAGATAGCGTAGCCAAACAGCAGTTTATTTTAAGTCAAAGTTTTTTTCAAGTTGCAGTGAAATCAAAACAAAAGTTTTCGCAGAACTTTGCGAAGTTTTGAAATAATAAATTGACACATTTAAAAGTTCGAAAGGGGGAAATGAATAAAGTTGGGCAAAGCACATAAATTGCATATTGTCGATTTGGAGCGCTAAACTAATCAGTTATGGAATACTTGATTTTGTATAAATAAGCACATTTATGTAGACTCATACATATGCACATGAGTTGGTGGTATGAATAACGGTACGGTAGCGTTATATCACGTATATGAGTACACACATAGCTACGAGTTTGTTTATCGAAAACAGTCGTTACGTTGGAAATTCAAATAATGTATTAAATCGATCATCAATGAACTGAATTTGTTTACAAAAGAACATTCCTTTTTTAAGGAGTTATGCACGTTTGTAAATTGCCAAATTTTTTATTCTCATATGTATGTACATACATACATATATCGGAGGTAATAGTGGTGGGTTATGAGGGGGGAAAATGGCGCTTTCTGAATCCGCCCTTAGATGTACAAAGTTGGTATTGAGTATATTTTCTGGATATTTAAAGTTGAGCCGGCAAATAATTTCGGAGATGTGAGCGTATTTGAAAGAATTTTTTAACTTAGTGTATCCGCTTCCTAAAATTAAATTAAACGCTTTCTCCGAAATGGCTGGATTGATCGACTAAAAAATTCAACACAACCGTTTCAGATAAAACATATAGGTAATGATTAGGGGCGGATATAACTTTTAACTTTTGGGGGGAACTCTCCGTAATAACTGCCACTTTGAAGTGTAATTTTCTCTAAAAAATCGACACTTTTTGGAAATCCACAATTTGTCAAGAATCAAAAATTTGACTAGACCTTCGATTATTACCTGTATTCACCTATGGTTATAATATTTTTATACCCTGAACAGGGTATATTAAGTTTGTCACGAAGTTTGTAATACCCAGAAGGAAGGGCCGGAGACCCTATAAATTTTATATATAAATTATCAGTATGTTGAGCTGAGTCGATTTAGCCATGTCCGTCTGTATGTCCGTCTGTACGCCTGTCTGTATATATACGAACTAGTCCCTCAGTTTTTAAGATATCGTTTTGAAATTTCGCAAACGCATTTTCTCTTCAAGAAGCTGCTCATTTGTCGGAACTACTATAATATATAGCTGCCATACAAACTGAACGATCGGAATCAAGTTCTTGTATGGAAAATTTGCACATTTCACAATAGATATATAATAGTATAGATTATTTTTGGAGGCAACAATGTAATCTCTGAAGAAATTGTTTAGATCGGATTACTATAGCATAAAGCTGCCATAGAAACTGAACGATCGGAATTAAGTGCCACCAGTCAGGCTGATTGTCGGCACAGATCGTATGACACCTTAATTCTGCCCTTTTATATTCCCCCTACAATAGTCAAATGCTGTGCTGTCGAGGAGAATTTCAGCAGCGACCTCTAAATACAATAAGGATTTATTATTTCATTAAGATTTACGGTATGCTTCCTGGCAAGAGATTTGAGGGTTTCAAGTATATCATGGGCAAAAAGTAGTAAAACTTAGTTCATAATTTATTCTTCAAATCTATGTCGGGGCCTAAAACGACGTGTCAACGTTTTTTCTAATCCTCGAAACAGTTTTTAAAGTAAATTTCTGGAATAGCCTTTAATTGACTCAATACGGTTTACCCGGAGCGGTCACTTCAACCCGCCGAATAGCCAGAAGTCCCACGGAGCGACATCAAGCGAATACGGTGCTTGCGGCACGATATTGGTTGAAAATTTTGCGAAAAACTCACGAAGAGTCTTCGGCACAAATGATCTTTCAAAATGGTAAGATCTCTGACGATTCTCAGCACCTATCTCTTTATTTATTTAAGGACGTGTTGATCATCAATTGATGTTGATGAGCGTCTTGGACGTGATATGTCGTCAATACGTTCTCAGCCCTCCTTGATTAATTTAAACTAATCAGAAACACCTGCCTGTGGCATTCAGTTATCACCGAAGGGATTTTCCAACATTCTCAACTTTTCGGCACTAGAAATTTGATTCCGCATATAAACTTTAGGAGAACTTCTTTGTTGAATAATTTCTTTATAGAAAGCCAAACGTATATTAAAGACTAATTATTTTTTGATGTGAAATTTGACACCAATGTCACAGAGAGTCATACTATTCTAGAAAAAAAATATTTCGACCAATGTGTTTTCGCGCGAAATATAAGTTAAAAGGTCTCACTACTTTTTCACACTTATTATTGACGATATTGTTTTTCGCCAGAAATTGGAACCTACTTTTTGGATAAAAATCGGTTCATTATATTTTTGGCATGCATCGTAATGTTTTTATACAAAGTTAGTCAGAAATATTATTAATTGTTAAAATTAAATAATTAATGTAACGTATTCCACATGGCTTCTTATCAAAGTTGATTTAAATCTGTCTTAATAATATTCTCTAAAGCCTAACTCTAAAAATTCTAATTTCCTATCATTAAAGCTTCGTATACCTATGTACATATTATACGCACACTCAAACAAACATATATAAATATTTAAATGACATTACAATTTCATTAACTCAACTCTCATTTCAATTAAACACACCGGGAAACTTAATTATTTAATTCAACTCATTTCAACAGAAACGGCAATAATTTTTATCCCTTCGACAATTCAAACGCCTTTATTTAGATAGCTTAACGCAACACGCCACGCCACGCCACTTGCTCGAAGGCAATTCTAATTGTAAATCTCCGCTCAACCACAAATTCAAAATTCACAGCCAACTGCGACAGCGATAAACCGCCGTGGAACATGGAGCGTGGTCCGCGGGACTGGTGTCTTGCGCGATTAGCCAAGAACATTATAGATTCCAACTATGCACTTAGAAAATACTCCGATTTGCACGCTCAATCGCCTCTGTTACGTGATTGCACATGTTGTTGTTGTTATTGTTGGTGTACGATTGTTTGCCGAAATGGCTTTCAGGTTTTATTCGAGCTTTGCAGCTCGTTTGTGGTTAGGTTGCGTGGTGAAATGTGTATGTATGGATGTGTGTTGTTGTGTATTTCAAGCAGCTCTGCGCGTTCATCGACTCCGCAAGCAATAGCGGCGAGTGAATATTTAATTTAATTAACAACAAGACCCATTTAAATTGTATCTGGCGAGTTGGCTGTTCATTACCACGGCCGCAGCAGCATTTGGAATTTATTGTTATTGCTGTGCGCAACCAAATATTGTCATCGAAACAATTTCTGGGAATTGCAGGCGGCCAAATGCAAATGAAAATGGTCGAACACTATTTTCTGCTACTATTTTCTTAACTAAAGGAATTTCGAAATTGAAGCTCATTTTGTTAAGGGGCGTTCTGGGACAGAGGCATGACTTTTGGAAAATTTTTACTCCAAAATAAAAAAACACCATCATTTTGGTATTAATAATTAATCTGTATATCATTGTAATTTCAAGAGTTTCTAACAAAAAGTTCATAGAACTAAATTACACGTAAACGTTATTGAAGTATAGGCTGGAAAGTATGTCCATCTCTTAACAGACTAGATAAGAAAGCGAAGTAAATGGGTCTGGAAGTGAACGAGGTCAAGACGAAATATCTGCTATCCTCAAACAAACAGTAGTCGGACTCCCGACTAGGCTTCCACCTCACTGTTGACAGTCAAAAATTCTATGTCGTAGATATGTTCCTCTATCTTGGAACCAGCATTAACGCCAACAACAACGTCAGCCAAGAAATACAGCGCAGTATAACTCTTACCAACAGGTTCTACTTCGGACTGAGTAGGCAATTGAGAAGTAAAGTCGTCTCTCGACGAATAAAGACCAATCTCTTCAAGTCACTCAAAACGAGGCAGGGATAATACCGTGCCTGCCAGGAACGATCGAGTTTGTTCTCCCATACACAATTTGAATAAAGAGAACAGATGCAAATATACATATAAAGGCAAGATAACGAAGCAGACCAAAATAGGAAAAAGGAAAAGTATATACAGACTTATAGCAACCGTAACAAGGCTCCGGTCATTTGAAGAGCAAGTGCTGAAAACGAGATTATCGTATAACAGTACTTGCCAATGTAACTTACAATTCGAAGGGAGTAAGGGGACGCTGCTACATTTCCTCTGCAAGTGTCCAGCTCTAAGACAAACCCGTCATCCAACTCTTAGAATCCATTGGGTAAAATAATCTTAAAGGTCTACCTACTACTCTAGTCTCATTGAGAAGATCGACGCAAATCACATCTTTGTCGATTTTAAAATCGCTTTCGACAATACGAAAATGAACTGCCTCTATGCCGCTATATCGGAACTTGTTAAGTCCGCGAAGCTATGCGGCTGAGTAATTTGACGTTGAGCAACACCAAAAGCTCCAGATCGGGAAGGACCTCTTCGAGCGGTTCGATTCCAAGCGAGGTGTCAGACAATGAGACTGCCTTTCGTGCGACTTCTTCCATCTACTACTGGAGAAAATACTACTTTAGACTCAATAGGCATTTGAAAAGTGAACTCCTCTCTTTGCAACTATCTCTTTCCCGTCCCGCTATATGGTATGGAACACAACTCTGCTGTAAAACCATTCTCACGTACATTCCTAAAGCCGACTCATAAGATGATGTCATTATCCATACATCCATGGTTTTACAGCAGAGTTGTGTTCCCTTCTCGCAACGGCAAGTATTAAAGTCAATGATGAGCTGTACGAGATATATGGCTACATTGACATAGCTCAGCGTAAATAGAGACAGCTGCTGTGCTGGCTAAGTCGGGATGGAAGAGAACACTTCAGTTTTGAAGGCTTTCAATTCAGTACACAGAGCATTCCGAAATAGTGGTCAGGAGGAGAAGGATCTGGCTTCACTTGGTATCTCGAATTGACTACACATAGCGAAATGAAGAAACGACGCACTGTTGTTAACTCGGATATAACTGCGTAAGCGGTATCTAGAATTTTATATATTACTTCAATTTCGCCTATTTTATCTAAACCTAACCATTTTTAACCTGTGAAAGTTCTTAAATCTTCAGTAAATAATATAAAAATATAAAGAAAATGTTCACATACAACTAATATGCCATAGACCTTCCACACAGTATTCAGTTTGGTAGACATTCAATACATATAGCACACAAAGCAAATTCATATTTCAATTGACTGTTGGCTAATATTTGATTTTATTTGATTAGTTGCGTTTATTGCCAAACGATTAACCACACCCTTCAAACCAAACTGGCATCTATATTCATTACAGTGATTTCGATGGCGTCCAATGCATGTGTGTGCGCTATTTCCATATGTGCTGCCGAAGCAATGCTCGAGCGAGTGTAAAAAATTACTCTCACCACGCTTCCGTATCCGGTTCGCATTGCTCGCTGGCCCCGCGAGACCAGCACATGCTCGAAAATGTCAACAATCTGCTCAACTATGCCACAAGCAAGTTAACGATACTTAGTTCGCCAAATACTCGAATGCTAGTGCAAGGCGGCCGTCCAGCAGCGGTTTGGGGGGTGTGAGCGCTTTGACGCTGCCTTCGCTTCCTTTGCTTTCCTTGCCTTTCGCAGAAAATAACATTTAACCGCACTTGAGTTGTAGTTGTACATTTGCTCAACCACATTAAATTCCCGAATTCTCCCAAGGGACAGTAATTTGCCACAAGGGTTAGCTGCAGGAGCATTCCATTGGGCATGCTGCCACTACCAGCCACACCGCCGCAACGCCACTGTGCCGCCGCCGCCCGGCGATGTGTGAAGCGGCGGCGTGCTGGGTACACTTCGACACTCGTAAGTAGTGCGTAAGTGCGGTGAAACGGCCATAAATCAAGTGAGCGTTGTCGCTTCGTTTAGCCGGCGAATGTGCGGTTGTGTTTCATGCTACTAACGGTATAAAATGCGTGAAGGAATGGTCAGCAGAATTCTTGAGATGTCGTGCAAGTGCGGATATGTGTATGTATGTAGACGCATGCGATTTGTGTGTGTGTGTGTGTGTGTGTGTGAGTGCTTGTTGCGGTTGACACTTTTACTGTGTTAATAATAAATAAAAAGGATAAATGCATTCCTAAGTGGATAAAAAGGATGCTGACACAATGTATGTACTTGACTTTTCTTCATTGGGCTTTGTCAAAAACTGACCTCGAACCGCAAATGCCCATCGAAAAGTTAAACACAAATAATAAAGCAAAAATAAACAACATTCTTTTTACATAAATGATAAGGTTAGACACTCGAGCGCGTATATTTACAGAGACTTTTACTTTAAGAATAACATTTAGAAATGTAGAGCAGAATAACGACATGCCTTCACATACAGCGGTTCAGGAAAGTTATTGACGATTTGAAAATCGTGCTTGGCAACTTTAACGCCAGGGGGGCAAAGCAGTTATCTTTGGCACAACGGTCAGTAAATTCAGCCTCAATGATGAAACTTCCCAACTGGGTTGAGGCTGAGCGACTTCGCCGAGGACCCGTATTTGATTATATATAGTACTAGGTTCCAGCATAGAAAAATTTATCAAGCTACCTGTCTATCTCCGGATTGAAAAGCCACCAACCAGATCGATCATGTTGTGATAGACGGAAGACACGTATTCAGTGTTTTAGACAGGCGTACGCTCCGAAGTCCTAACTGTGCAGCAAAAAACACACCTTAACAAACACAAGGAAGGAAGGTATTCTGCTTCACGTGCACTTCTGCTCTCCGAGAGCAGACTGATACCGAGAGTTGAAGATAGAAGCGAAGTCCATTTTCAGACAAAAAAAAGAGAGAGAGACCGAAATGGGTGAGTATGAATAGCTTGATAAGCTGGTCGACATGGGTAATGCTCAAAAATTCAGCAAAAAGGTGCGGCGATTAACAGAAGGTATCAAGACTGGAGCAAATTCTTGTAGAACCCCCAGAGGTGATCTAGTGACTGATGCCCAGAGCATACTAAAATTGTAGAGGGAACACTTCTCCCGCCTGCTGAATGGCAGTAAAAGCAGAACACCAAGATATGGTGTAATCGATTCCTTATTCGAAATTCCAATAACAATTACCCACCTGAAGAACGACAAATACTACGGCGAATAACTGATAAGGAGCATTCATCAGCTTCTTTGTAGAATGTGCTCTACCTAATCCACAAAGAGGATGACCCTAAAATATGGGCCAACTACCCTGGGATAAGCCTTCTCAACATTCCGTATATGGTTTCATCGAGCGTATTGTGTGGAAGATTAAAGCCCACCGTCAACAAACAGATTGGATATTATTGATATGGCTTTAGGCCTGAAAAATCAAAAACTATTCAGACATTCACAATGCGGCAAATCTTAGAAAAGACCCGTGAAAAGAGAGTCGATACACACGCCATCTTTTCGTCGATTTTAATGCTGCTATTGACGGCACAAAAAGGAGCTGCCTTTATTCCGCTATGTCTGGATTGCTTATCCACTCAAAACATCTCTGTTTTAGGAGTCGAAAAAACTCTGTTCTCCGAAACGACTGAATCGAGATACTTGAAATTTCTAAGAAATTTTTTTGGATAGAGAAAAATAGAGTCCGAGAATAATAAAAGAAATACGATTTTCGACAATAATATTGATTTTCTAAGCCCTTCAAAGCCTTTCCCAAAAAGTGACCACCAATGCTCCTGAATTTTTAATTTATGTTAGAGGAAGGATTAATCTTCATAAAAATGCTGACATTCAATGACGAGAAAGAAGCCTTTCTTCGCATTTGTCAATTTCAGAGCCTGTAAGGCTCCATTTTAACCGGCACAGAGCAATTATAATCGGAGTATAAATAATAAGCATTAGTAGGCGCTTCCTCCGCTGATTAGTAAAACTTTAAATACGATTTTATTGTAGCCAATTCATTTTCTAAAAAGTTTCAAATCACCTTTTTATGGTATTAGTTTTTAAAGCGTTGAACTCGTGCATGCGCCAGCTCAATTGCAATCCCAAGAAATTCGTAATACAAGGAAATGAAAACATGCACAGCGCAAAGGATCAATTATGGTCTATAAAATGTAATGATATCTAATAATAGAGTGCTGGCAAATGTTTGTAATGCCCAGGCGCTGGTATGATTGCACGACAATGATGGTTGCGACCTATGAATGGCGAGAAAACACGACCTTCCCGCGCCACCGCGCCACTGCGCATATGTTGGCATTGACATAAACATAGATGTAGATATGTATGTAGTTACGTGAACATGAAAGCATATGCTTTGTATTGCACCTCGGTCCTGCTACAATAATATCACTTCAAGCAATGGCATTTATATAATTTATTTACATGCATATGTACATATATGTATGTAGATAAAGAAGCAGGAGTGCACATATGCACAAAGTCATATACATACATTCAAAACCGGATATGGCGAGGCCACGAATTGAGCGCCATGTTCTTAAGCACTAACAATTTCGAAACACATAAAATTATATGTGTACAGCAGCGTTTTAAATAATAGCACTGCAATGCAAATTGGAGAATTTCTTTTATAAAGGCGAGTATTCAAACATAATTGAAGTAAACTACTTTTATTTTTACTTGTGTTAAATTTTGATAGCCATATATTAAACATTGTACTTAAATATTTTTTTTCTTGATAAGACATATATATCAATGTTTGTGGTAAAAGTAATTTCTATGGAAGGGTATGAAATTTTACTCCGAAGCATTCGCCGAAAATCCTCATTGCTATATCCTCCTAGCGGGTGCCGACTGGGCAATGGACGTCGCTGGTGGCACCATTGTAGCTTGGCAATGGGACTAGTTTCTAGTAAGTCTTGGTGGTGCAATCAGACGATGTCTAACTAAGACAAAGGTCTCTGCTAAAGGTTCCTCGAAAAACGAAACTTAACATTAGGGACCAAAAATATAGAAAGCGGGCTATTGTATTAGCCCAAACGTCGGTAGAACAAGCGGCTGCTACTAGCGCGGGTCAGAGCGAGTTTACTGTAAATACAATTGAAGAGGACACTCTGCCACGCTGTCCGGGAGATGGCGGCAATAAACAGTAGACCAAGAGCTAGTAAGGAGGGATTGAAAGCAAACGCAACCTACGAAGCAGCGATGAAATTCCATGAAAGGCTTAGCTGCAAGCTTAACCAGACTAAGGAGGAAAAGGAAAGGTTTGCTTAGGCTGTAGCAAGAGGGAAGACGACTGAAAATACTACGCACGAGGGAGCACTTCACATCCTCATATCCGTTGAAAATCAAACAGCGGTGCCAGCGAAAAGACCGAGGAAATGGACGTCACTGTAATGAAAACCTCAGACTCGATCGAAAGAAACCCTCAACATCCAGGGAAAGCGATGGAGATCAAACTCCAAAGCGTTCTTCAGCAGACTATATAAATAAAAATACCAAGTGAGCCGAGGATATATTATACGAACGGTTCCGAAAGACGACGTGGGACATAGATACCGTGTAACTTCGTCTCAAGAAGCAAAACCCAGCCGACAAACACGAAAACGCGCTAGAGGAGCGAGAGATGAAAAAGGATTTAGGAGAGATCCTAAAAGCCACATTAAAGCTCCACGAACCAGATAAGGGGACAGGTGCCTCGAACCAACCCCGTGAAGAAACCCAAACAAAAGAGTGAAGGTTCTTCAAATAAATCTACATAAAAGCAAGGGGGCATCCTCCTTAATTTAGAGTGGATCGGCTACCATGCACCTTTAGTTCAGGAACCGTGGATAGCGTTGGGAAATATGGTATGGTAAAGTCGCCAATATACTATAAGTACTTTCCGAATGCAACAAATAGAGTAAAAACGGCCATACTGGTAAAGAAATGTATGCAGTCATGTACTGTCAAGGAATAATATCACATCGCATCACATCAGAGAAGGTCCTTAGCGACAGGGAAGTTGTAGATGTAGCGGCTGACGGAAAGCGGCTGCATCCACTACCCAGCTTTCCAATTAAACTGAGGTTGAAATATCTCAGTAATCATATCTTCCTCGAACCAAAATTGTATGAAATGATAGTAGATGTTTCAATAAATTTATATAGATTTTAGTGGCATCACAAAGAACCAGCCTTCTTGATTGTTCAGGTGAAGCACTTCGTAATTCTTATTGGGAGAATCAGCCCCATAACCTTACTAAATGGATTATAAATTAAAACATGTAAGAAACTCAATATTTGATTTTTATTACTTTTAAATAAATTTCGAATTCTTTGACCTGTCAACGATCTATTTTTAGGTATGGCATGTCCATTATACAGCAATAACATCCTCCATTCGTTATCCAGGTCTTCGCATAGTCATAATCTTCAATACATTTTTCAATTATCCATATGAAGGCTTTGGATTCTCACGTTGTAATTTTGTAAACAAAACAATATTTTTTTATCGTTTTCTCCACATGCTCGTTATGAATTTGCGACGATATTATTTTTGCTGCTCCAGCTCATTTGAATATATTATATTATATCTTACGAACTACAAACGACACTCACACCAGCAGTAATCAGCGCACATTGCTTGCAATTGTTCATCGATAATTCCAGTCTATATTTACCTCAACTTATGTTAAAGAAAGGTACAATAATACCAACAGAAGCATGAGCCAAAGCAGTCAAATGCAACAGATGCTCCGAACTACGTCACGCACCACCCCTTCTTGGTTAAATTTAAAACTTTCAAAATAATAACACACAAAAAAAAACAGCTAGAATTGCACAGTTCAAAATCTAGAAGGGACACAAAAGATGGTGCCAACGGATCGTGCCTCGAAAGGTGTGTCGCCCGGCGCATAAAGCCACTTGGCATTCCCTCGGCTCCAATCGGCATTTATGCGCGTAAGTGATATTTTTTTCACGCTTTCGCATATATTTCGCAAACACGCCGTGGAATACATAATAACAGGCGACGTCCAACAACCTGACACCCGCGCAGCGCTCATAGCGTACTCATATCATAGGCAATCGGTGAAAGATGTGGTCATGTGCGGCGCCCTGCCACAACAAGGGTTGCTTGCACTCCCACTGCTTTTTACACGAATAGACCGTTACCAATACAACAAAAAACGCATATATACTCGCTTTGCATTCACCTTTTACTATCGCACCTTTGCCGCCATGACGTGTTGGTTCGTACGTCGTCTTGTGGCTGCCGCCCGGCAGGTGTTACACAAATGAAAAAGCTCGTGAAAATCTTTTAAGAACACAGCGATGTGTGTGAGTAAATGTCATAACGCTTAAACGTGTCGAAATTTCCAATTTGCCGCGCAACAACAACAACAACACGTACAATACATTACATACGTGTGACTTTAAAGTTGTTGAATATTTAGCCAAAAGGCATAGGAACGGTTGCGACCTTCCTTTTTAAATCACAGCCGGGCATATCTGCTTTCTAATAATTTCCATATTTTCAACAACTCATTAAAAGTTTGTTTGCTGTGATTTCAGCGCGGCTTCGGTGACTTGTACGTGTGTTTGCACTCGAACATTTCGTCAGCGCCAAATTCGGCATTGTCACATGTCACATATGTGTGTGTTGTGTCACCAGCGCCTCACACTTTGCCCTTTACTCTTGCAATTTCACGACAAATACAATTCAATCGAAATCCAAACAGTTACCGCCATCCACCGCAAGGAACACAAACACACTCATTTGTGCATATGCTTTCATGTAAGCACACAGGCACACACGTACCCAAGCACGAATGCATGTGTGTATTTTACCCTTTAAAACGAGCGCTTGTCCGTCAGTTGGTGATGTCCCTGCGCTCGCCCGCCCGCCCAGCCAACCGTGTTAGTCGAAAGACAAACACAATTTCATGGCGGTAATCAATCTTCTTCTACGCACTGAACACTGACAGCTCAGTGGTGTAGAGTCAAATTGCGAGTCTTGTGCCACTTCCTAACATTCTGCGAGTACATAGTGCTGCCAGGCGGGCACTACTGCCCTTACACTGACATGTACATTTCGATGTGTGTGTGTGTGTGTGTTGCGCTGGAATTTGTTCCGGAAAGGGATGTATTGTACAATGATGATCGGTGTCGCTTCTTGTCCCATTTATGCGATACTTAAGTACATGCATGGCACAACCTTGCGGCTAGAACGCTAAGAATGCTAAACTGAATCACTAGTGAGTTTGCAGTGACTATATCCTAACTAGTTCGAAATGGATGCATATACCG
Organism: Bactrocera latifrons; assembly: GCF_001853355.1. NCBI lineage: Eukaryota > Metazoa > Arthropoda > Insecta > Diptera > Tephritidae > Bactrocera > Bactrocera latifrons. Next base: position 1,500,038 of record NW_017536629.1, read on the forward strand.
GTGATTGTATTGGAATACTATCAGATGTAATTTAATACAGCTAAAGTTCTTTCTTAATAATGTGGGAACTTGAGACCAAATTCTTAGTATATCATATACATTTCGTTGGCGCTTTTCAACAAATTCTCGGTTATCGAATAAAGTTGTCAATATTTGATGAATATTTGTTCGAAAACGGCATTTAGTATTTAAACAGAATTTGGAGCCTGTGGACACAACGAAAGCGTAAAGACTACGCCGTCGATAAAATTTTTTCAGCAGAGCCAGTCTTTCCTCATCTAAAATGTCTCGGAAATTGGTTTTAAACTTGACTGACAAACCTAGTTCGTGTATTAGCTAAGGCTATTAACATTTTGCATTCCATATTATTCCAGTATTATTAGTATCTGTGTAGAATCACGAAAAGTTCATCGCAATAAAGTGATGACACCAACAACACTTGTTGTACCGATATTCAACTTTTATAAAATTGAACAAGCTGAAAACGGATACGCTTTTGTTCACAAGAAAGCAAAAAATTCCTCTACGGAGGAGGGTAAACTAAATTTCAAGAACTGCACCAAGTACCTTTGGATCGTCTGTAAACTGCTATGAAAGAACAATGTGGAAGAAAGAGTGAGAAAAGCTAGCAATGCTTTAAATGCGTGCAGGCACTACTTGGGTGCTCTCTCCCTCTCTGCTCTACGGTGCTGTAGTATGGTGGACAGGCGTACGGAAATCCACCTACAGAAAGCCAATGGAAAGGTTTCAGAGGCTCGCAGAGCTGTGCATAATGGGAGATTTAAGAACAACTCCAACGGCGGCTCTTGAATTGGTACTAAATCTACCAACTATAGACCTCTTCGCTGAAAATGCACTGCAAAATCGTTGGGACGATACTGGCTGCAGGAAAACTTACATGCCGAACCTTCGCGCATAACTCGGTCAGCAATGGCGGTTTGGCAAACACCGACGACATGATAGTACTTTTCAACTGGGAAAGAAGGTTCAAAGTAAACATAGAAAAATATGCTTGGGGTAAAGGTATGGTGGCTACACGCAACACTGTAAAAATTTGCACGGATAGCTCGAAAATGGACGATGGAGTTGGTGCGGAGATATACTATCTCAGCAGCATTTTAAGTTGCCGGACCAACGAAGTATATTTCAAGCTAAGGTCTTTGCTATTACACGAAGGCTTCGAGGGCAATGAAATCGTAAGCGATATTGCCAAGAATTTTGTACAGCTAACACCCGAAAACGTAATCAATATTGGGAAACCCCTGCATTGTCTATACGACAACTTGGTGAGTAAAATGAAAACCCGAAGGAACGATTTACCTGGGTGCAAAACGGCAAAAGTCAAGGCCATAACGGTAGATCGAAAGTACACAAAATTCTTATTAGCACTCGATAGAAGAAACTGTAGGAACATGATCGGAATACCAACTGTTCACAGTGTGGTGGCGACACACGCCTGCAGAATGAGGCTGTCAGATCGAGAAGACTGCAGGAAATGTCTAGAGTAAGGCACTAGGGTAACAATGGAGCATGTCTCGTGCACTTGTTCCGTTTTTGCAAGACTACGCTGTAAGCACATGGGGTCCCCACGGTATGATACACTGTAGGAGGTATCGGTAGTGAGTTCTAGAGTAAGACTACACCTTATAGACCTAGTAACTGAACTCTATCTGGTATCGCAAAGGACCAAAACTGGTCTATGAGTAGCTCATTGGCTTACCAAAGTAACCTCGCCTTTGCTGGCGGTACCTATGCTTGGAATAAATATTAATTTATGTATTTATTGGGGATTTTTAAATGTTGTCCAATATATCGTCTTGATGGCCACTTAAAGAGCACCAGCTATAGAAGATACTGTTACAGATGATCAAAGAATGTAAGAAGTTATAAACGAGTTGTAACTACTGTAAAGTTCGGTACTACTTTCGCCCCAATGGTACTACTATCGTCGTAGTTATGAACTGCTGTGACTAAGTGTTGGGTTAGCGCAACACACACTTCACCTGCACACGAGCTTATTCGGTGTATTTATTTCTTTACAAATATACTTAAACTGAAAAGTGTTATCGTATACTTATCCCTCTAATGAAATGTCAATTACGAGTGTTAATATTGTGGCAGCAGATTCTTAAAGACAGCATCTAATATTTTCGATAGAAAAATTGCTCATAGCACCTCCTTATTCGTCCTTCTAATTTATTCACTGTCTTTCATTAGTAAACGGGTTCAACCAAACAGATATTAAAAATGCAGCAAAAGTAAACTTTCAGAAAAAATTTCTCTCACAAAACATTTCTCTAAAAATACAAGAAACTTTCCTTCGCATCTCCACCCCATGTAAAAATTGTTGCCATCAATAGTTTGCAGTTTTTCAGTTTATAATATTTGTTGATAATTTACTCATGTATGTGCATCAACAATATTTTGGTAAGCATTATAATATAAAAATAATATTCTACAATATTAAAAATCAACAATCCTTTTCCCCTTTCACTACCTTACCCATTTGAACACAGGGTTATATTTGTAGTAAGTAACTGTTATTAATGAAATATACCTAAATGGTTTGGTTAATTTAGGATTATTGGCACATGTCTTCGTGCACACATTCTGGTTTTTACTTTACATGTTAGAAAATGACAGATTGTATTTACACGTGCATATACATATATATATATAAATGTATGTACGTATACAAAAGTATGTGTAGTCTTATGCATCTGCGGCAATTCGCATAAATCGGTGTCATCAAATCGTAAACTCATTTTGGCGAAAACGCTACTTTTATAAGAAACTCAACGAACAAATTCATAAGCGTTAAGAATCGCCATTAAGCTCAAAATTAGACTTTCTTCAATCGGTTGATAACAGATTGCAGTGATTTGATGTGTACACGCACCAACAGCTGTTAGTTATGAATCACAATTCATACACTTTATGGCCTGAAATGGAGGGATATTAAGTTAGGATATTGTTAAAGTTTGCGATAAACTTTTTGTCGTCCCTTTTATTGGTATTTTTTTAGTTAAAATATAAGTTTATACATATAGTATGTATGTTCACATGTACATACACACGTATATACATGATAGCGTACGAAATCAGTTAGTGGAAGAAGAAAGCTTTTTGAAAGACGGTTAACAAAGAGTTAATGAAAGAATAACGAAATTAGGTGATTAAAAGCGAATCTAATTTATTGGAAACCATTGCAAGTCATCCAGTTGATTATGACTTTTGCTAGCACGAAACAGAGAAAACTTTGCAACGTATTAACAATAAACATGTTTAGTTCATTTACTCAATAAATGACAAACTGAACTTCTTTGAGTTGCAAAAAAGTTTCATAACGAACTACATACATGCATACATATAGTACCCGGAAATTGTAATTAAATTTCCCGAGAAAATGATATTTCAAAGAAATGCATTTTGCTAAGTTGATAAGATTATGCCCAATATGAGCGCGAAACCAAAAAAAAAACACGCTAAAGGACTCCCAAAAAGCGAAGTGATGCTAATTTTTTTTTTTTTTTTTTTTTTTTTTTTTTTTTTTTTTTTTTTTTTTTTTTTTTTTTTTTTTTTTTACACGGTTATAATGCACCATCGCATCAGGCAACGATTGTGACCATAGTTAAAGCCAAAACCCCAATGATCAACTACCGTATTATATTTGGGTCCGCGCAAATTTTTCTTGTTTCCCAAACTAAAATTTCCGCTCCGTGGAACCCGTTTTCAGACGATCGAAGAGATGAAAAAAAATTCGTTGAAGAAGCTGAAGCTTAAAGCGATTAAGAAAAGTGTTTCGAGGGTTGGTAAAAATGTTGGCATAAGTGTATAACATCTGGTATGGATTACTTTGAAGGGAATCGCAACAAAATCGATGATTTTCTGAAGAGCATGTTATCTGGTGGTAAAAGTCAATTGAAAACTGCCGTGCTTTGCTACGTGTACGTAGGATTGGAAGGGAATCATCAATTATGAGTTGATCTTTTACGACCAAATACTTATTTCGAAGCTGTACTGTCAATAATTTGACGTCTAAAGGAAGCAAACGTTCAGAAGCGACCTGCTTTGGTAAATAGGAATGAAAGTGTATTCTATCTGAACAATAACAGGCTGCATACATCAAAAGTGGCTTGATTGAAATACCAGGAACTTGGTTGGGAGATTCTTATACACCTATCTTATAAAAAATCTTTTTTTTTCGAACAAAACGTATAATATTTTAATTGAATTTTAAATCATCTTTAATGATTCATCATTAATACAAAAAGAATGAATTTATTTTTAGTACTCCTTTAAGTGTAATCATTGAACATAATTTTTATGTCAAATCATTTTTTTAAATATTTTTACAATTTGTATATTCTTACTCTTTTCGATCTAACCTAACGTTGTTACATGATTTTGCTATCTTCTAATTCTCTGCGTATACTTATTTGTAATATCATCTGTATATGACTCTTGCCAACAGGTAGTCCCTTTTGGACTGGGTTGGCAATTGAACAGTAAAGTCCTCTCGTGATGATCAAAGGCCAAACTCTAAAGGTATCTCATCATTCCAATCCTGCTTTATGATGCGGAAGCATGGACAATGACATCATCTGTTGTGTTGGCCTTAGGAGTGTTCGAGAAAAGAAATTTGTAAAACGTTTGGTCTTTTGCGAACAATCAATGGAACGTTGAGCTGCACCAGATATAGTGCAACACTGTCATAGCTTAGCGAATCAAGAGACTGCCGTTGCGTTGTCTAGGTCATGTTGTCGGAATGGATGAAAACAATCCCAGCCTTGAACGTTTTCGATTCAATACCCGCCGGTGAAAGGAGACCTCCATCCCAGAGAGCTGCACTTGGTATCTGGAGAAGAAGGGCAGTAAACAAGAAGAAGTTACCATAGCTCAACTATTTTCGTAGCAAGTTCAACCTTTTTTCAATGCCTCAGACTTATCGAAATACTTTCATATACATTTTCTTAGGCTCTAAGTATATGAAGTCTTGATGGTGGATGCAAGCATTTTCGTCCCACCTCTTATAATTTTGTAATTTTTATACTCTCGCAACAAAGTTGCTAAAGAGAGTATAATAGTTTTGTTCACATAACGATTGTTTGTAAGTCCTTAAACTAAAAGAGTTAGGTATAGGGTTATATATACCAAAGTGATCAGGGTGACGAGTAGAGTTGAAATCCGGATGTCTGTCTGTCCGTCCGTCCGTCTGTCCGTCCGTGCAAGCTGTAACTTGAATAAAAATTGAGATATCATGATGAAACTTGGTACTCGTATTTCTTGGCTCCATAAGAAGGTTAAGTTCGAAGATGGGCAAAATC
>NW_017536629.1:1505774-1536064 GCF_001853355.1 Bactrocera latifrons
TTTACGGAAGAAATGTCAGAAGGAGGCTGCATCCAGGCTTTTTGTTTTTAATTGAAAATGTCGTCACCCACTTATGGACCATATCTCAGGAAGTACTCAACCGGTTTCAATGAAATTCGGTATATAATATTTTCTTAAYACCCTGATGACATGTACCAAATATGGGTGAAATCGGTTCTCAACCACGCCTGAAATCTCGATTATCACTTTATCATGCGAGTTCGGTGTTCGGTGACACCCGAGCTTAGCCMTTCCTTACTTGTTTGGTATGGTATTTTCAACTCATTGATTTGATATTCACGATATCAACTAACTTAGTTATCTTGATTTAACGGACATTCAAAACGTAATTTTACTGCATTCCAAGMATTCAGTGCTCGCAAGTTCCGTTTTGAATTCAGCAAGCACCAGACAAGCAATTTTTTTTATCAAAAACGTTTTGTTTCACCAAACTAATTTTTTACTAAGATCTTTTTTAATTAAAATTTTAAACTTACTTTTGTTAAATTTATATATGTATGTGTTTTTTGATGATGAGAGCCTTCTTCTTCCTTAGGAACGGTAGAATAGATTGCCTATCTCGGCTATATATTATATATATAATTGTATACTATATAGAAATTTATATATGTATATACATATATTATATAAGTACATAATTTTGTTCTTAAAAATGCATAAATTATATAATGGCAAGCTTTAGATCCTCGAAATCCTTTGAACTCAAAACTTGGCGCCGTGAATGCACAAAACAAACAGATTTAAGGTTCATAAAGTGTTAAAACAAATACAAAACCTCTCAAATCGTTGCACTTGTCCTTCGAATTCGGCCATAAGACCGGTTTGCACTGAGAAGAAGTATTTATTTGTGCTGAAGAAACAAACTGCTAATAGACCTATGCAAACAAAGGCGCCACATTGTTGTTCTTAAATAATACAATCAATGACGGGTTGCGCCCATCAAAAATAATGCAAGCAACGTCTATGTTTGGTTGTGTGTGCCGATAATGCGTGGAAATTGCTGCGCTCATTGTTGTTTTGTCGACCTGCTACTGTCTCGTGTTATGCTACAACAACAGGTGTCAAAGGTTTTACGCTGATACTGGAACAAGTGAATTACTTAATGTTGAGCACGCGCGGCAGAGCTGCCACAGGCACCAAAGAGCTTGTGAATATTAAAAATAATGGCGTTGCAGAAAATCTCGGGCATTTTATATATGATTTGAAAATAGTATTTTATATTAATCTATGAAGACTCATAAATACCTCTTTTTATAATATTTCTGTTTTCGAAAATTAAAAAAACTCTTGTTTTGTTTTTTCTCGGCTGGCAACCATAGCTGGAATTTTCATTTTCATTTTTTAGCCCATTGACGCCTTTTATCGATAGTCTTAGTCACCAAATATGTTGGCACGTCCCGCCTACCTGTCCAGACGCGCATATTTCTGCAAATTCCTGAGTATCGCACATTTTTTTAGGCTGGCATGCGGGCGCAGCCATCCAGTGGTTTCGTCGTCGCGACTGCTTTTCACAGTTGTGCCATTGTAGCGGTGGCTTCATGCAGACAAGTCGAGACTTTGCTGCTAAACGTACATATGTATGTAAGTCAAGCTTGAGCGCGACCAAGGAGATTTTCATTTACCTGTGGTTCCGTTCCTGTCGCCTGACGTTTTCTCTTTTGTTTCGTTTGTGTTGTATGGCGGAGCGTACGACTCGCCAGAGTGGTGCCAACCGCGATTAGGGAGTACACACGCAAATCAGGTGTCCTTGTCAAGGCGACGCTTCCGTAGCATGCTTATGCACACACAAATTCTATTAGAGTTTAACCTTCCAACGCTCAGGAAATTAGGTTGATATCTGGTACGGACTCAGACGTTGCTATAAAAGCAAACAAATCTGCAGAATTGTTTTAAACACATTTTAGATACTGAAGAGTAAACACTGTTTGATCTACAAGAGTGAAATGACTACAACTGTGCAACAATTTCCAACATATTCCATCGAAGTTGGAGTCCACAAAGGCATACCTTTCTACAATGTCGTAAGTAAAAGCAACATGCACCATTTATTATATATTTACACAAACAACATATAACAACATACATATTATCATTACAGTCATCTTACCATACGAGCAACCAGAAACAAACAACATCCATGCAACACAAATCAATGTGCAGTAACCCTTACGATCAAGCAAGCTCAGCAGAAGATCAGCCAACATCAACCTCAAGTGCAAATAAACAGAAACGTTCCCGCACCGCATTCACCAGAAGTCAAATATTGGAGTTGGAATGTGAGTTCCAGAAAAATGTATACCTTTATCGTACACGCCGCATAGAAATCGCCAAGCGTTTGTCGCTCCGTGAGCGTCAGGTGAAAATATGGTTTCAAAATCGTCGCATGAAGCAAAAGAAGGATTCGAAACGCTCGTCTTTCAATGAAAGACTCACTGTAAAGGATTCGCAGACGTTGAGCGAACAACTAGCGCACAGAGGCATAGTGCAACGTCTGATGTCCTACTCCATGGATCCGGCGGTAAGACGACAGCAAAATTTCAGCAGTTCGCCCTGCAACATAAACAGCTTTCACCCACCTAAATCTACAAATGTCGCTAGGTGTGCAACGCAAAACACATTTGCGGCAAATGCTAGTGCGATACCGCCATCAATACCATCGCCTGATCTGGCAGAAATATTGCAACAACTCAACCAAAGCACAGGTGTGACACAGTCAACAACCACTAATGAAGTCGTTGCAAATCCAGGGTTGCCACTGAACACTCAAGAACTACATCGTGCTGTTGATTGTACAGGGGCGAGCAAAGTAGTATCTGCTGAACCGATGAGTTGCGAAAATATATCTGTTGCGTGGTCTGCAACGCCACAATCTATATCGTCGCCCAAGCCCTCAATGAATCTGTCGTGGTGCGAACCTTTGAACTGGCTACTGGGAGAAAGTAATGAATATTAAATAATATCTTATTTATTATATTGTTTTAGCTAAAATAACAAACAAATTACTACTTAAAAGTGTTCAACAATAATCAAATTATATATGTGTATGTAATAATATTTTTAAGAAGTCAGGATGTTAGATACCAATTTAATTAACTTCCTTTACTGATGATATTAATATCTATATATGTATATTGTATAAAACCGAATAGTTGTGTTTTCTTATTGATTTTGATAAAAATTCCAAATTTGGTGACGTTATAGCCTTTTCTAGCTCTTTCTCATGATCTTATTATGTCCTTTGAGGACTGTCTATAAGTATTCTCTTACGTCTGATATGTCTCGTAAAATGTGAAACAGCTTCGCTGACTTCGAGAGAAAACTACACATTTATTTTCACATTTATTTACTTATCTAATTTAGCTGAGGCGAAAAAAAATTATAAGCAACTGAATTCCGTAACTCATTTGTCATAATATTATCATATTATATTAAATCTAATTTTTTGGAATAGATTAAAAAGGTGTGATCGCTTTTTTACTCAGTCCGTGTAGCCATCACAATAGTTGAAGGAACTGTGCTTATATAAGTATACCATATGTGTTCCAAAACTATCCCGTACTACACATATGCAAATGTAAAAAAATTTTTACATAATTTCTGAAGGAATGTCTATAATCGAATTGCATGATAGTTTTGGATGACCTGGAGAGTATATAATGATTGATCCATTTCGAGGTTCCCTACCTTTTTAAAGAACACACATAAAAACTTCACATTTATTGGAGCATTTTTTTATCATTCGAAAGAACATTTTGCGGATTTTCTTTTTTTAAGATTATCTCCTTCAAATGTTAGCCCCAGTGCAACACTCGATAGTCCATCCGTCGAGTCTAATTAACGATGAGTCGGTCGAGTATTTCGAATGATAATTGGGTCTCTATCGAAGTAGAATTGTCCATATAGACTTTAGACTTTATATATCTCCACACGAAAAAGTTCAAATGTGTGATATCACACGATCTTGGGGTGCGAATCAACCGACCCAAAACGTGAAATTATCTGCGCAACGAAGTACTCTCTCAATAAATCCAATGAATGCGGTGATGTGTGGGAAGTGAGGCCGTCTGTTTGAAACCAAAAAACCTTCAATTTCAGGTATCAAATAGTCGGTTGTCAAGGCGTAATCATCATCATTGGCATAGTTTGTGAAAAAATATGGACCGATGATTCCACCGACCCACAAACCACCCCAAACCGTAGTTTTTCCTGAACGAAATGGCAGCTCTTTAATCTCTCCAGGTTCCTCTTCATCTCAAATGCGCCAATTACGTACCCACTGGGTCGGAAATAGTTCTCATCGCTTAACAAAATTCGGCTCGAAAACGTCGGATCTTCTTGGAACTTTCCAAAAGTTAAGCGATGTCGCTTGGAAAGGTCGAGCTGCTTCAGTTTTGTACAAGCTATGTTTTGTACGGTTTCTATTCAAAATGTCGACGTAAAATGCGCCAAGCCTTTCCATACGTCAGTCGGAGCTGCTGTGAACGGCACCAAATCGACTTTCCACGGGCTTTGTGTACACTCTCAACTACGACTTCTATATTTTCTTCACTGCGTACTGGACGTAGTATATTCGTTCGAATATTATCTAATAATAAATGCTGAACAAAGTAATATGATAACTTGACATGACTCACGCGTGATCTGGCTTTGAAAAAAATAACTTCTACTTGGATCACCCGTTATATACATATATGTTATACAGAGAGTAAAGATATTGATTCGCCTTAATTTGTTGATATCTACTCGTATTTCCACATCGTTCAATAGGCTTGACTAAGTCAAATGTAAGTAAAATAGAAACGGAGGAAATAAGGTTTAATAGAGAAGATATAGTATATACTTATGTGTAAATAATTAAAACTACGGAAGATATATTCCATTTTATATTGACTTTTTACAAAAATGTCATGTTTTCCTCCGGAAGCAGCATGACACTTCTACCGCAAGCGAATATTCGCGCCATCTGTACGTCAAGTGAAAAAACTATAGGCGAATATTATGAGGAGCGTGTATTGGATACGTGGTTGATGACGAATTTTATAAATGTTTCCAAGAAAAGCTGGTGCCTTTTAAATATTTGCCTAAGAAAACTTGTACACCATACAACAAAACATTGTTTTTTTAAGCTTAAAAGCTAGGTCAAAATTAAACTTTTACCAACTAATTTAATTATGATGATTTGACTTATTTATCTAAACAATATATCAAGATTCGCTTAAGATCACACTCCATAACCAATTCACGGAGTAGATTAAAAACAAAATCATGTACATGCAGAGAAATCGTCTATTCAATTCTGATTTTGCGCCATCTGTTTGTAAACTATGCAAAAATAAGTTCTTAAGCAGTCAAAATTGTCCACAGTATGTAACAGCAGTAACGTGCACAGTTAAGATGCGAGAATTGATTAATTTTGATTTAAAGCAATTAAGTTTAGTTCAGACATGATTTAAGATCCCCAGGAATAGAACACTTGATATTTTTTCGTATGTTATGCTTAACTAGGATAGTTCTTAATTGGAAAGTTCTTCTTCCTTATTGGCATAGACGTCGCTTAGGCGGTTATAGACGAATTGAAAGCTAGTATACTGCAATTACTTTATTTATAGATTCGTTGAACTGATTTATAGAACTTTGCTTATTACTTTGATATGCTTAGCTGAGCTTAAAGTAAATATACCGTTTTTATAATAGTATATGTATATAGATAAAAAATATGCGAAAATTAGTGCCATTTGTCATGTTCGCCTAAAATATGCCCTCTTAGTAGCATGTTATAAAAAACTGATACCACCCTAATTCTCAGTTATGTACACTACTATACATATATGTATATACTACCATACTTACACACACAAAAAATACATTATCAACTTAAGTACATACACATATGAAGGCCATATAAAAGAGTCAATAAGTCAGGTCTGCGTTGGTATGAATTCAGCAGCAAACATTCAACACTAATAGTTCCGTGTGCGCCGTGGGTAAGCACAGAATTGCATTCACTACTCTCTGACCCTGAACAGCGAAACAGGATTTAAGTAATAAATTACAAAATTTGACATTTTCAGTTTCAGATCCGCTTTTGACTGTGCTATGTTGCACGCCATGGTCAGATTCCACGAGGACGAAATGGATATCAAACCCAAAAGGCTGCCAACCGTTAATCGCCAACAGTCAACTGAGTATAAAAGCAGATGCACTGCAGTGTAAAGGACATTTTCATAATACAGCTTGCCAGCAATGCTCGTTGAAAGGATTGCCGTTTACGGAACATTTCAGGAATTTAGGCTGTGAAATTTGTTATACGTATTTTTATAAATTGGAAATGTATTTCTAAAAACAAAACAAGAAACAAACATTAATGCTGCTTTACATATTCTTTTAGGGATCGTAATATATATTAAGTAAGTTATGACACTTAAAACTATAATTATAAAAAATTCGGATTTTTATTAACACGAATTCTGTGCTCTTAAAACTTAAATCAAGCATAACATCGAATATTCCTACTGGAATTTAGCTTTCTGACAAAACTTTATATGACATTATTTTATTCATTGGTAACACTTTCTTCAAGGGCAAATAAAAAAGCTCGGCTGAGCATTGAAAGCCAAGTGCGTTTGCACTCGACTGCCATTGCCAGAATAGATACAGATGCTTCACATTATTAACTCATTGCATAAGTGTGTACATATCTACCTACAATATATCCATGTGCACACCCGGCAGGAAAAGTCAAAACTACTCTACTACACTTGGAGAAGCTTCTGTATTGAATGCTAACTCCATCTACTGTTGTTGTAACGGGTAAATTGTCATCGACGTACTGTTTCGATAGGGTCGGGCCAAAAGAAGAAGGGTGTTAGATGAGTAGGGTTGGCAGAGCATGCAAAGAGGTGGCTAGTGTCAATCGGGAACACCTTGCACGCTGGATCTAATTTGGATAAATTGGAGTTTAACCTGCTACAATATCCAGAAGGAAGCCGCGGAATGGTAACTGATCTGAAATTCCTTGACTAGGCTAGCTCTTATACAATTTCTCATATTTTAACTTCGAGGTAAATGTTTAACGAAATTAAAATAAATGTTTAACGAAATTAAAAGTTATAAGAAAATAAGAAAAACCGTTAATACCGACTCAACTAAAAGTTAATACTTACAAAATTCTCGTTTAGTTTTACTCCAAGCTGTTTTCCTTCAGGATATGATTCAAATATACCGACGGAACTGCATGTGTGCAAACACGGTATGGTTTGCTTTACATTTGCAGGAATGTGATTTGATGTCGAAATCATATCCGTTTTATCGATAAGCTCTTGGAAATCTAGATTCGTGTTGTAAGTCTAAAAAAAATGTATACTGATTCAATGTACTGAGCTGAAATCGCTGGAAGTGTTATCCAAAATTGAGGGTTGTTATCTAATGGATCACATTTACCAAACGAGGGCTACAAATTCAATTAGTGTTATTTTCCTTTCCCTGATTAGTTGATTATATTTGTTATAGAGGGTGATCCATTTCCTTACTTTTTTTTAAAGAAAAAAAAATACAGAAACTTCAAATTAAGAGAGGAATGATTATTATCATTCGAAAGAACATTATTTGGTATTTATTTTTTGAATATCATCTCTTTAAAATGTTGGCCGCGGCAATGTCTCGGATGGCCCATCCGTTGAGTAAAATTTTCTATGACTCGTTCGAGCATTTTGACTAGTAACTGTCATATGACACACGTACTGTTTCGCTAGAAAACCTGATTCAAACCGGGATTGTCCGCATTGACTTTAGGCTTTAATGGTGTAATATCATACGATCTTGATAGCCATCGACCGGCCCAAACGTGAAATTATCATTATCGAGGTCACTAACTTCAATTTTATGCATCAGGTTATCATGACAAGATAACGAGGTACGTTCTCACGGGCATCATTTTGGAAGAAATATGGACCGAAGATTCTATCGGCCATTTTTTTTTCATGAAATGTCAGCTCTTTATTCTCCTCAGTTTGCTCTTCGTCCAAAATGGGGCAATTTCGTCAGTTTATGTATCCATTGAGCCAGAAAGGGTCTCATCGCTGAACAAAATTTGGTTTGACAACGTCGGATCTTCTTAGAACTTTTCAAGCGCTTATAGGGCGATGCAATGTCGTTTGGGAAGGTCGAGCGGCTTCAGTTCTTGCACAAGCTGTATTGTGTACGGTTTCAATTTAAGATGTCGACCTAAAATGCACCAAGTTGTCCCATAGGTTAGTCCAAGTTGCTGCAAACGACGCTGATTCGACTTTCCACGGTCGCCTTGTACACTTTCATCAACAGCTGCAATATCTTCTTCATGGCTATTGAAAAAAGTACCTCCACTTGGATCACCGGTTATAATAGAAATATTTTTTTTCATGGAGTATTTTCAATAGAAAGTTCTCACCATCATAGTATACGAGCAATCTGTACCTGAAATAAATTCTGTTAGTGCAGCCGAGAAGGTGATAAATCATTTAATGAATGGTGTCTGCACGTCCCAAAACTTCGACCGGCATTTATTTTAACGTTGCTGTGAACATATGTTGTATGTACATACATATATTCACAATCACGCACATGGGTGTGTCGAATGATCGTTATACATACAAACATACATATCTACGTACATATGGGAATGACCTGATACCAGCAGAAGGAGCAAGCTGCATCTCTGCTTGACGTAGAGTTCCCTAGAACACATGCATAGTATCCCTGTATAACAAGAATTCGAAGTGTTCAAAATCCAACACGCTGTAGAGGAAGCGTTTTCGTTTCACAATCTTCAGTCGAAAATTGTTTACTAAGCAGAAAAGTATGCCGAGATGTTTACATGCAAAACCAAAGTCAAGATTGCGCCGACTACCAACAACAACAACAACAACAAGGCGTATTTACAATTAAGTAACTCAGACGGTCATTGCTACTACAAGAAAATGTCTTGGATTGCAGCAAAACTAAATATAAAAGCACACAAACTCATATTATTTACACACAAATATTGCAAATAGTCATAAAACTTAGCAAAACTGCACGAGGAAGTGACAATCAAAACAAACTGGTTAAAGAAATATATCAGAATATCAGTTTCTGCACTGAAGACGCAGAAAAAAAAGAGCGAGAGAATTCATTGATAAGAAAACGACAGAGCCAAGGCAGTGGGTACAAGCGCCGTTGGACGCTTGTGTGAGAGTATGACTTAAGAAAGCAGGCATACGCGGCTGACGGCCACTCAATCTCCCAAGTGGACTTCACATACCAGCTAGGCGGCTAGACGTAAACATCGCATCAGCACGGAAAGCAGAGGCGTAGCGCTGAAGCTTTTCTATATACATACATATATGTATGTATGTAAATTTGTATATTAACTTTGTGTGTTTGTGTAGATGCACATCAATAACTGTGCGTCTGTTTGTACGGAAATCGGGCGATAGCGCGCCGTGTCTCATGCAAAAGAAGCAAAATGGGGAAGTATGCGCCAAATTAACGGCGAAGGAGACAAAGGCGCGAGCAAAGCAAAGGCGCAAAGCAAAGGCACAAAGAGTGGCTCGGCAATCTGTTCATGGTGCAGTAATTTTCGTTGCGCGTTGCGGTCAGTGATCAGTCAAGAATCGGAAGCGTTAAAGAACGCATCGTGTATTGTGGATGAGTGAGTTCAAGTGTTTCTAAAATAGAAAACAATTATAAAAGTGAACATATAAGAATCATTGTTTTTTGATACCGTTACTTGAACTTTTGAAGATGGAACGGCTTGTTTCGGTAACATGGCTGATGGCTATTTTGCTGCTCCTTCCGAATGCCTTATATGCAAACCAGCCGGTGATCAGTCACATCTCCAGTGATGTTGTTGCAAATGTTGGCGAAGATGTACAGTTCAACTGTACAGTGGAGAATGTCGGTCGCATGTCCGTTAGCTGGGCGAAACGTTCCGTTGTATTGTCCATGCGAAATATACTTAGCTTGAGTGATCCGCGTTACACGATTACCGAGACACGGGACGACGAAGCTGACAGTGCGACATACTCGCTGAAGATAACGAAAATAGAGGCGAGTGACATGGGCCCCTACGAATGTCAAGTGATTGTGTCCGCCACCGATAAGATCACAAAGAAATTGAACTTGTCCATCAAACATCCACCCATCATATCGGAAGAGCGTACACCAAAGTCCAAACTGGTGACCGAAGGACAAAATCTCGAAGTAAGCTGTTATGCCGAAGGTTTTCCACAACCCACCATATATTGGAAGCGTGAGGGCAATGCGATTATGCCTGCGGGTGGACAAAAATTAGCTGGACCTACATTGCGCATCAAAGAGGTCCATCGACTTGATCGTGGCGCTTATTACTGTGTCGCCGACAACGGCGTGGGACAACCCGATGAACGTATGGTACTCATCGAAGTAGAATTTCGTCCACAAATCGCTGTACAACGTCCGAAAGTTGCACAGATGCTATCACATGTCGCTGAATTGGAGTGCAGTGTGCAAGCATATCCGGCGCCGGCTGTTTTCTGGCACCGCAATGGCGCCAAACTGGAATCAAGTTCACGTTATGAGGTCTCCAATACGGCATCCGCACATGAAACCACAACGTCAGTGCTACGTATAGCAAGTGTTGCTGAGCAGGACTTTGGTGATTACTACTGCAATGCCACCAACAAATTGGGACACGCCGATGCGCGTCTACATCTGTTCCAGCCAGTAATTCCGGTGCCTTCGTCAGTTTGAGCGGCGTTGTAAGCTTACTTTTGACTTTCTACGAATTTAAATTTTACCCGGTGGCATTAGACGTGGCGCGCACTGGCAGTATTTTTAATCTTTTTATGTATTGTGCCGATTTGACTGGTGAATTTTTTATACAAAAGACTATATGTGTTTCTCTGTTTGTTCGTTTTTTGACATTCTCCTTTGTTAGTTATTTTATTCAATTAAATTTGATTCACTCGTACAAATAATAAACACGATTTCTGCTTTTGTATTCATTTAACTGAGATTTTTTTTTTTTTGGATATATGTAGATGGTGTTGAAAATCTGTGCATGAAATAATTGTATGGGGTATGCGGTGTGATACAACCGTTTTAGGGTATGTACATTTTCTGTTAAAAAAAATTATATGTTTTATTTAAAATAAAAGTCTGGCCACCCTAAGTAAGTTTGTTAGTTGGCTTACGTGTTGTTTTAATAGATTTAGTATCATCCTTTACTTTAATTTGAGAGAAAATAGATCTTTATCACAAATCGAAATAGTTCGGTGAATCCTGATCTAGGTATACATATATATATTATGTATGTAACCCCTCCCTGTAGAAATGTCCACACATCTGCGATATTAACCAAAAAAAAATCATTTTATTTTGTGAATATTAATAAGACCTTTGGGTAAGTATATATGTGATCGACACAATGGAATATGATGTTAACTTAAACAGAGAGCGTATACTACTTTTACTATGAGATTGGAATCTGATCCGTCATGAAATTTTGCTGCAATTATGTAAGGTAAAAATCTATAGTAATATTATACTGAATTAAAATTACTGACATTTCTTCTTTGTAAATAACTCAGGAAACGTGGCCTTTTGCAACGAAATACTCGTAATATGAATAGTTTGATGAAAAAGTCCGAAAGTTTAAAAGTAAAAATTAGAATTTACTAAGAGATGTAAGAAAGCTTATACATATGTTTTAAGAGGTACAGCTATAAAAATATTTTCTTCAAATAGGATAAAATTTTATTTTTTGGGTTATATTTATAAACAGATATTTAAAAATTCAAGTAAAATGTTTGAAGAAAAAATTTAATATTACTAAAGTGACTCTGGTTTTCTGGATAAAATTTTAGAATGACCTACGACGGGAAAAGGCTACAAAATAACAAAATAGCTCTGTCTTCAAAGAAAAAAAGTTGAATTTTAGTAAACATTTGCTCGACCACAAAAATTCTCAAACAAAATGGTAACTTATTAAATGGAGAACTAAAGACTACTGAACATATTATATGAGATATCGATTTAAAATATATATGTATTTACTTGGATATAACCGCGTAAGCGATGTCTACGTTGGTAAAGAAGATATTATTATTTTTAAAAGTATAGACTATCTAAATAACAAAACAAAACTAAAATATTTTTAAATTTAACACCAGGTATGCTCCTAAAATCCGAATAAAAGTTGTTGAAGAATTTTTAGAAGAAGCTTTTAAATACGATTTGCAGTTTTTTGTATATATACTTTTAAATTAAACCATGTGTGGTTTATGATATACACAATATATTTATTAAGGTGGGTCACAAAAAATTATTATTTTTTTCACTTCGTACTCTGAAACCTCTAAGGGCTGTTTTCTCAATATCTGGCTAGCAGACATCTGTCATAGTTATTGTAGTTCAGTTTTTTGTAATCCTAAATACGGAATAAAAAAATTAAAACATTTTTATTGTAATTGTACACTAGGTATGTTCCTTAAAACACCAAACCCTAGTAAAAGTTGGTTACAAATTTTTAGAAAAAGCTTTTAAATATCATTCGGAGAATTATCATCGTCTGCTCTTTGTCCACAGTTGAAAAATAAATTTTTTTTAATTATAAATTGCTACTTAATATGACATATAATTTACATATGTATGTGAATAAAAAAATGTGTGACTACGGAGATTTTTTATACAAAAATGAAAAAAATATATATTTGGTGAAAACATATATCTCGGGACCCGGCCTACCGAATTGGACAAAATTCAGCACGTGACATTTCTTTCATACTCCGACGTTTCAGTTCGAAAAATGGTCGAAATCGGTCAACAAGCATGCCTACTTTCATATAACACAATAAATTTCCACTTGATTCTTTCACTTTCCAGTACACAAATCAAAAATTAATTATAATAAGCAAATAAAACTTTGTTCTAATGATGCCTTTAATATATGTCACCTTTTAAAACAAAATTGTCCAAATCCAACCTAAACTGTCCAAGTCCCTAGGTACTGAATATGTGGACCCCAGTATGTATAGTTGACTTTTGATCGAAAACATCGGTCAATTTGAGAGGTATAGAATTAAAATTCAGATAGAATTTTTTCCTGACAATAGTAATTCTGCGTATCAAAAATGGGTTGAATTGGGTCAATACTTCCATGACCCTCTATATACTTAATATAACGATTTTCGTACTTCCAGGTGACTTCATATTATTAATACATCGAATGTAAAGTTGACTTTGCTTCAGATGATGGTAAGTGAGGTACCTTAATGAAACCCAGTATGTATGTGGCATGATAATAGTGAATATATAAAATCGGGTCGATACTACCCCAACTCCCATATACTTCATGTAATGATTTTCGGGTTTTTAACAAATCGTCTGCCGAATTCGTCAGTCAGTGAATGAGCTATGCATATAGTATATGGTATATGAATATATAAAATTTCTTGGATTTCGATCATCTGGTTGACGCTTTACACCCGAAGGTATTTTCCTAGCATTGATTGTTGCAGGTTGCAAGAGTATCAAATGTTTGGTTACACTCGAACTTAGCGCTTCTTTACTTGTTATTTGTTTTTTCTCATTATCAGATATAAAAATGCATGTCCTGCTTCCAACTTATTTTGTTTTATACATTAGAAAACGAAAAACTCATAGTTTTGTAGGAAAGCCGGCTATTTATGTTGTATGTATAAGACTTTCTAAATCAGTTAGCATTATTGCCTTAATTTACATAGCAATTGTATCAAATTATCATCATTTGTTGTTTAACCATGTGATTTACTCTATTCAGTACGATATGCATACACATGCATACAATACACATAAACATATATGTGTATACAAGTGTATGTGTATGGGCAAATGTAAATGTATGTGTGTAAGATGCTCAATAAATAGCTTCCTTTCAACGCGTTCACAGCTTTAAATGGCTGTCATGGCAAGTGATTGTGTGGACTTCGTCTGGGCGCGCCAATTGCCTCAACAAGGACGCCACGAACCGCTAAGGGGTGCGGTATACAACAAAAGCTAAATACTCGTACCATACATATGCAACACAGAGCATAATATCGCGCTCACTTCGAATGGCGAGCAGCGGATTATCGATTTTTTGAAAAGTGCCTTTCTCTCGTTGGTCGGCACGCTATTGGAAACATTTTGCAGAAATGCAGGCTGTTACTGTTCATGAACACAAATATGTCTCTGTATATGTATTTATGTGTGTAGTACCGTTTTCTCACAATCGCACGTTCATTTCGTCTGTGTGGTGTGATGCTGGCGTACTCTTGCATCTGGCCACGATAGCACAAGGGTTGGTTTGTTTGAACGCGCCGGAACAATTGTAGAACTCGTTTCATCCCCTGCCTGAGAAACAAAAATAAAAATTTTGCTTTATGTATATTTAAAAAAAAAATATATATATCATCTGGTGTTTTGGTATTTTAATGAATGGCAGTAAAAAAAAAAGGTTTTGAATATTTTATATTTCGAAAATTTTGAAAATATAAAAAAGTGAGGAAACAAAAAAAATAATAATAATAAGAACTTGTTAAAAACGCAAAAATTACAGAGGAAATATTTATTATTTGTATATACATACATGTATTTACTTACATATATCAGTTACAAATCAAGTGTTTTAGTGCGTTAAGCAGCGCATTATTAACAGTGTCCTAAAATTTCGTATTAAAGTAAACCATCATATTTGACCAAACCAAAACAGTTTGTAGTCAACAGTAAGCATAACTGTTAACTTTGATTACGAAAATGTATATTTTATGTACCCAAGTATCATAAATACTAAGAGCAATAATTTGAGGCTTACATCTTTATCAGTTGCTTATTCGAGTTGCGCCGCCAACGATGTGCCATAAATATAGTAATATAGGGGCCTACTACAACAAAGTTTCGCACTTCTATTTAAAGAGTGATGCATTTCGAGGTTCCCTATGTTTTTTTTTTTTTTTAAAGAAAAAATACAGAAATTTCAAATTTAATGGGAATGTTTGTTATCATTCCAAAGAAAATTATTTGGCATATATTATTTGAAGATTATCTCTTTCAAATGGTCAATCCATTGAATCCAATTTTCGCGCATATTGACTGGTAACGGGCGAATGTCACGCGTAATGTTTGGTCCAAGGCTTGAATTGAAGCGGGATTGTCCTTATAGACTTTAGACTTCACATATCGTCATAAAAAAGGTCTAACGGAGTGATATCAAAAGATATTTATGGCCAATCCGTCACAAAACATGAAATTATCTAATCACCGAAGTGTTCTCTCAATAAATCCAACGATTAATGTGATGTGTGAGAAGCGACACCGTCTTGTTCAAACCAATTGCCGCCAAGATCACGAGCGTCAATTTCAGGCATCAATAGTCCTTTATCATGGAGCGATAACGGTCGCCATTGAGGGTTACGTTCTCAACGTCATCATTTTTGAAGAAATATGAACCGATGATTCCACCGACCCACAAGTCACACCAAACCGATATTATTTTGGATGAAATGTCAGTTCTTGAACCTTTTCATGTTTCCATTTGTCCCGAATGCGGCAATTTTGCCAATTGAGTCAGAAATAGGTTTTTTCATGAGCCCATAGAATGAAGCGATGTCGCTTAGGAAGGTTGAGGGGGTCAGTCCTTACACAAGCTGTATTTTGTACGCTTTCAATTTCAGATCTCGAGGTAAAATCGACTCTCCACGGTCTTATATTTGTCTTCACTAATGAAGGCTGGGTCTCAAGATGGGTGATAGTGTTGAGAATAGTACGCTCAGTAGTCCGATTATGTTGACCATAAATTGAGCGTTGAAAAGTTCTTAGCAGAACGTGAACTTTCGTAACAGAGTTGAACGATTTATAGACGTTGTTCTGGCGTAAGTCTTTCCATGGTGAAATGCTAAGCAATACTGAACAAAAATAATGTTTTACCCTAACACGTCTCACGGGTGATCTCTCAAAAAAAGACTATTGAAAAAAGTACCTCTTCTTGGATCACCCGTTATATGATTCCGGTTAATATAACTGATGAGATTTGAGAAACTCACTGCGTCTCCTTATCTAATTTAATTTATTCTAAGATTTATATAAAGGATTCTAAAGGCTATTTTCAATTTAGTTATTGCTTAAAGAGAGGTCTTAACCCTAAATTAAAATTGTATGAAGAGTGATGTTTGTGGCTGTGTTGGAGGCAACTGACAAACTCCAAACTAGATTTTATGATGCAAAGATGCAAAAAAATACAAACATATCTACGAGGGAAAAACTGTATTTGTAGAATAAAGTGGAATTCGGTCTTTATTCGGATATATCCGGAGTTTTCAACTAATTACAGGTTGGTAAAAACTGAGGCATATGCTTCAAAGTAAGTAATTATTGAATATAAATACTTTTTATAAATATACTCAAGATGAATTCTTTGTAGAATTCCATTAAAAGTATTTGAGTCGCTTTTTCAAGTCAGCTATACAATCAAAGCTGCCGCATTTCTTAAAGCAACACACACTTTGTTTGGACAAAGTTGATAAATTTTTGATTTGACATCGAATGACAGTAACACACTTTAAGGGGATTGCATGTCTTCCTCGGGTAAAAAATAGTCTTTCTTCAACAATTTTTGTCTCACATAAAATATTTAATATTTTATTAGAATTTCTAATTGATAAATTTTTGATTTGACAGCGAATGACAGTAACACACTTTAAAGGGGATTGCATGTCTTCCTCGGGTAAAAAATAGTCTTTCTTCAACAATTTTTTTCTCACATAAAATATTTAATATTTTATTAGAATTTCTAATTGTTACAAACATACACTATTAACAAAGAAATTTTGAAATGTTTAGGAAAAAAAAAATTTGAAACTCGGCCACGGGGACGCCATTTCCGGTGACGCCTTCGGAAAAAAGATGCGCACGCGCTATGAAAAAAACTGAAAATTTGATCTTTGACAGATATTTTTACGAAAAAAAAGTATATTTCGCGATTTATTGCCAAATAGTTGCAAACAAAAAAAACTTCGTCCAGGTCTTTAAGGTTTATATTTCAAAGATGTGTAAACTTTCATGAAGATCGGTTGAGTAATTCTCGAGAAATCTTTCCTAGAAAACAGTTGAATTTCTTTACTAATAATTTCACTATTATACACCCTGTGTATGTAAATCCTTGGCACTAATATGTAAGTCCATAAGTTTGGGATGCGCATGCGCTACTAAGCTGCGGTGCATAATGCGCCATTGTTGTAACAATGGATGCTGGCATGCGATTCATTCACTAAACACTCCAGCGCTCAAGAGAGCATGAAAAGGCACTCCAATTTCGCGAAAAAAATAAATTCACTAACGAATGTTTTTGTTCCACGTGGAACCTGGAAAGTCGCGATTTGCTGGTGGTGCATTACCGGTCAGCATACATACATAAATTCTAATGCAATTATACAAATGTACATTTGTGTATGTGTACGATATATTTAAAGGAATCTCTCTCGTAAACGAACACTTCCACCTACCTTCACTGTTCCGGTGGATACTGCAATGGCGCTTTCAAGTTTGGTAAGCTGCAGACAAGCTGCAGTCAATTTCTTTCCTCTATACAGACGCCAGAACTCAAACGTTGAGGGTTCCATAACTAAACACTACGGACTACGGACAAAAACAATTCATAGCACGATGCTTACTTATATGTCGGTTGCATTGTGAGGACTCGTTCCATGTCAGACAGTGTCGGAGAAGTGTTTAAACGCTGTGCTAGGCCTTTAACGGCTTGTCAGCAATAAGTCTGCAACTCGTCTAGCTTGTGCTTGCATGGTCCAGTGATTTCGTTCAACATACATACATACACGCTATTAATAACCGTTAGCTAGTGTTATACATAAATATGTGTGTATATGCATTTATTATTATAAACTTCTGCCACGTAGCACGTTCCGGCGTTCCGTGTTTAGCGAAGTTTTTGATTGATGTACGGTTGTGCCGTGCGGCGTGAACTATTGGACATTCCAACCGTACCGTGTATTTGTTTGTAAACAATAAAATCGCAGATGAAGAAAAACGCATTCGTTGTAGTGTTGCACGTGGTTAAACGTGACTCTAAACTCGAGCAGACAGGTGCGCGAAAGGTGAGCGGCTCGGGCTCGAACGTAACGAGTTGCAATTAACTTTGGCAGACATCAAATATGTATGAAGCTTGGATGGATGAGATGGATGTACTTTTATAGGTTAATTGAGTGCTAAAGTTTTAATCACCCTAAGCAATTAAAGAAATCACTTCAATCGTGAATAAGGTGGAGTTAGTGTGAAGTGTTTTTATATGAAGCGTAAGTGATCTGGTGTTAATATATTTGAATAATATTTTTAGAGAAGTATATTATTCTTATAAACAACATCTGCTAGTCCTACTAACCATTCTTAACAGTTAAGATATTTTCTAAGTCTCTTGTCAATTTTTAAGTTGGTGTTCTGCAAAATAGTTTTTTATATGATGTGAAATTATACTATTAGTAGTATAAAAAGGAAAATATGGACTGATTTCCTGGACTGAAGTATTTATTCTTTTATAAGAACTGGTGGTTTATGTCGATAGCATTCTTCATGCCTGAGTTATCTATCGGAGAGTGAAATAACTAAAGGAGCTGAAAATGTTTTCATAGTATGCATTGATAGTAATCGTCAGTGTAGGTGCCGAAAATCCCATATTTTTGGTATACTTTTTTTTTCTAGGTTTGAAAAAAAAGTAAGAAAGAAATTTTGCTTAAGGGGTATCATGGGTTTCCTTTTACAACAATTTTTTCTCATATAAAAAATTAAATATTTTATTACAATTTTTTTTTTTGTTACAAACATACACTATTAACAAATAAATTCTGAAATTTTTGAAAAAAAATATTTTAAACTCGGCCATTGCGACTTCATTTCCGGTGACCCATCGGAAAATATGCCTTGGCAGGATAACTCCTTACAGGATAATAGGAAAAAATACGTGTTTTAGTTAAAGCCTCAACTTGGAACTTGGACGAAGGAAAAAAACTTATAGTTGGATTTTTGGCAGACAGTGAAACTAAAATTTTAGTGAAAATTTCGCGACATGTTTTTGCCTTAGCCTAGCTAGCCTCGAGCGCCCAAGTTCTCAAGGCTGTTTCTCTGAAAATATTATTCGGATCAAACTGAAAATTAATAACAATATTCTAGAGGTGTTGTAGAATTCAGTAAAAGAATAGTAAAATTCCATTTTTTTGAAACCCGTAAGCCCTTAAATAAGTAGTTAGTGAGAAAAGTTAATGAAAGGTTGTTGTTGTATCAATTGAGACATGCAAATAATTTGAAAGAATGGGCCTCAGTTGACCTTGGCCGTATAAATATCATATCTAGTACCTTTTAAGTAGATCCTTGAAAACTATTCGAATGTGAATCCATGAACAAACACTTATATAGTATTAGCGCCTGCGCCTTGTTATATTGTAACTACAATCGTGCCACCATTTGGGCGTTGATATTATTATTGATGTTATCAAAATATAAACTTTTTACTTGAGTTACTCTTTAGAATCAGACCCATTCGAATTTTAATCAAACTTTTACGAAAAACTCCTACTATAAAAAACATCCCTAAATTGAGATTTCATTGAATTATGGTGTTGATTAAATTTGTGGACAGATGTTGGGACGCTTCTCTACTTATCATGGGCTGAGAGTAAATAGAGAATAACTGCATAGTGTATATTTATACGTTGATCTTTAATAAAATTTAAATCATAAAAAAATTATGTTTGTATTACTTGTATTCAATCGCCATTTCTCTGTCAAAAATATCAGATGTAAAAGTAACAAAAAAGTTGTCGAATAGAATTCGTTTAAGAGAATATGCATGAGAATTTCCTCATGAATCATGTGTTGTTTGAGGTTCTCGTATAGTTTGTTCTATTCGTCGGAGAGTAACGCTTGGCGAATCGAAGATTAACAGGGCCATTCGAATCATTGGCATTCATTGGCTATAAATAATGTATAAGAAACATAGTTTTGTTATACTAGAGATTACAATGAGGTAATGAGCTATACTTAAATCGGTTTAAATTGAGTTTTTTGATACTATTAAATGTTAAAAATTATGGTTATTTTTGAAGACAAGTCTTATCTGTAAGGAAATATCTACTTTTTTCACGTTTTTTAACCAAACCAGTTTTCAACATCAGAATATTTGTGTTCGAATTTCAAAATTAAACTTATTGAAAACATCATTAAAAATTAAAATTTATATCATCTGATAAGTCGACGTTACAAGTTTTCGAGAGAAAGGTTCTGCGAAAGATATGTAGTCCTTTGCGCATTGGCTACGGTGAATATCGCATTCATAGTTCAGCGAATTAAAAGGCAGTGGCTACGTTGACTAGGTTATGTCGGCCGAATGGAAGCAGGGGAAGGGGAAGACCTCTAATCCGTTGAAAAGACTAGGTGGAGAAGGACCTGGCTTTGCTTGGAATCTCCCACGTAAGCGCTGTCTACGCAAATAAAAAAGAAGAAGTCCTTAAAAAAAAAATGTGTGTGTCCAAGTTTTCTCTCATTTCAATGATGTATAACATTTTGCTACCCAGCAATTCAAATTCAGTGCAATTGAAAAGTCTCCGGCCGGGCGCATAGATATCGCTACTAGAATTACTATAAATCCATTTGATTTCGAGTTAGCCGTAACCTTTAAGAGGTGTGTAAATTTGACCGCTATCGGATCATTAGCTTGTGAATTATATCATTCTTAGTGGAGCAACTTTTGTTATTGTGTAAACAATAGATTAAAAGAAATTTCGCGTATTGATTATTTAAAGACATGGCTTGATGACAAGTTTCCGAACACTGTCCTAAAATAATCAACCATTAAGGATTGGTATGCTAAAATAAGCACCGAATTCGGTGATTGGAGTGAACCAAAATAGGTTGTTACCTACGAAATAATCAAAAAAGTCCCCAAAATAATTTTGGATGTCCGTAAGGTGAAGTTCTTCGAGATAACGGACACTCTAAAGATTTCAACTGAACGTGTACATCATATCATTCATGAATATTTGGTATAAGAAAGCTATGTGCAAAGTGGGTGACGAACTAGCCCACCAAAAAATAATGACGAATTGATGATTCGGCGCAGTGTTTGGAGGTGCTCCGGCATAATAAACCCAATTTTTGCAGTGTTATGTGATTCATGATCCATCATTTTAGACCGAAGTCCAATCGAAAGTCACAAGAGCGACTATTTCCTGTTCTCAGCTCTCAAAAGAAAGCTCGTAGGGAAGGTAATTCCGTCGAATGAAGAGGTGATCGCCTAAACTGAAGAACTATTTTGAAGAAAAAGACAAATGCTACTATAAAAATGGTATCGAAAAGTTAAAGGTTCGCCATAATCAGTGTATCACACTTGAAGGGAAAGTATGTTGACAAAAACGGATTTTTCAAAAAAAATAAATAAATGTGTATCATGGTAGGCCGGGGACTTTTCAGCTAACCTAACATGATTTGTGGTATCAAAGTCGGGTCAGTATTTTTAAAATATAAAATTTTTGCTCTTCGAGGATCTGACTTTGGGTTCTAAAAATTCTGTTATTACTCAAATTATCATTTAAAACGGAATAATAATTTAATCATATTAAAAAAGTTTTCATAAATATGGGTTAAAGAATATTAAATTATTAACTGCGCAATTTGAATCGAAAGAGTTAAAATATTTTCATAAAATAACAACGAGATCAATAAAAATGCCACTTTAAAATAAAGTCAAAATACTACAATAGATTATAAAAATAAATATAGCACTAGTATAAATTTCATAATTTTATTGCTCGTGTTCTACATGCAAAATATGCATAATTCTAAAATTAAAATGAAAACGCCCGAAACGAAGCGATAAAGTTATCAGAGAGAAAAGTAAAATTAAATTTTATACTTTGTGCAATTTAGATAACAACTACCATTTACTCGTGCCGTCAAGTGCAGCGCCAACAACAGTAGCAGCAACAATGCATGTCACAGAGGCATAAATTTCCGAGGAGAGCATTTCGGACGGCAGTCGGATGTGAAATATGCAATATGCGCCCAGGCTGAAATTAAAAGTTTTCTTTTAACATTTGTAGTTGCAATCGTGCCACCATTTGGGCGCTGATATGGACTGACATCGGGCAGAAGAGATGAGGTAAAAGATAATGCTTTTAACGTCCCTGAAAACAACACCATTTTGCGCTGTTCGGTTGATAATGTGTAGTATGCGCCGTTACATACAAATACAAAAACGCAAATGAATTTCAACATGTGTGTATATACACTTCATTTACATTTACATACAACTGTATAATTGCCTTTTTTATATGTATGTTGTATGTAGGGCTAATTATTAGGTACACATTATGTTTTTAAGTAATTTGAATGAATTAATTTCGATATGTTGAAGTAAATTGAATAGATTTTAGTAGATTTGGTTCTTTATTATCGAGGGTGCAGTGTTCAAATCTCAGGCTAGTCGTAATCAAAAATCATACTTATTAACATATACTTCCTAATCTTATGTCTATTTGAAAGTGACAGCAGTATTTACGACAACATGGACTTGTTAGCAGTCTCTAACTAACATCAAGAGGTATATTAGGTTTGTCCTGTGGGAATCGTCGGAGATCACTTAAAGTATTTTCATACATAAATGATCAGCGTGAAGAGCTGAGTGGATTTAGCTACGACCGTCTGTCTTTGGCGTGGTTTATTATTCAAAGCAAAACTACAATCTTTCAAGAATCCCTTCAGATCAGACCACTTTAGGATATGCCTTCTATTCAAACTGATCGATCAAAATCAAGATAAATATCTTTCAAGCATCTTTGAAGAGTATAATAGCTTTGTTATAGTCGCAGTTAATGTTTTTCTGGTTTAGATATCATTCGCGCCGAGAGTATTTTAACGAATATATCTCTAATCAAGTACTATTGCTCATTTTCCTATAACAACAATACAAGTATCATGAAAGGTATGAAAGGCTAACAAATCTCTGGCAAAAGCGTTAAGAATCAATGTGCACGTATATGAGAAAATTGCATCACTACTATTTCATATCTGTATATCCGTTTAAGAGGCAAATTGTAATGAAAGTATCTTCCTATGTAACCCTCTCCATAAGACTACATGAACTGTGGGATACCAGTTAGAATGTGTAGGTGAGTGCAATTGTGCTCTTTTTGTTTTGGCAGTTGGCGCTCCTTTGTCGGAACTGTGGTTATATTTTACATTCTCTTCCAGCATTTTTACAAAAATATAAAAATGCATACACATATACACATATATACAGATACTTATATGTACATGAACATACTCGAAAGTATGTCTAACTGTAATAATGGCTATAATATTCCCACTTGGCTTCATTCTAAATATCCAATATTTTCAAATAATACGAAGAATACGCAGAGATGTAATTTCTGGAAAATACAGAAAAAATATATATATAAGTTACAATTAAAAACTGCATCGAATACTTTCAGAGCTGGAGTGTTTTCGTCCATTCGGACGACCTGACCTAACCAGCGTAACCGCTGTCTTTTAATTTGCTGAACTATCTCACTGTCGTCGTATATCTCGGACAGCCTGTCGTTCCATCGAATGCGATATTCGCCGCGGCCAACGCGCAAAGGACCATAATAAACAGAACCTTTCTCTCGAAAACTCGTAACGTCGACTCATCAAGTGTTGTCATTGTCCAAAGAGCAATTTACTTCTCAACTGCCTACAAATCAAATCCCGACTCAGTCCGAAGTAGCACCTGTTGGCAAGAGTTATTCAGGGTTGGATTTCGAGGCTGACGTTGTTGTTGGTGTTAATGCTGGTTCCAAGATAGACGAGATTATGTACGACTTCGAAATTATGACTGTCAATAGTGACGTGGGAGCCAAGTCACGTGTACTTCGACTATTTGTCTGATGACAGGAGATATTTCGTCTTGTCCTCTCTCAGACTCATACGCTTATCGAGTTTGCAGAAAGCAGAACCAATGACGCGGTTTTTGAGGTCAATGATATCATATCATCAACGTACGCCAGCAGCTGTACACTCTTATAGGAGATTGTACCTTCTCTATTCAGCTCTGCAGCTTGTATTATTATCTCTAGCAATAGATTGAAGTAATGAAATCGAACGGCAAGGAGAGGTCCTTCCCGATTGTTTACTTTGACGAGGACATCAAGCTGTTGGGCTGTCTCAATTAAGGAACCGAACATTCCAGGTGCATGACTTTCATCAATGACTGTTGTTTTTTTTTTTTTGTCATTTGGAGTGGTGGAGTGTTGTATGTATCCCAAACCCAGCACACAACCTACTGGTCAAGTAGTATAAAATTGCATAGTATACACATTTACATAGCGAGCCACTTGTTTCAAGAACAAAATGAGGTGCAATTAGACTTCAGCGAACCCTTAAAACTAATATGTCGAAGTGGCATCGCTGAAGCTTCCTCCACACGGATTGGCTACCGCATCTTAAACAACGGTTGCTCATGTTTCCTGGGTACACGGCGAGGACGCAAGAGTAAGAATTGGGTATAATTTGTTAACTGTTTACCTAGGAACATGACTATACTCCATTACACGCCAACCTTTTCTTACTCCCAGAGTATAATGGTAAAGTTAGGCCTTTTTAAGACCCTAGATGGTGTAAATGCTCAAGCAAAACTCACAAATTCATTAAAAATAAATAAAAGCATTGTTAATTTTTTTTTAATTTTATTATTTTTCATACATTTATTTTATTATTCCACCACCAGCTTCAAAAGAAATATATAATATTGTTATTTCTCAGCTATAGTTGAATAATGTTAATTATATAATAACATTCACAATCTTTACTTTAAATGTTTTTACTTTTTTTCATTTTCAGGTTACCGAAGCTGAACTGGTGTAACAAAAGGAATGTTTGAACGCTCCCGTGACCTACCCTGTAGTTCCGGGCTTTTGTTGAAATAGCAATTCAATCTAAATGCATTTGTAGCCAATCAGAAGCTCGTCTCTACAGGTATCTCACAGGGTAGAAGTAATCGACAAACACACACCAGAACGAGCAAACTTATGTTGATGTGGTGATTTTTCAACGAGCTTACAAAAGCGTCATATTTTCGTTATATTTTCGTTTAAAAGAAGCTAATAGAAGACAGAGGGGGGAATTTTTTTTTTTGTTTTGAAAATTGCTTAACTGTGATATAACTTAAAAAATTTGTTAATTGTAACAAAAAAAGTTTGTTTTACGCAAAAGCATTACACACGCTCATCAACATTTTCCACAGCTCACCGCCACACACTCATGTCCCTTTATTCTCATGTCTTCTTATTGGTTTACCATTACTAGATAGAAACTTGATTGTATTAATGAAATATTTATGTATTGTCTAAAATATAGAAGTTTCGCAACAGCTTCAACTTGAAACTAAAAAATTAGCTTCACGGGTCCCATAACGGCTATTTGACAAAATAAGTTTTCAGCAAGCATTACATAAAATACTTTTAATTTTACAAGTACCCACATGACATATGTCCAACATACTTTTAGTTTGTATTATACAAGTATGTGAGCGTTTCTTCATCAATTCGTCCTTTAATAGTATTTTCTGTTGTTTTCTTTTTCGTGCGATTTTGTTTCCACGTCGAAAGATTGAGCAACTTTCTCCTACTATCTGTGGAAAAACAAAGGAGAAAGAAAAACGATTTATTTTCCAATTGACAGTTGTTTGATTTCAGCATGCTTTCAAAACGTTTCATCGCAATTCACACATACTACCATACTTAGATACCATCTTAGTACACATATACATATACGAATGCATAGGTATGTTCGTGCTTGCATAAAGGATACTTTTTCTTTCCTAAAAATAGTAGTAAAGGAAAAATTGCGCTTAGTTCCGTCACTCCGGGGGACAAGTGAACAATTGAAAAAAAAAATGTATGCTGAGGACAGTTTTTATTTTGGCAACTGCAACGGTTATGGTAGCATATTGTACTTATGTTTGTATACTCTATATGTATGTAGATACGTTTTTTGTTTTGGCTTCGAAACATTATTTTTAAGTTCATATTCACAATTTAAGGAGGCTTCTAGCCCAAAAATAAAGATAATCGATTTTGTTGATTTTTACATTTTAAAAAATATTCACAAATATGTTTAAAAGAGGATTTTTCAAAATTCAAGTAAAATACGGGGATTTAGGTACATAAAATACTTCGACTAGTTCGCGAAACTTTGAACACGTTATACTCGAAAGTATCTGCTTCACAATGATACCCACGATTTCTCAAGTTCTACAGGACCGATTTAGTTGAAATTTTAGAGAGTCTTCCTCATAGAAATTTATTGCAATGTTAGTAAATAACTAGTGGAAAAATGGGTACTAAACATATTAACTGCCTTTCTTTACAAAACTTCAAAAATTACCTGAAATCCATGCCTCTAGACTAGAATACCCATTAAAAATATGTTATTGTTATAAGAAAAAGATAAACGAACTATAAAAAATAATAATATTTTAATAATTCTTGACATTAGTTAATAGCAAAACATCAGTGGAGATCGAAAGATTCGTGTATAAAGGAAAACCAAAAAAGTAATCACAGCTGGCTTAAAGCGTGGTTAGTTCTGAACCTGGGATGAGCACATTGCTCCACTTCTTTCGATGAAAATACAACTATTGATCGTATGGTGATCATACTCGTATATTTATATAAAGCGTATCGGAGAAGGAATTCCATGTGCCAAAGAACTAAGAATTGTTCTAGTAAAACTAATATTACTTTTGATTCAACATGGAGAGTAAAAAAACCTTAAAATTTTTAAAATAAAATTTCCTTATTATTTTAAAAGAAAAATTGTATTGTTGTTGTTTATTAAATATTGAATGGTATGGTATGGTAAACATAGTTTTTTATAATATTACAATCAAAATTATTCGTGGCATTGATAAATTGGCTTATTCATATATCAATAAAAAAGAAAAATCAAAGTTTGAATCATATAATACTGTGGTCAAATTGAAACATGAATCTTCAATTTGTCGAATGGGTAAATTTTTTTTTTTTTTTGAAAGTTGGTAGTACTGTTAGTGGCATCTGTGCTAAATAAAAGGTGCGAAAATGCACCATCTCACACTGCATTGGTTATTCGTGATCATTTTGCCACAATTTCAACTAATATCGTGCCACAACCAGCGCATTCGCCTGAATAACCTTCGTGTAACTTCTGGTCACTCAGCAAAGTCACATGACCACTCCAACTACACCGTTTTCACCCAATTGAAGATATAAAAGCTGAATCGAAGAAGGCTCTGATGGCCATGACGACGGAGGATTTTTCCAAGTGCTATGATGACTGGGAAATTCTTTGACATAAGTGTATTGCAGGCGGAGAGGGGATTACTTTGAAGGAGATGAAATGGAAAAAATTCAGATTTAAATTTTATCAGAGTATGTCAGTGGAGGCAGTGGAGTGAAACAAGAGCAGTTTTTATTCCCTTCCAAAGAATGC
This sequence comes from Bactrocera latifrons, assembly GCF_001853355.1. Taxonomy (NCBI): domain Eukaryota; kingdom Metazoa; phylum Arthropoda; class Insecta; order Diptera; family Tephritidae; genus Bactrocera; species Bactrocera latifrons. The sequence goes on from NW_017536629.1 coordinate 1,533,321, forward strand.
TACCAGACTAAATCGTGGCATTAGTCTGAACTGTCTGACATGTCGAGAAGATTCTGAACTTGTACTTGTTTCAAATACAAAGAAAAAAGTAAAAACTATAGTCTTTGGTAGTTAACGACACTCATGCTGCGTCGTCTGGGTGTTAAAAACATCGTGCCAGGGTTAATAGCTATAATACCTGACTTGCTCATGCCAATCGGCTTTTTGAAATATGGCCGTCGATAGATTCTCAAAGACAGACTAATCGGAACTCTCGTAGGGCATAAATAAAATTGAGATCCATAAACTTGTGAGTTATCATGAAGAAAACGGTTTATTGATGACAATGACTATGTTCACATTTGAACTTGTCGTAATAAAAGCACAGTTAATAACCCTCTTACTAGGTGTGCCATTGTCATTAAGAACTTATTTACCCCATAAAAGGAGTAGCAACGCAAATAGACAGCCACACATAAAAAAAAATGCATAGTTCCTTTCATAAGTTTGTGATCTACCCTTGCAAGTCAACAAGTTAATTACATGAGAGCGCTACCAGATATTTATGGTTTCTATTAGTTTCTTAAGGCCGTATTAATAAAACTAACCGAAACTGTTATGTGTATTTAATGGTTATATTATATTAAGAGGGGGGTGCTCATTTAGCCACCTACGCATAGAGCTTATAAAGAAGTATGCTGTGTTTGTGTTAGTTTTATAATTCTTTTAATGAATAAGAAGTTTGGGTTATTTTTGCTTGCAGGCACGCGACTATTATACATATCGATATGATACATCGATAAAGTATGGCCGTGAATCGCCATCCATGATTGCGTGGTGAAATGATTTCCTTTGGTGAAATCTTATTAGGCAGAAAATCTGAATCGTCGTCTTCTATGATATTAGAAATCCATTGACATTTTTTCAAAAACAAAATATCAGATTAACGCAAGTCGACACAAAAATCATCATTAAGTTGATATTTATAAAAACTGAATCGCCCAAAATTTTTTAATAAAAACGCGGCAGATGGCATAGACACAAACCACGATTGCTGAACTGAGGTTTGTGTCTTTATTTACTAACTCAACTAACTGTTCATAGATGATGCAGCAAGCAAGATATTCTAATGACCGTAAAGGTAATATTAAATATCGTAAAATTGGAAATACGATAAAAAGAGAACGTAAAAACCAGCAGCAGCATTATCCCAGTATTTAATTCTTTCTGAAGTAACTCGTCGAAAAATATTTAGAGAAATTAGCAATTACTACAGTTCTTTAAGTAGAGAAAGATACGAGGTTTTAGTTTACAGCTATCTGGTAAGGTTGAGTAAAATGTTTATGTATGAACGACTTCAAAAATATATTCAAATTAACCCAAGTCGTACCACACATAAAATTTAAGTTATGCTGGGAATTGCTTAATGCATAAATACGCCAATAGAAATACTTGGTTAATACAATTAAAGCTCCCATATGCGGACAGTGGCAGGACCCGGTTAATGTAGTTGTCCGCTTAATAGATTGTCCTTAATAAAAATTAAATATTGTTGGGATCAGCCAATGTGCACGGTAAATAGATATGCCGGCGTTTAATAGAGCTTTCACAGTACTACAGTTGTTCAAGCTTCATTAAAATTATGGAATGAATCTAAACCAGTCTTGGAAGATCTCCGATTCATAGTCGAATGATCCCATGTTCGATGTCAATTACGGTTAGCATAGAACATTCCCGGTTTCAAAATGAGTTTATTATGCATTAATAATATTTAATGACTAATAATTACATATTGCAAGGCATCTTCTTAGTCGTGTAACAGTTAATGCATTTCATCATCATGCATCTCTTTTCTTCGAATAGCCACATATTCATTATGATCTTGCGATGACTTTCAAATTTTATGCCTAATCTATAGTGCAAGTCAAGAGCAAGGTAATTTTTCGACGCACTTACACAAATTACAAATTAATTATTACAAAAGTCACATTTACATAAGTGTTGAGAGTTGAAGTTTTCGCTACCGAAATACAACATACAAAGTTGTTCTAATATTGTTTCCGTAATGGCAAAAATAGTTTTGAGGAATACTGTCGAGATGACAAGCCGGTTATAAATCCGGGTTTGTTCTGGTGCGATCATCGCATGAACGGTTGTAATAACACATCTTATATTGAACCCTGTATATGATATGATTATTTCCGAATATGCACATACTATGTAAAGCTATGTGTGATCATTGGTAAGAGGAGAATTTGGGACTGTATGCTTCCTACTAAGGTCTTAACTTAAACACTTTTAAATGATTACATTTGCTTAAAAGTACCATTTCAATAAAATAATGCAAGGCTTTCAAATGTCTTTGAAATATGAAATTTATATATTTTTGAAATCCGACCTCTTTCAATATCTTTTACTGAGATGGCGTTCAGCTTCTTCGACCATTTTTGTTTTATCTCTTCGATCGACTGTAAATGGCTTCCAAAGAACGCGTTTCATACCCAAAATATCCACCAAAATCATTTGAACGAACTCGCGTGAGATGTCGAGCTCTCTTAGCAGCTCTCTAACACTTACCTGACTTTCAAGCACCATATCTTTTTTATACTCTCGCAACAAAGTTGCTAAAGAGAGTATTATAGTTTTGTTCACATAACGGTTGTTTGTAAGTCCGAAAACTAAAAGAGTCAGATATAGGGTTATATATACCAAAGTGATCAGGGTGACGAGTAGAGTTGAAATCCGGATGTCTGTCTGTCTGTCCG